>NC_081408.1:777309785-777649285 GCF_030272615.1 Cryptomeria japonica
CCCTTAAGACATCATATGACCCCTTTTAACCTCCTAGTACATGACATGACCACTTAAGACACCATATGACCCCTTTGGACAATATGATGTCTTAAGGGGTTGTATGGTGTCCTGAGGGGTCATATGGTGTTCTAACACATGTATGGTGGGTAATGATACAAAGAGGAGAGAGATCTAGAGGTGAGAGATCTAGAGCCTAGGAAGAGAGAGGTGAGAGACCAAGGGTAGAAATATAGAGGTGAGGGAGATAGAGGGGGAGAGAGAGGTGGGTAATGATACAAAGAGGGAGTGGTAGAGAGGTAGAGATGGAGGGAAGGAGAAACATAAGGATGGAGAGAGAAGTTGGGAGGGAGAGGTAGTGATAAAGAGAACAAATAGAGATGGAGGGAGGTAAGGATAGATATGGTGATAAGGAGGGAAGGTGAGAGAGAGAAAGAGAGATTACATAGGAGAGACCTAGAGAGGGGAGACAGAGGAGAAAGAGAGAGAAGAGAGGGATTCATATGGGGTCCTAAGGGGTCATATGGTTTTCTAACACATGTGTGGCCCTTTAGGACCCCAAATGACCCCTAACGACACCATATGACCCCTTAGGACACCATATGACCTCTAACAACACCATATGACCCCTTAGGATACTATATGACCCTTGGGACACCATATGACCCCTTAGGACCCCACATGACCCCTCAGGATACCATATGACCTCTTAGGACACCATATGACCCCCTAAGACACCATATGACCCATTTTAATATCCTAGTACATGACATGACCCCTTAGGACACCATATGACCCCTTAAGACACTATATGATCCCTAACAACACCATATGACCCCTTAGGACACCATCTGACCCCTAACGATACTATATTGTGTCTTGAGGGGTCATATGGTGTCACAAGTGGTCATGTCATGTACTAGGATGTTAAAAGGGGTCATATGGTGTCCTAGATGTCATATGACACCTTAGGACACCATATGACCCCTAACGTTAGGGGTCATATGGTGTCCTAAGGGGTCATATGGTGTTATATGACCCCTTAGGACACCATATGACCCCTAAGACCACCATATGGTGTCATGAGGGGTCATATGGTGTCGTTAGGGGTTATATGGTATCGTTAGGGGTTATATTATGTCCTAAGGGGTCATATGTTGTTCTATGACCCCTTAGGACACCATATGACCCCTAGCAACACCATATGGTGTTCTAAGGGGTCATATGGTATCCTTAGGGGTCATGTGGTGTTCTATGACCCCTTGAGACATCATATGATGCCTTGGGACATGTAATATGGTGTCATAAGGGGTCATATAGTGTCCTAAGGGGTCATATGGTGTTCTATGACCCTTGGGATACCATATGACCCCTAACGTCACCATCTAGTGTCCTAAGGGGTTATATGATAGTATATGACCCCTTAGGACACCATATGACCCCATACAACACCATATAAATCCCTAACAACACCATATGGTGTTCTATGACCCTTGGGATACCATTTGACCCCTAATGACAACATATGGTGTCCTAAGTGGTCATATGGTATTCTATGACCCCTTGGGATTCCATATGACCCCTAAAAAACACCATATGGTGTCCTAAGGGGTCATATGATTTTCTATGTCCCTTTAGGACACCATATGACCCCATAAGATACCATATGACCCCTCACGACACCATATGGTGTCCTAAGGGGTCATAGAACACCATATGACTCCTTAGGACACCATATGACCCCTAATGACATCAAATGACCCTTTAGGACACCATATCATTTCATTAGGGGTCATATGGTGTCCTAAAGGGTCATAGAACACCATATGACCCCTTAGGACACCATATAGTGTCCTTATGGGTCATATGGTGTCCTAAGGGGTCAGATGGTGTCCTAAGGGGTCATATAACATCATATAACCCCTTAGGACACCGTTTGATCCCTTAGGACACCATATGACCCTTAACAACACCATATGGTGTCGTTAGGGGTCATATGGTGTCTTAATGGGTCATAGAATACCATATAACCCCTTAAGACACCATATGACCCCTAACAACATCATATGACATGTCCTAAGGGGTCATATGGTGTCTTAAGGGGTCATAGAACACCATATGACCCCTAAGGACACCATATGACCCCTTAGGACACCATATGGTGTTGTTAGGGGTCATAGGGTGTCCTAAGGGGTCATAGAATACCATATGACCCCTTTGGACACAATATGACCCCTAATGACACCATATGACCCCTAACAACACCATATAACCCCTTAGGACACTATATGGTGGTCTTAGGGGTCATATGGTGTCCTAAGGGGTCATAAAACACCATATGACCGCCAACAACACCATATGACCCCTTAGGACACCATATAGTGTCCTTAGGGGTCATATGGTGTCCTAAGGGGTCAGATGGTGTCCTAAGGGGTCATAGAACATCATATAACACTTTAGGACACCGTATGATCCCTTAGGACACCATATGATGCTTAATAACACCATATAATGTCATTAGGGGTAATATGGTGTCCTAATGGGTCATAGAATACCATATGACCCCTTAGGACACCATATGACCCCTAACAACACCATATGACATGTCCTAAGGGGTCATATGGTATCTTAAGGGGTCATATAACACCATATGACCCCTAAGGACACCATATGACCCCTAAAGACACCATATGACCCCTTAGGACACAATATGACCCCTAATGACACCATATGACCCCTAACAAAACCATATGACCCCTTAGGACACTATATGGTGGTCTTAGGGGTCATATGGTGTTCTAAGGGGTCATAGAACAACATATGACCCCTTATGACAGCATATGACCTGTTAGGACACCATATGACCCCTAATGAGACCATATGGTGTCGTTAGGGGTCATATGGTATCCTAAAAGGTCATATGGCATCCTAATGGGTTATAGAATACCATATGACCGCTTAGGACACCATATGATCCCTAATGATTCCATATGACCCCTTAGGATACCATATGACCCCTTATGACACTATATGGTGTCCTAAGGGGTCATATGGTGTCCTAAGGAGTCATATGGTGTTCTATGACCCCCTAGGATACCATATGACCCCTTTTAACATCCTAGTACATGACATGACCACTTGTGACACCATATGACCCCTAAAGACACAATATGGTGTCGTTAGGGGTCATATGGTGTCCTAAGGGGTCATATGGTGTCGTTAGGGATCATATAGTGTCTTAAGGGGTCATATGATATTCTATGACCCATTAGGACACCATATGACCCCTTGTCACACCATATGACCCCTAACGACACCATATGGTGTCATTAGGGGTAATATGGTGTCCTAAGGGGTCATATGGTGTCGTTATGGGTCATATGATGTTCTATGACCCTTTAGGATGCCATATGACCCCTAATAACACCATATGGTGTCTTAAGGGGTCATGTGATGTCGTTAGGGGTAATATGGTCTCCTAAAGAGTCATATGGTGTTCTATGACCCCTTAGGATGTTGTGAGGGGTTATATGGTGTCGTAAGGGGTCATATGGTATCCTAAGGGGATATAGAACACCATATGAGCCCTTAGGACACCATATGGTGTTTTTAAGGGGTCACATGGTGTCTTGAGGGCTCATATAGTGTCCCAAGGGGTCATCAAACATTATATGACCCCTTAGGACACCATATGTTGTCATTAGGGGTCATATGGTGTCCTAAGGGGTCATAGAACACCATATGACCCCTTAGGAATTACCATATGTTATCGTTATGGATTATATGGTGTTGTATGGGGTCATATGGTGTCCTAAGCATCATATAACACTATATGACCCCTTAGGACACCATATGACCCCTTAGAAAATCATATTACCCCTTAGGACACCATATGGTGATGTTAGGAGTTATATGATATCCTAAGGGGTCATAGAACACCATATGACCCCTTAGGATGCCATCTAACCCCTTAGGACAACATTTGGTGTTGTTAGGGGTCATATGGTGTCTTAAGGGGCTATAGAACATCATTTGACCCCATAGGATACCATATAACCTCTAACGACACCATATGACCCCTTAGGACACCATATGGTGTCATTAAGGGTCATATTGTGTTATGTGGGGTCATATGGTGTCCTAAGGGGTCATAGAACACCATATGACCCCTTAGGACATCATATGACCCCTTAAAAAACAATATGACCCTTTTGGACACCATATGGTGTTGTTAGGGGTCAAATGGTATTCTAAGGGGTCATAAAACACCATATGACCATTTAGGACACCATATAGTCCATGAGGACATCATATGGTATTGTTATGGTTTGTATTGTGTATTGAGGGGTCATATGGTGTGCCCTTAGGGCACCATATGACTCCTTAGGTGTTGTTAGGGGTAATATTATGTCCTAAGGGGTCATATGGTGTCTTGTGACCCCTTAGGACACCACTTCATGTCATTATGGGTCGTATGGTATCCTAAGGGGTTACATAGTGTCCTATGAGCCCTTAGGACACCATATGACCACTTAGGACACCATATGGTGTTGTTATGGGTTGTATGGTGTGCTAAGGGGTCATATGGTGTTCTATGACCCCTTAGGACACCATATGGTGTCATTATAAGTTGTTTGGTGTGATAAATGGTCATATGGTGTCCTATGACCCCGTAAGGGGTTGTTAAGGGTCATAGTGTCCTAAGGGATAATATTGTGTCCTATGACCCCTTAGGACACCATATGACCCTTTAGGATACAATATGGTGTCGTTATGGGTTGTATGGTGTCCTATGACCCATTAGAACACCATATGGTGTCATTATGGGTCATATGGTGTACTAGGAGGTCATATGGTGTCTTGACCACTTAGGATACCATATGGTGTCCTATGACCCCTTAGGTGTCGTTAGGGATCATATTGTGTCCTAAGAGGTCATATGGTGTCCTATGACCCCTTAGGACACCATAGGGTGTCGTTATGGGTCATATCGTGTCCTAAGGGGTCATATGGTGTCCTATGACCCCTTAGGACACCATATGACCCATTACATGTTGTTAGGGGTCATAATATATGGGGAAAGAGAGATGAGAGACCTTGATGACAAGAGAGAGGATTGAGATAGATAGAGTGGGTGAGAGAGAGGTGAGTGATGATACTTGATGTAGACGTAGATAGGTTGAGAAGAAGGAAGTGAGAAACCTGGAGAGGGGAGAGAGAAAGTTGATGGCATAGAATGTAGAGAGAGAATATAAGAAGAAGATAGAATACAAAAGGTGGGGGAGTGAGATATATATAGGGGTGTGTATGGATGGGGAGATAGAGAGGGAGGTGAGAAGAAAGGAAGAGAGATACCTAGAGAGGGGAGGGAGGGAGAAGATAAGAGATAGAAGAAAAAAGAGAGGAGTAAGAGGGGACAGATGGAGAGGAATACATGAAATGAGAGACCTATGAAAGGAAGAAATAAAGAGGTTAGGGGAGGAAGAGAAGAGCAGGGAGTTCATAAAGGGATAGGGCTAAGGAGGAGGGAGAGAGAGAACTATAGAGGGGACATATAGATAGGTGAGAGACCTAGATTTGCGAGAGAGGAGTGACATAGATAGAGGGGGATAAAGAGAGGTGGGTAATGAGACCTATATGTAAAGGTAGATAGGTGGAGAGGAAGGGAGGGAGAAACCTAGAGAGGGGAGAGAGGGTAGGTTGGAGAGTTAATGAACTAGACAATGGAGATAGAGAATAAGAGAGGAAGAGAGATAATGAGAGAGTTGGGGAAGGAGATATAAATGGAGAGGGGAAGAAAGGAATGGAGAGATATAGAGAGGTAAGGGAGAGAGAAGAGAAGAGATAGAAGAACAAAGAGATGAGCAAGAGGGGATGGATGGAGAGGTAGAAATGGAGGGAGTGATAGACCTAGAGAATGAGGAGATGGATCTAGGTTTGGAGAGAGAAGAGAGAGAGTGTGTTCATAAATAGATCAAGGCAAGGGAAAGGGAGAGAAAGGTGGAGAGGGAGGGAGAGAACTAGAGGGTGGACAATTATATAAGTGATAAAAATAGAGGGGGAGAGAGAGGTGGGTAATAATATAGGGAGGGAGAGGTAGTGAGGTGAATAGGGAGGGAAGGAGAGCCCTAGATATGGGGAGAGAGAGGATAGAAGGGATCAGTAGTGAATAAGAGAAACGAGTGGGAGGAGAGAGAAATAATAAGAGAGTGAAAGAGAAGAGAGAGGAAGGGAGTCAAGGATATAAATTAGGGTACAAGGAAGGGATTAAAGGTAGAGAGGGTAGGATATACCTAGAGAGGGGAGAGAGAAGTGAGAGTGACAAGAGAGGGAGAGAGATAGGTGTATAGTTTAGGGAACATAAAGATAGTAAGATACGGATCTAAAGAATGCTAATAGGAGCATGTTGATTACTAAAATGTGACTAAGTGTGAAATTCAATATGATCCTATAAAAAATAGAATCTACATTATAACTCCTATAGAGTTGAAACCACTCTCAAACATCCTTCCAATATATACATGAAATATAACTTAAAGTGACTTATATTTAAATGTTATATTTCATGTATACATTTTCCTCTCAAGATGGGTATAACTTTTGCCCAAGTTGAAAAATTTGCATCACAAAACCTTCAAACTAGACAATGCAGGACATTTGGTGCACACCAAATGAAAAAGTTGACTTTTCTCATTTGGCACATGCCAAATTTGGCACGCACCATATTTTAGGGCAAGTGCCAAATGGGAAAGGTCATTTTTTTCATTTGGCGAGTGCCAAATAGGGCGAGCACCATATTTGGCACTCGCCAAATGGTCTGCATTGGAAACCACCAACCCTTTGAGTTGGATTGTACTTGGGCATCCAACCCAAAGGGTTAGACGGCAATTTCAAGGCTGAGATGTGTTTTTAACAGAAGATTAGAAAAATTTCACATATTTTTGGCCATGCTCTCCATTAGGTTTGCACGTGTTTCAATAAAACTAAAAAAAACACCATAGAGACCTTGATCTCTCTCTTAGATATCCAAGAATGTAATTCTTTTCATATTTTGATTTCGTTAAGGCTTTCATCTATAATTTCTTTTCCTATTGTGTCCGTTTTTGGTCAAAAACCAATATGCACTATTTTGGGTATAGCTTTTTTACACGTTCATCGGATTTTGAAGAAACTTACATTTTTAGAAACTAGACTCCATTCTATACAATTTAAAAAATAAAAAAAATTTGATTTTTGATTAGTTATCAATGATTTTAGGGGGGAGTGGTGCAGAAGCACCCTTTAAAGATCTTCCTCCTTCTTTGTTTTGTTGGTGTTATGCTTCTTTTGAAGCCATTATATATAAAATAAAGAGCCATGTGCTCATTGGTCCTAGTTAGGGTCCTAGTTGAGGTCTTAGGGTCATGAGTCAAAAATTGAGGATTTCTTGGAAATAGGGGGTATGTGTGCATTTGAGGTGTTTAGGGGTCCCTCATAGAATGGTGGTGTCCTTAGGTTGGCCCAATGTGGGCCTAGGAGTCAAGAAAAGCAACATTGGGAAAGTTGCTCAAAAGTTGCAAAAGTTGCATGACAACTTTTAAAAGTTGTCAAGCAACTTTTCCACCATGAGGTCAAAATCCTTAATGTAGCGTGGAAAACCCTAATATGGGCACATAGACCGAGGAGAGGGTAGTATAAGTAGTTACAAACCCTAAGTTAATGGGTTGGATGTCAGACATTGTGTGGCCTAAGAAAACTGACTTGACTGTGACTGCAATTTTGTTGCCAGTCGGCACAAAAGGAGTAAAGAAAGATCATTAATGGATTGATTTGTGTGAAAAAATGTGTGGAGTGTCTTGTATGGTTTACTTGCTCTCATTTTGAGCATTTATATTAGGTTTTGATTTGTAAGGGAGGTGTGTTTGTAATTATTTTGTGAATTTGCTCCTTACTATCCAGTTTTGGACTGGTTTGTGTAAATGGCTACATAACTCCATTCCCCATTGTGGAACCACCATGAAACCATGGGGAATGAGAGTGCAGACCTTGTACTATAATTCAATGCAAGCAGGGCCCTTGAAAATTCAAGGAGGCCAAACAAAGACCCACTCCTAGGCGAGACTGGACAGTGCTTGACTAGGAAGGGTCAAGTTGCAGAGGTCTTGGAGAGCAAGGTTGGTCAGAGGAGAGAGCACCTTTTGGAGGAGGTGTAGAGGAGTGTGTGAAGCACCACTAGTGTGAAGGAGGAGCCTCCACCAATCCAGACAAGGTGGCTAAAACACAAAACATTCATTGTGACCCAAGCAGACCTTAAAAACCCTCACAAAACCCTTAAAAACCCCAAAATTCTCCCTAGGCACTGTACGGCCACTTGGAGGCCCAAAACCAAAGAAATCCTTGATCCCTTGCCAAATGAATGGTAGTCCATTTTGGGAGTTTGGGTAGTTTGTGCATCATTTGTGAGTGGGAGCCCTAAAGGACTGGGTAGGAGGCCTAATTGCTCAAAATCCTTGTAGCCCTATTTTGTAGGCAAAAACACAAAACAGTGAAATCGGTAAGGGGTTAGAAGCTGAAACCTCTTGGGGGCACATGGATGGGTGGAAAAAACTTTTTAGAGACCTGACCTATCCTTGCTAAGACCTTGGAAGGTGTGGAACAAGTCTAGCCCTTATTAGCCATAGTAAGGGGTTTTGAGTCTCATAAGTAGGTGAGACCTTAGGAGCAGTATTGCAACTCATTGGTGGGTGGATTGGGCAAGGTCAGGGGATTCCTCAAGCAAGGGAGGTCCTAGAGACCCTAGGGTGTGAAGAGAACAACAGGTGATCCAAGGGAAGGATCCAAGAGCATAGACTAAGCTAGTCTATCCCAAACCCCATCCCATCAGGGAGCACACTCAAATTTCTGTTTTTCAGGATGTGTCCACTTCGAAAATTAGTAAAAAATCATATACTCATTAAAAACTTAGCTGAAAAATATGGCATAAACTTCAAGGTGTTTTCTAATTTCTCACCGAAGCGATTTTAAAAATTCAAAAAAGAAGTTAACATTTTAGCGGGGCCACAACATACGCTATGTTATGTTTTTTGCATAAAAAAATAGGACCACTTTTTGTGGCCCCCCTTTTTGAAGCCCTTAATCTCCACCATTTTCAAAATAAATTATTAGTTTAGAAAGTAGACTCGAAGCACTCTGACTCTTGTTCTTGTTGCATCTTCAAATTTGGAGTGTAACTATCTTCAATTTGTTGTTAAAGTTCAGATTTTGTTGATTTCAGAAAAAAGTGGCATCTTAAGACCCCCTTTTGGTACCACAACTTGGTGCACATACCCTAATATGGTTTGTCATTGAATAATTCAATGTTTGTGATTAGAAATTTTTTTGGGAATATGATAGAATAAAAATTCAATAGTTGGTTAGGAAAAGAGAGGAAAATATAAAAAGGGTAGGCAAGTCTCAAACCAAGGCTTTCTACCATTGATCAATGCATACTCTTAGGAAATTCATTGAAAATGTTTGGAAAAACTAAGGAAGAGAAGCCTTTTTTCTCCTTCATTGATTTGAAAAAATCCTTTGACATAGTACACAAGGAGAAACTTTGGAATAGGATGGAGGAAAATGGGATTTCATATGAGTATAAAACAAAAAGACATAAAATTTATGAGTAGATTAGAGGTTAAATATGTCTTCATGCTTTGGTAGTGACATTGGAGTAAAGTTTGATGTCCTCTATTCCCCATTCTACATAGTTTATTTATTGATAAATATTAAGATTGATTAGACAAAACCAATGGAGGGGGTATCTAGCTGGTAGGTTATGTGGTATTTAATTACTTTTCTATGTGGATGATCTTATTATTATTTCAAAAATTCCCCATGGTTTGAGAGAACATTTGAAGGCTTTAGAAACCTTTAACCAAAAGGTTAGTCCATGCAAGTGAATGCTAGCAAGACCAGAGTCATTTTTTTTAATTAAAAAAGAAGAAGCGACAATTTAATTTTTCTTATGTGAAAATCTTGTTGGAGATAGTGGAAGAATACAAGTACTTAGGAGTTGAATTTCATAATGATCTCAACAAGGAGACATGTAAAATGAAAAGGATACAAAAACAATTGGGAGCTTCTTACCCACTTGATAGTAAGTGCATGAAAGAGGAACTATAGGATTGGAGAACCAAAAAACCCTTTTTGGTTTGTTGGTCACATTGATTTTCCTTTATGAAGGTGAGGTTTGACATTGAAGTAACATGTCAAATCATAAGTGAAGACAATTAGAAAGAAGCATCTAATCACTAGTAGCCTCAAAAGTCAAAACAATGATCCCTTATGAGATCCTTTTAGCTAAAGCCAAAATGTTCCTAATAGAAGCATCGACATCAATCTAGTCACTTAGTTACTTAATAAAGGTTGAAAACATGAATAAGCATCACTAGCCCAAAATGGTTGTTGACAAGGAATTAGACCATTGAAAGAAGATATCAATGAAGTGTAACAAGAACTAAATGAGTAAATGGAACATTAATTTGCAAGAGTTTCCTAGTTCAAAATTCAAAATTGCCATATGGACAAAACAAATTGGCCCAAAAAAGTGCATTGTGTCAAAGAGTTCGACACCACAAGGGAATGTGATGAAAATGCCTATCTACTGGCTACAATTAAGGGAAAGGCTAATATTTCAGTTGCACAACTGACAATTGCTTTACATCATATTAGGTGTGAGACTAGTAGATAAACAGACCCCATGGAAAGAAAGAACTTGCATAATTTGCTGCAAAGAAGTGGCTGAAATTGAATGACACTTTATCATAGAATGCAACATATGAAGATTTCCGTAATCATTATGAAAACAATTTGAAGATGAGCAGTCTAACTGAATTATTTAAAAAAATAAGACTTCGCAAAATTGCCACTTTAAACATAGAAAAAAACTTAAAACTATATTAATAATGTGGCTCTTGATACTTCAAACTTCTTGATCTAATGAACATCGTCAAAATTCTTCCATTCATTCAACTGAAAATTGCATCAGAATGAAGGATATCTAGACAGCGCCCAGTCCCGCCCCTTCTGCTCGTTCAAATCCGTCTTAGTCTGCAAGTCGTTTAGTTTTATTGTCTGATACGCAATCGGTCATCGCACGTGCCTGTCATGGACGACTTTTGTAGTTTTATATAGTTGTCAAGTCAAAATGTCTGTTCTGCGCTAGGGTTTTGAAATGATTAATTTCGGTCCAATCGGACGGGCAAGTGGAGAGGTAAAACAAAACTGCATTATTCAAACTTTTAATCTTTGATCGATTTGCACAAGAGTATAAACCTTCTAAATACTTCAATGTTAAATAAGCAATATTGGTAGTTAACCAAATGTAGCATATTTATCAAGTGCAAGATAAAAACGATTAATCGAGTAAAATCCAATCAAACTTTACCTAAGTAGATAGATCATCAGTCATATCTTCATTATATAATAATTTAAAATCTATCTATATTAATTTTTGATAATGAATTCTTATCAAATTAAAATTACATGCATGTTAGATATTCTTTTTAGAATATTAATCTATGACTATGTATCAAGAATGAAGTGATAACTATAAATTCTCTCTCTCAGTCACTCATACATACATATAGATACAAAGATTTTGAAAGCTCAAACTATAATAGTCTTTAACTTCACAAAATAAGGTCCTCATTATGATGTTAGACCTATCATAGATAATCATTACATTGTATTCAAATTAATAAAAAATTATTCTCTGAAAAGAAAGGTAGAGGAAATCATTGCTCTGAGTTAAGAAATGGCAATAAAGAATTCAGCCTCTCTACATGTTATCCAGGAGGCAATAGAATGAAGGCGAAGAGGAAGAGACACCTAGAGTCTCCTTTTGTGGTGTTGGACCCCCTCACCTTTATTGTCAAGGCTACTCTGGATTTGGTCACTTTGGCCTCTAGGAAAGATTCTAACAAAAAGTTGTCTTATTCAGAAAAAGTTAAAGTTCTTTGCCATGAATGGTAGGATGATAATGCTCTCGCTCAGTAGACCATTGTATTGTGTCTTTGGTAGGTGGTTGGATGTTTTGTCTATTTTTTGTTTCTTTGTTTAGTGGTTCTATCTTGGTCGTCTATTAGGTTTTAGCATGTTTTGGTCTTTTGTATTTTTTGGTTGTGTGTGCACTCCTCATGTACCCCAGGTAGTTTCTATTTAGCAAATATGTAAAGGTTCAAGCCTATCCTATTTTAATTAATCAAAACAAAATTTGGTTCTCAAAGAATAATAGATACCTATTAAAACTTATCTTAGATGACAAAATTCCTTTAAGACTTGTTTACAATATTAGTTGTAGCTTAGCCTAAGGATTATTTCAAAAAATTGCTTCTACATTTTCCTACATGTATTCATCAATTGAGCATTATTGTTTTCATATATTGTATTTTTGACATATATAACATTGAAATTCGAATAGTGTTTCCTGTGGAGGGTGGGTGCAAGAAGTTGGGTCCCAATTAGGGGGAAGTTCACACGTTGGAAAGAACACTGCTAGAAATGGGGACCCGTTATGCTTCGGGCTCTCAAGCCAAAAATTCATAAAATGAGGCCCCGTTTTGTAAACGTTTTTTTATTTTTTAATTCCCTACAAACTCACTTTTGCACTTTATATAATGGGAACCCGTTACATTAAAATAACAAGCCCTCATTCCATTATTTGAAATTTCAAAACCAAACCTGCCATCTGCCTCGAGATTTGGGTTGGGTAAGGCTTGGAATGCCCAAATGTAAGCCTTGGACCTGCAAGTACAAGGTTGGACTATGTGAGTAACAAAATATTGACTTTTCGCATATGTTTGATGCCTATTTTTACAAAATTATCAGACAAAATTAAAACCCATTAGAGATTATGTTGTGTAGATTCCAAATATATAATTTTTTTCTAGATTTGATTATTTTTTCTATTTTTCAATTAATTTGTAGTAGAATTGGCCCATAAACTTGAAATATTAAGTTTTCTTATTTATTTAATAACTTTTTTGTTTTTACATATTTTGAAAAACAAATTATATGACATCAATCTATAAAGAATTATTTTCAATATTAAAAAAAAAAACTTCAAAAAATGATAAGTTTTGGTCAAATTATGGTGGCCGTACACGAGGGGTTTCCAAAATAACAAATATGGCCAATAGAAAATTAATAAAAAAAAAATATTAAAAAAAAAATACCAAAAATATCCTCATCAGTCTTCAATGTGTTAAAAATATTTTCCCAAAATGGTTTGAAAAAAAACTTGTATTCGTGTCAAAAAGTGGTGGTCATACACATGCATGGTATGGCCCAGAAACAAACATTTTTAAAAAGTGGTTTTAGAAATCCCTTTTGAAATTCAATTTCTATTATCTGGGTATTAAAATAAATTATATATTTGAAAATTAGACTCGTGCTACATTTCATAGTATTGACGTTTTTCATGATTCAATCTCTAAGTGCTTCAAATGTTTAGGTCAAATGTGGCAAAACTTGAAAATTAGGGAAAACACTTCTGACTCAACTTCTTGCACTAACCCTAGACTTGGACTCTGTTGAGTTATCCTATGGACTCTAATCCCTCATCTCTAAATTTTGTACCTTCTTCAGTGACTCGGGTTATCTCTACTTAGCAGGCCCTTGTTTTGATGGTTTAGGGTGTTCCTACTCATATGACCCCCACTACTATGAGCCTTGCTTCAATGAATTGTGCTACTACTCATTCTTTAGCTCCATCTAGCACTCCTTCAAGTTCTAGTATCATCCCTTACATGGTACTTGACTATCTATCTTTGGACTATCAATGCCCTTTTTGGGTTTAGTTGCGATCTTGTCGAACTCATCTATTGCCTTTGATGGCTCCTTTAGTACTGACCCTTTTGATTTCCCAGACAAAAATGCTTCTTTATGGACTAGTTTTTAATGCAAGAAAATAATTTTATCTCTCTTGAACCAAAAAACTTAAATTGCCCCATTGGGCCCACTCTGGGGTCCCTACTATGATCTTCATTAGTCTATTTGGATTGATGTTGATCTAGTTCATCATTTTTGTGTTGTGTTTGGTTGCCTCTTGGGTAACCCTACTATTTTTCCCTACTCCAAGTTGTTGTACTTTTGGTGTTTTTCAATTTTGTAATGGGTTGGGGCCCTTCCCCACTTAATTTAATCAAAACCATTATATGCCTATATGACTTTTTGGTTAATACAAACATTTTTTACCAATATTATCTATATTTGCACTATAAATGGTTAATTGAATAAATGAATAATTACACACTTGAAATGGACATTTTTTTAATTGAGTTATTGAATAAAATATAAATTATTTTCACAAGTGATAAATTTTCATAATAATATAAATATTATCTTATCATTACTTGGTACATGTTTCTAGGATTGTTCTTGGTGGGAAAGTAGCTGAGCAAACATAATCACCACATATCGTACTACACTTCATTATAAAGAGCTTGCAAAGCTTCATATTGAAGAGACATAATGTAGAATAATAGTATGTATGTGTTATGTCCCATCATATATGAATTTTTATAAAAGAATATATGATATAGAAAAATAGGAGATAGAGAGAAAGGATGAGATAGAATAGAGATAATAAGAGAAAAATGAGAAAGTGATGCAGAGGTGGGGTTCAAAACTCAACAACATGAAAACATATCAATACTCAGTAGGCATATTTCACAAGAATGAGCTCAAAACTTCCTCATAACCCAATCAAGCAGCCATGACAACATTATTGACACAATAACATCTCTAAATGAACAAGGATTCTGATAAGGTTTGTTTCAAACATCCCATCACCATGATAATTCACAACTTCATGCTTCCTCTTCACAAAGACACTTTACCTTCTAGCCTACAAATAGAAAATGAGGGCTTTAGTGTTCACAAGACTCAATATACTTTAGGAAAACATTATATCCTTCCAAACACAAAATTTCAACACCTTAGCAACTTCCACAAACACAAATTCCTCTAACTGACTGTCACAATTTCCACATAACCTATCCTAGTTTCTTGTAGCCCTGTCTAGAGACAAAACTGATCACAAATTTCCATTAACAGATCAATCCCCCCCCAAAAAAAGAGTTTTAGATACCCTTTTGGAATTAAAAAACATATGTAAAACATAGTGATGCACGCTAAAAAGGACACAAAAGACACAAGTTCAAATGTTAATATGTTAGTGATAATCAAAATGAAACACAAATGAACCTATGATCCTTAACATGCATATCAAGAGAGATAAAAAGCACACAATAAGAAGAATACACAAACGAAGGAAAGAAAGAAAACTCCCCAACATGCTCATAGTTGTTTCTCCCTTGTTCCTCTCCTCTCCAAGTCCCACATGAGTGTAGCTCTCAACTTTTAACACTATCCATGGATGTCTTATGAAGATTCAAGATGATTATGAAAATGAGAACAAAATGCATGTACAAGTGTAAATAAGCTACTATGAGAAAGCACCTAAATAGTCTATGTAAATTTTAGTAAAATAAAAATGCTAATGCTTCTAAATTCTCTCTTAAAAATGACTATAAGTTTGATGCACAAAGACTTTTTTTTTTGGAAAATGAAGAATAAGAGCTCTATTTATAGGGAAAATAGGGCAATGGATGGTCAAGATTGAACAATCTTAACAAGGGCCAAGATTGAAAGTTAATCTATCCATGTGAGGGCTTTCAACCCAATCCCATGAAAAATGTCAACATGAGATGGCTTCAAAGGAGAGGGAAGAAGCATTAAATGCTTGAGATGATATGAAGATTACCCTGGGAGGGTTTGGTTAGGCTTGAGTTAGTGAATAAAGCTTTCATCAAATGAATAATGCCTTTATCAAATGGACAAACTCTTGTGCAAGAGTTAGTGGGGATAACCATGGTCAAAGAAATAAATGCTTGAAGAGACCCATGAGTTAAATGAGGGTTGAGTTAGAGGAAAAGCCTCTAACCATGTGGGTGAGTTGAGTTTAACCATTAATGGTTATGTAAGAGCCATAAATTGTTATGTAAGAACCATAAATGGTTTAAAAGACTTTGGGGGTTAACTTGTTGGAGAATAAAAGTCTTTAATGCATTGAAAATACTTTGGAGGCTTTGAGAAGTGACTTCTCTTTGCTTAGGAATGTGAGAATAATTAGGGAGGGAGATTAGGCTAATTTGGAATGGATTAGAAGAATCTAGAAGGGGTTTAGGATGCAAGTGGGTTTGGTGGGTGAGAGAAAATAGGATTTTATTTAAAAATAAAATCTATTTATTGGTGCAACTTGCATTTGTAGAAGAATGCAAGTTGGCGGGGGGAGGGGGGGCGTTTAGAGATTTTAAATAAATTTTTATTTATTTAATCAAATGAGGAAAGGGGTTAAATTAAACAAATATGCTTTATTCATTTAATTAATTGTTAGAGTGTGTTTTAATGAATTAATTTAAATAAATTAAATAATTTATTTAGTTAATATAAGAAGAGGTTGACGATGAATTAATTAAATATCAATTTAATTAATCATTGACTGATGGTTAAATAATCAAATAAATACTAAATATTGATTTAATTAAGTGGACATATTTATGTGTCTATATTTGCCCCTCTTTGAGATGGTGTGGTTTATCATGTTGTTTCAAAGAAATAAAGATAGATATGAGAATTATGCCCCATAAATGTTAATTTAGTGGGTGGTATGCCCCCTCAAGAGATGGGCCAATTTTTTTTTGAAAAATTGGGCGATCTCTCGAAAAAGAGAAAGAAGTTGGGGGGAGGTTGAATAGAATAAATTAGAAATAATAGTGAAAGAATGGGAGAAAACAGAGTTGATACGGAGAAATGAGAGGCTTTCAAAGTTCACAGGGACCATAATGGTGAGCAGAGTGAAGTAGTTTAGGGCTGGGGGGTATATTTGGAGGGGAAGAGGTAAAACGGTCTCATTTGCACCTATCTCCCTGACAGTTTGGAGCTCTGATAGTGACCTTTGGCAAAGGAGTGAGCAACAATCATCATGGTCATGCCTATAGTAGATCACTGGCTACAGCAGATCCATTGATACCAGCGGCTAGAGGACTAGAGACCAACGATACACAAATCTTGAATTTTGCTTTTGATGGATTTTTATCATGTTTTTTCAAGCACCAAAGTCCAAGGAAGACAATAGCACTAAACCTATGTTTTAGTGGTTTTGTTGCCTAAAGTAGCGCTATGGTGTTGCAATGGTGCTTTTGCAAAGTTGTTTTAGTGTGTTTGTTCGTTTAGCGCTTTGGTGTCATAGTTATAGTGTCGTTGTAGTGTAGCACTATTATGTAGTTGTTGTGGTTCTTTTGCAATAAAATAGCACACTAGTATAGCTTTTGTAGCGCTATTGTTGTTATAGCGCGTTTGTATCTGTTGGTGTAAATAAATATTCATTTTGGATATTATTACACTTTACTTAAGTTAACTTAGGATAATGCATCTCTTCGTAGTTTGGATTTGAGACACTTAGGGAAGTGTGCACATAGGGATAGAGCTTGTAGGAGAAATTCCACCTTCTGTGGTCTTATTTTGTTGTTACACTCCACATTCGGTGGGTCATCCACCTCTTGTGGAATATTATATTATTTCTCCTACCTACCCCTAGTATTTCTTACCTACCCTTGTTTCTCATTGAGCCACATGTCATAATTGTGTGCTCGTACATCCATATGGCCTTGCCTATATAAGCAGGCCTATATTCATTGTATTGGTTAATCCAGTTGATCATTTGCATATTGATGAGAATACAGTTTGTTCTTGTCATTCTATTGTCTCTCTTTTATGCTTTTCATTGTGCTCTTGATCTTGGCAAAATCCTACATGGTATCAGAGCCATTGGGGCTTCATTGATTGGTTTTTGGAGACATCGTGGAAGGCTTCAATTTTTGGATTTGGGGATCTTCATTTTTGGGGGGCGTCATACAACGATTTGGACATCACCGTTGAATCTGAGAGGCCGTTTCCATGAATTTTGAATATAAAGTCGACCTATTTTGGTGAGAAATTTTTTTTCCCATTTTAGCTATTATCGTACAGATTTCAAATTATTTTTTAATTATTTTCAAACAAAAGAAAAAAAATTTCGAAAAAAAAAAGCGATAAATTTTTTTTTTTTAAAATAAAAAAAATATATATTTTTGTTGTTTTGGGGGTCCGCAAACCCCCTCGTACTCCGCAGAACCCTGTAGGTTGCAGGCCCACCACTGCCGTGTACCGTCACTGCCGTTGTGTACTCTCCTCGGTCGCCTTGCTCCACACGCCATCGGCCGCCCAAACTCCCGCCAGCCGCCCAGGTCTCCCACCACCGCCAGCGGTTGCGCCTCCAGCCTGCCGCCAACACCACGTCTCAAGTTGCCAAGTTCCCGCCACGCGGAGCCCAGTCAGCTGTCAGGACCCCACCACGCAACACACATGCAACCCAATCAGCTACCTAGACCCCGCCACGTAGCACACATGTAGCCCAGTCAGCTGCCCTGTCACCCGCCATGCAGAGCTGACGCAGACCACCATGTCAGCAGTCCGTATGCCTAGTCAGTTGCCCAGTCACCGCACTCAGTCAGCAGTTCATACGGTACAGACGCCCAGTTAGCAAGGAGGTGAAATTTTCATGACGGTCATACGACCATCAAATTTAAGCTTGTAAATTGCTGACATCAGCGCTACATAAATTTTTTGACCCCCTCTTCATTGAGCTTTTTAGTTTTGCAGTCCAACTTTGAAAGGCCATATCTTGCTCATTTTTGCTCCTGTTTTGGTGCAACGTTTTTTGAAATGGGCTAAAATTTCATGATCTTCACAGTGGTGTGGTTATTTTCTAATTTTGGTGCATGGGTTTTTCAAAAATTTTGGATTCTCTCAGTTGTACCTATCCAATCCTGAATTCTACAACTTCAAAGGCCTTGTTTAAGCTCATACGACCTCCTTTTCAAGTGCGATTTTTTTTGAAAGTGCATGTTTTTTCGTCTACTTTCATAATCTATGGTCAGATTTCAATTATTTTGAGTGGAAATTGTACTTTCAGATATTGGTCTTATTTGGCCTATTAGGTACTTGTAAAGTGCTTGGATCTTAGTTTAGATCTCTTGCATTATCAGTTTGAATCTCTTTTGGTCTTATTGAGGTAGTTGTAAAATTGTAATTAGAAGTCCACTTTGCCATTTTTTGCAAGTGGCCCATTGTATACGCACTAATTATAAAGTGCCAAATCATCACTTTTGGGGGGGTTCTTTGATTGAGTGAATTTGGGGGGTTGTCTTGTGTGATTGTGCCTCTCTTTGTGCTCTTTCATTTTTGTTCCAATGAGTCCTCATAAATTTCCACCTTTAACTCCACATAATTATGCATCATGGAAAATTAAAGTATGGAGTAAATTAATGGAAAAGGGTCTCACACATTACATAGATGGAACAATAGCAGCACCACCTGATCCTAAGGTTGATCCTAATGCTCAGTTAGAATGGCTCACAAAGAATTGCATAGCTCTTGGAACTTTGCGCAAGTATGTATTAGATGACCTCATTTTTCACATTGAGAAGTGTACAACAATCAAAGAGGCTTGGGATATGTTTTAGAAATTTTATGGTCAAGTTGATGAAATCAGAGGTTACAAAATTGACAATGAGCTCACCAACTTAGATCCCAAGAGTTTTGATACAATCCAAGATTATGTCACCAAAGAAAATGAGCTAAGAGCAAAGCTTAAGGATTGTCAAATTGACAAAAAGGATGCTCAGTTGATATTCAACTTGTTGGACAAGCTTGCACCAGAATATGCAGCATTTGTGTTTAGCTTCCAAACTCATCGTTTGACAGTGGGGAGTTCCTATGTTATGCCTTCATTTGATGCTTTCACAGAAATGTTGATATGGGAACAATCTAAGTTGTTGAACATGGGGCTTCTCAAGTCTTCAAAGTCCAAGGCTTTGGTGGCTAATCAAGGGAATCAAGGAAGTCAAGGAAAAGATTCCAACAAGAAGAAGAAGCATTCTAAGTCTAAGCCACAATAGGAAAAAGGACAATCATCCTCTCCATCACAAGGCGATTTTTCATCCTCTTCCAAGAAGGGGACACCACCTAAGAAGGATAAACCAACTTGTGCATATTGCAAGAAGTATGGTCATGATGAGCATCGATGCCACACAAAGCAAGTTGATGAGTTAACTAATCTTCTTAAGAAAAACAACATCAACTTGCCATCCTCCTACATAAAGAAGGATTCATCTCCTTCCTCTTCCTCACATTCCAAGGGAAAAGGGCAAGCATTTGTGGCTACAACAGGTTCTTCATAGCAATGGATACTTGACTCAGGTGCCTCATATCACATGGGTTCTACAAAAGAGTAGTTTTCTTCATTGGAGCCATCTACGGTAACTCACATTTACATAGGTGATGATACACAAGTAGAGGTTGAAGGGAAAGGTTCAGTTGACATGGATGATGGAACATTTGAGAATGTTCTGTATGTTCCTAACTTGTCTACCAACCTTCTCTCTATCTACCAAATCACTCACTATGGAAATGGGAAAAAGGTTGAGTTTACACCAGATTCAGTTGTGGTAAAGGAACTTGATGATGATGCCTTGGTAGCAGTGGGAAAAGTCAATGACAACTCAAGGCTTTATTCATTTTCCCACTTTGTGCCAAGTTCACCTTCTAGGGCCTTGTTTACTCATTCAAATTCAGAAAGTAAGCTATGGCATGAGCGGTTTGGTCACCTTAACTACCGCTATCTTCAGTAGCTTAGCACTAAAGACATGGTCATAGGTCTACCTCGAATCAGTTTTTAGAGGGTGTATGTTCAAGTTGTTCCATGGGAGAGCATCCTGAGGAGAAGTTTGATAAGGGGAAAGCTTGGAGAGCTTTGGAAGTTCTTCAACTTGTTCACAGCGATGTAGCAGGTCCATTTCCAACACCTTCATTTAGCAAGGCCCGCTATGTCCTCACCTTCATTGATGACTACTCCCGCTTCACTTGGGTCTACTTTCTTATTCATAAGAGTGAAGTATTTGACAAATTTCAGGACTTCAAGACTCATGTGGAGAAGCAATCAGGGAAAGTGGTCAAGATTCTTTGCACAGATAATGGAAGGGAATATGTGAACAAAAGACTTGAGGATTTTTGTACATTTGAGGGGATTGATCTTCAGCATTCTGTCGCATACACTCCACAGCAAAATGGGGTTGCAGAATGTAAGAACAGAACTCTCAAAGAAATGGCTAGCTATACGATACATGCATGTTCTCTTGATCCCGCCTTTTGGGCAGAGGCTATCAGTTGTGCCACACACATCCAGAATCAGGTTCCTCACAAAGCTTTGCAAGGTATTAATCCTTTTGAAGCTTGGGTTGGTAGGAAACCAATTGTGAGACATTTCAGAGTCTTTGGGTGTCTAGCATGGGCTCGCATACCTCTGCAGAAACGCAAGGCCTCAGAGTCGGCCTCTCTACCTCCTCCACCTTCCTCCATTGTGGATAGTGATGTTAGTCATTTAGATGATGAGGCTCCTTCAACTCCGACTCACAGGGTTACACCTCTGTAGGGTCCACTTGTAGTTGAAGAGCCTCGTTCTCCACCTCCACCTAGACCTCATTGGGCTTGACAGACACTTGAGTCCATGGGTTCTCTTGTTGGGGATCCTTCAAATACACAGAGAACTCGATCACAACATCAGGATCTACCACATGCATTCATTGCTACCACTTCTGATCCACAGACATTTAGGGAAGCATCAGGGGTTCCTGAGTGGGACCAAGCTATGGAGGAAGAGTATAGTTCCTTGTTGAGGAACAACACATGGGATTTAGTCCATCTCCCTAAGGGGAGAAAGATGGTTCAATGTAAGTGGATCTATCGGACCAAGTTTGCAGTGGATGGTAGTGTGGATAAGTATAAGGCTCGGCTTGTTGTGAAAGGTTTCTCTCAGGTTGTAGGTGTTGACTATACTGAGACCTTTGCACCCATAGCCAAGATGAACTCCATTCATTTGACACTTGCTATTGCTGCAGCTCATGGTTGGGCTGTACATCAGATGGATGTGAAGAGTGCTTTTCTTCATGGTGATCTTGATGAGGAGATTTATATGGAGCAGCCATAGGGTTTCATCCAGGATACTTCCTTGGTTTGCAGACTACAAAAATCTCTCTATGGCCTTAAACAAGCCCCTAGGGCTTGGTACACCAAGATGGATTCCTTTCTTCTCTCCGTAGGGTTCACCAGGTGTCATTTTGATTTGAATGTCTACATTTTGCAACAGGATGACTCTCACTTGATACTTGTGCTCTATGTTGATGACTTGATCATTACAGGGAGTACCACATCCATCATTAGTAGGGTCAAATCTGCTTTGCATGACAGATTTGCTAAGATTGACTTGGATCTTTTGCACTACTTTCTCGGGATAGAGATTTCACAGTCACCTTCTGAGATTACACTATCGCAGCCCAAGTATGCTCTTGATCTACTTGCACGCCTTCATATGGCTGATTGTAAGCCTGCCCCCACTCCCTTTCTTTTAGGAGTCAAGCTTGAGGCTCAGTGTTCTTCTCCACTAGTTGATGCCACTTTGTATCATCATCTTGTGGGTAGTCTCATCTACTTGACCCATACACGCCCTGATATTTCATTTGCAGTTGGCATGGTTTCTCGCTTCATGCAGGAACCACATGAGCTTCATTGGAAAGCTGCCAAACACATCCTTCATTACATCCAGGGTACACATCACTATGGGATTCACTATGCAGCAGGCATAGGACTTCGCTTGGTTGGTTACACAGACTTCGATTGGGCTGGCAATCTTGATGATCGTAAGTCTACTTCCGGTTACAGTTTTCACCTTGGTTCGGGCCCCATTTGTTGGCAGAGCAAGAAGCAACATGCTATTGCTCTCTCTTTGACTGAGGCTAAGTATCGAGGCACTGTTAACGTAGCGACTGAGACCATTTGGCTCCAGCAAATTCTCACAGAGTTTGGATTCACCACTCCACAGCCGACAGTTCTACATTGCGACAATCAGAGTGCTATTGCAATCTCAAAGAACCTGGTCCAACACCAGTGGACCAAACATATCGAGATTCATATGCACTATATCCGAGAGCTCATCCAGGAGCAGGTCATTGATTTGCAGTATTGTCCTACAGCGGAGCAGGTTGCTGACATATTCACCAAACCTTTCACTGACAGTAAGTTCCAGCAGTTGCGAGCTCTCTTGGGGGTGCGGGATGTGTTATTGGGGGGGGTCAGCTGACTTCTCCTTCCTCTCTTATGGGGGGGACTTTTTCCTCTTTGAGGTTTTGTCCTTCTTCTTTGAGAGTCTTTTGTACATTCATCTCTCTTTTGGGGGGGAGTTTTTTCCCGCTGGGTTTTCTCCCTTTCTCCATTTGTGAGAGATTACATTGCATTGTTTTGCTTGCATTTGCATATTGTACATGGGTACCTATCATGGCCTAGTAGCCGGGACCCATCTTGCATTGTTGACTTGAGTCTTCATTCCCCTAAGTTGCACTTAAGGGGGGGTGTTGGTGTAAATAAATATTCATTTTGGATATTATTACACTTTACTTAGGTTAACTTAGGATAATGCATCTCTTCATAGTTTGGATTTGAGACACTTAGGGAAGTGTGCACATAGGGATAGAGCTTGTAGGAGAAATTCCACCTCTTGTGGAATATTATATTATTTCTCCTACCTACCTCTAGTATTTCTTACCTACCCTTGTTTCTCATTGAGCCACATGTCATAATTGTGTGCTCGTACATCCATATGGCCTTGCCTATATAAACAGGCCTATATTCATTATATTGGTTAATCCAGTTGATCATTCGCATATTGATGAGAATACAGTTTGTTCTTGTCATTCTATTGTCTCTCTTTTATGCTTTTCATTGTGCCCTTGATCTTGGCAAAATCCTACAGTATCATAGTAATAGCCCTATTGTCAACAGAGTAGCATGATTGTGATAAAATGCCCCAGTGTTAGATAAAATATCTCTTGATGTCTGTGTTGATTGATTGATTGGTTTTTTTGGTGAATTATAGTAGCATATTGAGACTAGGTCATTGTGATAAATGCCTGTTGGAGTCTAGGATTGCCATAATCGATTACTTGTTGAGACCCAAACATACTTGATTTAAAAAGTATCTATTGATAGTCTAGGTTGAAACTTAAGAAGGTTTGTAGAAAACAACTGATATTTATTGATATGTGTAGGAGGATCTTCCCATCATATAGATGCGGAAGCGACACCCTGCAACATGACAACTTTACATCTAAAATGCTAAAGCATATTCTTATTTTCTCAATACAATTTAGTAATAGGACTTATCTTGTCCATTTACTGGGCTCTATACTCTGTTATTAAATAGGTCTTCAAGCTTATGTGCTCGGTAATCACTATGAAGCATCCCTGTTCATACACTTGCCCACATACATTGTTTATCAAGAGTTCCTTATTTATAAATAATTTGCCAACCGCTTAATCTCCTTGATCACATTTCCCATGATCAATCATAGCCATCAGATCTTCAAACTTGACCAGGTTCAATGTATCCTTTGATCTGAAAATGTTTTACCCCACCTTAGAACTTGCATACATTTCTTGGAACTTGTGCTAGGGTATTGCAGTTCAATCTGAGCTGTAGATCTTCTTGCCGATTTTCTTTTGCCATAGATTCTTTAACAAACTTCATGCACGACATACCAATCATTTAATCAGTTCCAGCTCATCAACTTCCTTCATTAAATAATTCTTATATTCATTCAATGCATTCTGTTACTACTCGGTTGCAACTCGATAAATACTAAACTTCACTTAGTAGACATTCTGCCTTCATTAACCGATAGCGATAACCTTAAGGTTTAACGACTAGGTTCCTTAGGGTTTACTGACTAGGTTCTTTGCTCGGTAACATAGTATAGTATTAACCTTACAATCAATAACATATGTAGGATATCAAAACAATCTAAACATCATGATCTCATCATTGTCTAACTTGGTAACAGTTTCCCATTGAATAACTTATTCCTCCCCTTATCCATCACATTCTTTTTGTGTCTTTTACTGACATCTTTATACTCATCAAATCATACTTCTTAAGATATGGCAACATCATACTGAATTAGAAAATCAATTTCTTGACATCAATGACAAAATAATAATATTAAGATAGTAAACATCCTTAATCAGTTATATCCATAATCATCAACAACCTTCTCAATATCCTTATTGAAATGCCAACAATCTCCCTTTGTCTGTTATAATGCCAACAATCTCCCCCTTTGGCATTGATGGCAAAACCAATTGATATGACCTAATTGATTCAGATTCAGATTGCTAAAATTCTCTCCCCCTGTCATCAGTCTTCTCCCCCATACATTAGTCTTCTCCCCTTTTCTTCAATCTTCTCCCCCTTTGACAACAATGCCAAAAAGTAAAGAACTAAAACATAATTTCTACCTGTATGAAGTGATTTCCTGTTGTTATGTGTCAACTTAATCTTCATCAAAGCATTTTGTCTTCAATTCCTATTCCCTGTATTGTTTCTTGCACACCTTTAGAAAACATCCTAAAGTGTGTAAATCAACATCAACTCCTAAAAGATATTCTGTAGAGTGGTCGAATTGATGCTTTCACTGAACTCGGTCAGTGAATGGAAGATAGGGGTAGGACCCCTAACTTACTTCTGAGATACTCAAAAGTATCCCTTGGTAGTGGCTTGGTGAAGATATCTGCTATTTGTTCCTTTGTGCTAACATACTCGAACACCACTTTCTTTTCTTGAACTTCTTCTCTAAGATAATAATATTTGATAGAGATGTGCTTTGTCTTAGAGTGCATAACAGGATTCTTTGAAATGTTTATGGCACTAGTATTGTCACAGAATATAGTTACTGGCTCAATAACTTTCTCATTTATACCATCCAATAGTTGTTTGATCCATGCTATATTGGTACAATTCAATGCTGCAGCAACATATTCAACTTCTGCTATTGACTGTGAAACACATCCTTGTTTCTTGCTAAGCCAACTCACTAGTCTTTCTCCTAAAAAGAAAGCTCCTCCACTTGTGCTTTTTCTGTCATCAATGTTGTCTGCCCAATCAGCATCAGTATAAACTTTTAAATCAAAAGTATTTACTTTCTGATATACTAAGCCATAATCCTCAGTGCCTTTCAGGTATTTGAAAATTCTCTTGATTGTTGTCATGTGTGTTTCCTTGGGATTTGCAGAGAATCTTGCAACTATACCTACTGCATGTGCTATATCTAGCCTACTGTGAACAACATATTGTAGCTTTCCAATCATGGATCGGTAAAGTGTCTCATCAACAGATGCAGATTCATCATTCTTTGATAATTTACAGTTGGTAGTCATAGGAGTACTTACTGGTTTTGAACCCTCCATTCCAAATTTCTTCAAGATTTCCTTTATGTACTTGGATTGAGTAATGAAAATCTCATCTTTCATTTGCAGTTTTTGTAAACCTATAAAATACTTTATCTCACCGATTAATGACATCTCAAATTCTTTGCTCATTTCATTTCCAAAGTTCTTGCATAAAGAGTCATTCCCACAAAAGATAATATCATC
The DNA here is from genome assembly GCF_030272615.1 of Cryptomeria japonica. Lineage (NCBI taxonomy): Eukaryota > Viridiplantae > Streptophyta > Pinopsida > Cupressales > Cupressaceae > Cryptomeria > Cryptomeria japonica. Next base: position 777,336,387 of record NC_081408.1, read on the forward strand.
AACAAATATGGTTGAGATCAGTATTCCATTTTCATCATTCTTCATGTACATATTTATGTTTTCACTTGTCCTTATAAAACCAATCTTGATCAAATAAGAGTGCAATCTTTCATACCATGCTCTAGGTGCTTGTTTCAGACCATATAAAGCTTTGTTCAATTTACATACCTGATCTTTATTCTTGTCCTCAATAAATCCTTCACGTTGTTCACTAAAAACTTCTTCTTCTAATATACCATTCAGAAATGCAGATTTGACATCCATTTGATATACCTTGAAATTCTTGTAAGTAACATATGCCAACAATGTTCTTACTCCTTCAAGTCTTGCCACAGTTGCAAAAGTCTCACCATAATCAATTCCTTCTTCTTGGGCATAACCTTTGCAAACTAATCTTTCTTTATTTTGAATGACCTCACCTTTTTCATTCAGCTTGTTTCTGAAAATCCACTTTGTACTGATTACATTTTTGTCCTTTGGTCTTGGGATCAGTGTCCATGTGTCATTCTTCTTGATTTGATCAATCTCTTCTGTCATAGCATTTATCCAATCTTCACTGTTAAATGTCTCTTTAACTATCCTCAGTTCAAATTCAGATATCAGACATGTGTTATGTCTGAGTTTGTTCCTTGTCATCACTGGATCACCCTTATCTCCTATAATCTGACTTGATGTATGACGTCTTTTGACATACTTGGCTAATACATGTTGGGAAAAATGGTGTCTCAACCTTGCATTTATGTGAGGTTACTATTTATAGTAAGTTTTTCATTTGAGCACGAAATGGTGCGAAACTCTCCCTGAAGCTTCTGGTTGGCTAGATAAGCATTCCGATAAAGTTTCATCGCAAGGTCACAACTAGTTTTGAAGATATTAAAGTTTTCGTCTTGGAGGGGTGCAATAAAATATTTAAACTTAATTTTGGAGACTTTAGAGGCTCCAAAACGCCCTGAAAAGTGGCTGTAACCAGCGAAGCGGGTTACGAGGTGATAGAGCACTTCCCGAGCTTTTCGGCGCTTCAAACGGTTCGTCAATCGGACACCCGATTCTCAAGTTATGGCCTCTGGAAGTTTGTACTCCTGAAATAGGAAAAATAATTTGTATCGGATACATAAATGAGTGGTAAAAGGGAGTGACATGTGTTGATGTGTGCTTTAACATGTCATAGGGAATCTAGAAGGGAGATAAGGTCGGCTACACTTTATTGGGTGGTTTTAGCCCATGGTTTTGTAATACCATTTGACGGTTTCTTGTATTGTATCTCCTATTTATGAGGTGTGTGAGATAGAGGTTGTGTGTAAGAGTCCTATGGCTATTGAGTTGCCTCTGAATCTCTGATTAATGGTACTCCTATGAAGAGATTGCTCTGCAAGTATGTTGTAATCTGTTTTTGATTGCTGAATAAAATATTGAGCTACTTTTGGAGGGTGGGGTTTTTCTCCCGAAAGGGTTTTCCCCACGTAAATCACTGTGTTGTGGTATGATTGCTATTATATCTATTTCTATTTTCTGTAACTGTTGTAATGATTTGAAAAAGTTTTGCATTACCCTCCTCTCAAGGTTAGTGTAGGAAGTTGTTTCCGCTACTTAACTTTCTTACAAGTGGTATCAGAGCCTGATCACCTTTGGTTTCAATTGTGGGTAGTTGGGTTTTTTGAACTAATCCAGATTTGAGTGGGAGCTTGTGCAGAAGACACTTTTTGATCTTGTTGTAGGAATATTCAGATGGCGAGTTCGTCAAGAAGAATAGAGGTGGAGAAATTTAACAGAAGTAATTTTGAGATGTGGAAGCTGAAGATGGAAGATCTGCTAATAGATCAAGATCTTTGGGATGTTGTTGATGCGAATGTCCGAAGGCCCTCAGATCCTACTGCGGCAGCTCAGTATGATGTTATGGACCGAAAAGCCAAGGGTCTAATCAGACTGTGCCTGGCAGACTCTGTTCTAATCAATGTCCATGAAGAAAACTCTGCAAAGAAGCTATGGACTAAGCTTGGTGAGATGTATCAAGTGAAACTTTTATTAAATCAAATTTTCTTAAGAAATAAATTGTATTCCCTGAAGATGGAAGAGGGTGGACAAATTGCAGACCACTTGGAAGCATTCAATATGTTGGTGGCTCAATTAGTATCTGTCAGTGTTAAGATGGACGAGGAGGAGAAATGTCAGATCTTGCTTTGCTCTTTGCCTGATTTGTGGGATTCTCTTGTTATGGCTATCGGTAGTACTTCTATTGTTTTGAAATCTGAAGACGTGGTGGGTGCCCTACTTGGTGAAGAGATGCGAAGGAAGGTATCCATCAGTTCAAAGGAAGCCCTAACCGTTCGTGGAAGACCTAAGGAGAAAGGCAAGAAGAATGAGAAGCGCAGCAAGTCCAAATCCAAAGGGAGATCGAAATCTCCTGGAAAGTCCAAAGTCATTTGCTAGAATTGTGGTAAACCGGGTCACATCTGTAAGGACTGCAAAGAAGAAAAGAAGAAGAAAAAGAAAAAGTTCGATTCTGATTCTAAGTCCGACAAGAAAGATGGTGATGCATTTATTGCAGCTTTGGCGACTCATGCAGGTAATGATGCCTGGCTAATTGACTCAGGTGCATCTTTTCATATGACTTCCAATAGAAATTGGTTTTCTAAATATGAAGGATTTAATGGAGGTAAGGTGTACTTGGGTGATGATTCACCTCTAGACATTGTTGGTCGAGGTAAAGTTAGAATCAGGTTTTCTGATGGTAGAATAAAAAGGATTAATGGTGTGCTACATATCCCTGGATTAAAACGAAACCTGTTATCTGTGAGAAAACTGATAGATGCGGGTGTGCAGGTAGTCTTTTCTGAAATAGGATGTAAGATGATTAAGGGTGCTATGGTAGTTGCTAGAGGTGTCAGGTTTGGCACTTTGTATAAGCTTGAAGCATACACTGTTGAGTGTAATAGCACTTCTGTAAAAAGTAAATCTGCGGATACTTCATTGGAAGATTTGAAGGTTTCACCTTCAGCAGATGGAAATGGTTTTTGGGTACCTAAGGGTGCTCTTTCATCAGAAGTAAAGTTACCTGCAGAGAAGACTATGTTATGGCACCAGAGACTTGGCCACATTGGAGAAAAGGGTCTAAGGACCTTGAAAAATAAAAATTTTGTTGAAGGTTTGAATGATTGTAATCTTGACTTTGATTTCTGTGAGCATTGCATTTATGGAAAACAAAACCGCGTTCAGTTTTACTCGAGTTCTCATAAAACTTGTGGTGTTTTGGATCTTATCCATTCTTATGTGTTTGGTCCAGTAGACGTCTCTTCGATTGGAAAATCCACATATTATGTTTCGTTTATTGATGATTTTAGTAGAAGGACATGGGTATATTTTCTAAAGAGTAAATCTGAAGTTTTTAGTCGTTTTAAAGAATTTAAAGCAATGGTTGAGTTGCAGACTGGAAAGAAAATAAAATGTTTGAGAACTGATAATGGCAGTGAGTTTTGCTCTAATGATTTTGATAGATTCTATAAAGACTGTGGAATTAACAGGCAGAAGACAACTTCGTATTCTCCACAGCAGAATGGAGTTGCAGAAAGAATGAACAGGACACTGATGGAGAAGGCTAGGAGTATGTTGAGTGGTGCTGGTCTCGAACAAAAGTTTTGGGCTGAAGCTGTTGCCACTGCTTGCTATCTGATTAACAGGTCTCCTACATCAGCTCTTGTTGATAAAACGCCTATGGAAGCATGGTCAGGTCACAAGCCTTCATTGAGACATCTTAGAGTTTTTGGTTGCGAGGCATATGCACATGTGCCAAAGGAGAAGCGAACAAAGTTGGAGAACAAGGCTGTGAAATGTATCTTCATCGGGTATAGTTATGGTGTGAAAGGATACAAGCTTTGGGACCCTGTTGCACAAAAGGTAATTCACAGTAGAAGTGTTATTTTTAGAGAAATTAAGTCTCCTTCTGTTACATTGCAGCCAGAATAGACTAAAAAAAGAAGATGTGATTCAACTTCCTTCTACACCTGAAAGAGTTGAATCGAGACCCCTAGATAGGCAAGAATTTGAGGAGAGCTTGTCTAGCTCTGAATCTTCAAAAGAGGAGGAAGAACCTCCAACTCAACTTGTTCGAAGGTCTACAAGACATAGACAACCACCTGAAAGGTATTCACCTGATGATTGGAGATGTATTTTTTCTTTGAATACTAGTGTGGATGAACCAAAATCTATAGAAGAGGCATTAGGTATGAATGATGCAGAATCCTGGAAGATTGCTATGGAGGAAGAAATGGCAGCTTTGAAAAAGAATGATACATGGGATCTTGTACCATTGCCTGAAGGACGAAAACCTGTTGGTTGTAAATGGGTGTTCAAGAAAAAAATTGGTTCAGATGGAAGCATTGAGAAGTATAAAGCAAGGTTGGTTGCAAAAGGCTACTCTCAGGTTGAGGGTGTTGATTACGGTGAGATATTTTCTCCTGTTGCAAAAATGACGTCTATTAGATTTTTGCTTTCTATTGCTACTGCTTATGATTTAGAGGTTGAACAAATGGATGTGAAAACTGCTTTCCTTCATGGTGATTTGGAGGAAGATATTTATATGACACAGCCGGAGCACTATGTGGTGAAAGGCAAAAGTAATTTGGTCTGTAAATTGAAGAAATCTTTGTATGGCCTCAAACAAAGTCCTAGGATGTGGTACCAGAAATTTGATACATATGTGTTGAGTTTGGGATTTGAACGTTCTAAATCAGATCACTGTGTTTATTATAAATCTTATGGTGATCATTTCTTATTCATTGCATTGTATGTTGATGATATGTTATTCATTGGTAAAGGGAAAGGTATGATTTCAGAACTGAAGTCTCAGCTCGCTGCTAAATTTGAAATGAAAGATCTTGGTGCAGCAAAGCACATTCTTGGGATGGAAATTAGAAGAGATAGGGTGAACAAAAAGCTATGGCTAGGCCAGAGTAAGTATGTGAATTCAGTGTTACAGAGGTTCAACATGCAGAATTGTAGACCATTGAGTGTTCCTTTTACAGTTGGAATGAAACTATCTATTTCAGATTGTCCTACATCCCCATTGGAGATGGAAGACATGAGCAGAGTGCCTTACCAAAGTGTGGTTGGAAGCTTGATGTATGCTATGGCCTGTACTAGACCAGACATTGCCCAAGGAGTGGGAGTACTTTCTAGATATATGTCTAATCCTGGTAGAGTTCATTGGGATGCAGTCAAAAGAGTCTTCAGATATTTGAAGGGTACTTCAGAGTATTCTTTGTGTTATCATGGTAATTCAGTTGGAGACATGACTTCCCTTGATATCCATGGTTATGTGGATTCAGATTGGGCAGGTGATATTGATAGCAGAAGATCCACCAGTGCTTATGTGTTTACTTTGTTTGGTGGTGCAATTAGTTGGATGAGTAAGCGACAGGCTGTGGTTGCTTTATCCACTACTGAAGCAGAGTATATGGTAGCTACTCATGCTTGTAAAGAGGCCATTTGGCTTAAGAGACTGTGTTCGGATATTGGAATAAAACAAGGTACAGTGACAGTTTACTGTGACAGTCAGAGTGCAATTAGCCTAGCTAAGAACCCGACATTTCATGCCCGGACCAAACATATTGATGTTCAGTATCATTTTGTTAGAGATATGGTCGAAGATGGTAGGGTGAAGCTGGTTAAGGTGGAAACTTTGATGAATGTTGCAGATGCTTTAACTAAGGCTATGAGTACAGAGAAGTTCAGATGGTGTTCAGAGTTTATGGGCCTTATGGCCCCTAGCAATTGATTCATTGTGTTGACATTCCCTTCCGCTCATGCAAGGTGTTCGACAAGTGGGAGATTTGTTGGGAAAAATGGTGTCTCAACCTTGCATTTATGTGAGGTTACTATTTATAGTAAGTTTTTCATTTGAGCACGAAATGGTGCGAAACTCTCCCTGAAGCTTCTGGTTGGCTAGATAAGCATTCCGGTAAAGTTTCATCGCAAGGTCACAGCTAGTTTTGAAGATATTAAAGTTTTCGTCTTGGAGGGGTGCAATAAAATATTTAAAATTAATTTTGGAGACTTTATAGGCTCTAAAATGCCCTAAAAAGTGGCCGTAACCGGCAAAGCGGGTTACGAGGTGATAGAGCACTTTGCGAGCTTTCCGGTGCTTCAAACGGTTCGTCAATCGGACACCCGGTTCTCAAGTTATGGCCTCCGGAAGTTTGTACTCCTGAAATAGGAAAAATAATTTGTATTGGATACATAAATGAGTGGTAAAAGGGAGCGACATGTGTTGATGTGTGCTTTAACATGTCATAGGGAATCTAGAAGGGAGATAAGGTCGGCTACACTTTATTGGGTGGTTTTAGCTCATGGTTTTGTAATACCATTTGACGGTTTCTTGTATTGTATCTCCTATTTATGAGGTGTGTGAGATAGAGGTTGTGTGTAAGAGTCCTATGGCTATTGAGTTGCCTCTGAATCTCTGATTAATGGTACTCCTGTAAAGAGCTTGCTCTGCAAGTATGTTGTAATCTATTTTTGATTGCTGAATAAAATATTGAGCTACTTTTGGAGGGTGGGGTTTTTCTCCCGAAAGGGTTTTCCCCACGTAAATCACTGTGTTGTGGTATGATTGCTATTATATCTATTTCTATTTTCTATAACTGTTGTAATGATCTGAAAAAGTTTTGCATTACCCTCCTCTCAAGGTTAGTGTAGGAAGTTGTTTCCGCTACTTAACTTTCTTACAATACAGGCTCGGTAGGCTCTGTATGATCTTCTTCATCACTCGGTAACTGGATATTCTCTTCATTTTCTTTAATAGTTCTCTCGGTAAGACTTGCCTGTTGAACATAGACAAATCCTTCATAACCTTTTGGTTCTTTGGAATTTGGTTCATCATTCCTTTCTGCAAATTCATCAATTTTCACATTTGCACTTTCTACTATTTTGTTAGATGATTTGATCAGACATTTAAATGCTTTACTTCTAGAAGAATAACCAAGAAATGTTCCTTCTTCACTTTTCTGATCAAACTTGCCATTTCTATCATCTTTGTGAACATAGCATCCACTTCCAAAGATTTTGAAGTAAATTACATTAGGTTTCTTGTCATACCAGATTTCATATGGTGTCTTCAAAGTTTCTTTCTTCAGTTGTACTCGGTTCATGGTGTAAACTATTGTGCTTATTGCTTCTCTCCAAAATGTTTGTGGCACTTTCTTTTCAATCATCAAGGTTCTAGCACAATCCACAATAGATCTATTTCTTCTCTCAGCAATTCCATTTTGTTGTGGAGTTCTCGGTGCAGAGACTTGTCTTTTTATACCATGATCATTACAAAATAGGTTGAACTCATCAGATGTGAACTCTCCTCCTCTGTCTGATCTAAGACATTTCAGTTGTCTTCCTGTTTCATTTTCAACTCTTGCCTTGTACCATTTAAACATTTGAAGAGCTTCTGATTTTTCTTTTAAAAACATTACTGACATCATCCTTGAGTAATCATCCACAAATAATATGAAATATTTATCACCATAATAACTTTGAACTTTCATAGGACCACAAAGATCAGTGTGCACAAGATCTAAAATTCCTTTAGAAGTGTAGGACTTACTTGTAAAGCTTGATCTTGTCATTTTACCCATCTGGCATCCTCAACACATAGCATTCTCATGTTTTTCAAGACTCAGTAGACCTCTTACTTGGTGCTTCTTGCTTATTTTGATCAGATTATCAAAATTTACATGACAAAACCTTTTATGTCATAACCAGGTATCATTTATCTTTGCATATAGACACTTATTCTGAGTTGAGTCAAGGTGAAATGTGTTACCTTTTGTTTGTGTCCTGGTAGCAGCTAACTTTCCATGCTTGTCATGAACTTTGACAATTCCTTTCTGAAATTCTATTCGGTAACTTGTGTTGTTTAGCGTGCTACACTCAACAAATTATATTTCAAACCTTCAACCCAATAAACATCATTGCATTTTGCATTGTCAAGAAGTGTTATAGATCCTTTACCTTCTACCAAACATGGTGCATCATTACCAAATCTTACATAGCCTCCATCATAATCTTCTAATATAACAAACTTGTGTTTATCACCTGTCATGTGATGTGAGCATCCACTATCTATGATCCAAGAATCATTAGTATTTATGTGAGATATTAGGGCTTTTTCTTCATACCTTTCTTCATCTGATCCATCTTTGATAGCCACATAAACTACTTCCTCTGTATCAGTTTCATCTAATTTATCATCATCGGATTCCTCATTAGCTATTAAGCATGACTTTCTATCTTTTCTTCTAAAGTCTCGGTGTCCTCTGTAATGATTATCTTTCTGTCTATCATCCCGGTAATCTCTCTTTTCAGTAGAATCTTTGTCAGGACAATTAGAAGCCATATGTCCTATCTTATCACAATTGAAACATTTTAAAGGTAGTTTTCCTTTATACTTACCTTTGCCTCTCGGTAACCTTATGGCTAATAATGCTTCAAACTCTTCTTGCTTTTTGATTTCCTCATATAGTTTGTGTACTTTTTCCATGTTCTTGTGAAATCTCTCACTTGCTCCACTGTGATCCCCTTCAGTGTACTTACTCATTCTATCATTGTAATCATCAGATTCACCAATATGAAAAGAACTAAATGCAGACTCAACTTTATTTACCGATGACTCACTATTATCAAAGTTACTTAACTCAAATGCATGTAGCTTAGAAATAGTAGCATCTAAATAAATTGGCATATTGGGTACAGACCTCAATTCATTGATTGCAGAGACTCAGATTGCATAAATTGGTAGAAGGGTTCGTAACAACTTACTTGTTATATCATTTTCTTCAATAGTTCCACCTGCTCCTTTGATTTGATCGACAATCACCTTTAGTCTTGTACTGTACTAGGTTGTGTTCTCACCTTCATTCATCCTCATAGATTCAAGTTGCCCTCTTAGAATGTCCACTTTTTCTCTTTGAACATGTTCATCTCCACCATACACATATATGAGCTTGTCCCACATTGCCTTTGCATCATTGCAGCCTTCTAGATCATTAAACTCTGAGTCGGTCAATGCAGATGTTATTTCAATCATTGCTTGGATATGTTCTTTCTTTACCTTTATCTCTTCCATTGTCAATGGATAGGTGCTAGGTGTAATGAAATCATTCTCCAAATAATATACAACATATTCTCCAACTCCTGATAGGTGCAGCTTCATCCTTTTCTGCCATGTAGAGAAGCTTGACTTGTTCAGCTTCGATGCATCCCTCTTGTACATCTTTGGATCTTTGCCTCAAGTACCTTTAAACTTTTCTTCCGAAGTCTAAAGCTCTGATACCAATTGATAGTTCTGATACTTAATGTTTAGTATAGATGCCAAGCTAATAAGATGAGAGGGGGGGGGTGAATCATACAAACTTAATCTTCCATAAAAACATCAGATTCAACCTCAGTAACATATACTTTAGTAATATAACCAAAACTGCTAAACATGCAAACTCATAAGCATATAAACATCATAACACTCATAACACTAGATTTAACATGGAAACCCAAACAAGGAAAAAGCACTGATGGATTTTGGACCCACTAAGAAATATACTCTTCTAGAGTATGTTTGGTTAAAAGCAAATCCTGTTAAAGATTAAAAACACATTGCTAGATGTGACTCGATTAAGGGATTTCCCTTAGATATGTTAGGATCTTCACCTTGTTAGAAGTGACCTTGTTAAAGGATTTCAAACACTCAATCAGAATGTCACCTTGCTAGAGGGTTTTACAAATCAGACTATTAAGTCCACTCGGTTAAGAGATTTTTTGTCACTGTACAAAATAACAGTAATAAAAATCTATCTACAACTTTACATCCAAAATGCTAAAGTAGATTCTTATTTGGTCAATACAATTTAGTCATAGGACTTATCTTGTCCATCTGCTGGGCTCTATACTCTATTATTAAATAGGTCTTCAAGCTTATGTGCTCGGTAATCACTATGTAGCATCCCTGTGCATACACTTGCTCACATACATTGTTTATCAACCGTTCCTTATTTATAAACAATTTGCCACTGCTTAATCTCCTTGATCACATTTCCCATGATCAATCATAGCCATCAGATCTTCAAACTTGACTAGGTTCAATGTATCCTTCGATCTAAAAATGTTTTACCCTGCCTTGGAACTTGTATACATTTCTTGGAACTTGTGCTAGGGTATTGCGGTTCAATCTGAGTTGTAGATCTTCCTACCAATTTTCCTTTGCCATAGATTCTTTAACAAACTTCATGCATGACATACCAATCATTTAATTAGTTTCAGCTCATCAGCTTCCTTCATTAAATAATGCTTATATTCATTCAATGCATTTGGTTACTACTCGGTTGCAACTCGGTAAATACTAAACTTCACTCGGTAGACATTCTGCCTTCATTAACCGATAGTGATAACCTTAGGGTTTACCGACTAGGTTCCTTAGGGTTTACCGACTAGGTTCTTTGCTCGATAACATAGTATAGTATTAACCTTACAATCAATAACATATGTAGGATATCAAAACAATCTAAACATCATGATCTCATCATTGTCTAACTCAATAATAGTTACCCATTGAATAACTTATTCCTCCCCTTATTCATCACATTCTTTCTGTGTCTTTTACCGACATCTTTATACTCACCAAATCATACTTCTTAAGATATGGCAACATCATACTAAATTAGAAAATCAATTTCTTGACATCAATGACAAAATAATAATATTAAGACAGTAAACATCCTTAATCAGTTATATCCATAATCATAAACAACCTTCTCAATATCCTTATTGAAATGCCAACAATCTCCCTTTGTCTATTATAATGCCAATAGTGTAGGAGGATCTTCCCATCTTATAGATGCAGGAGCAACACCTTGCAACACAACAACAGCATGAGCAGTTGTCAAAGGTAGAGATCGATTGTGTATGTGCATCTGGTTTATATGACATGATGTACCTACCTGTGATTCACACGAATCGCAGACTACTAACAGCGTTGGCTGAGCAATGGCACATCATGGAATGCTCCTTTCATTTGGAGATGGGAGACATGATTGTGACACTGCAGGACATTTTGTGGATACTGCATATCCTGATTAAAGGGGAGCTCATGACATATGACCAGCACCTGGGGATGACATTCATGCAGAGGATATTTGTTAAAGACATATACATTGAGGATGGCTCTATGGTGTGGGAGGATATATAGTAGCACTCTATGAGCCTCTACCATCAATACTTGTAAGTATCGTTGAAGGTTTTCTTTGCCCCAATCAACATTCGCATGGATTGGCCATTGGTTGGGGCCAGGTGATAGAGTAGATGGTGACAAAGGGGACCCGCTATGCATGGGGCCCATGTGTGTTAGCACACCTCTATAGGGATTTACACTAGGCAGTGTATCGAGAGAGTAGATCACTAGGGGTAGGGATCACTTTATTACATATTTGCGCTTCGGAGCACTTGCCAGTCACACAGCCGGTATGTTTGAGGTTTAGGGCAATAGATCAGCCCTATGTTTTTATGTATGGATGTTTGATGACCCCACCCCATTTGGGGAAGTTGGAGTTTTGGTGACGGGCATTAGATGACTTAGATATGATCATATGGAGGCCTTACACTGATTGTAAGGTCTGGGAGGATGATGGAGAGGCCTTACCGTATCTATATGTGACTCATTTTTTGATTGGTTGCACATCCTATGTTGTGGATAGATAGTTGCCAGGGAGAGTGATGAGACAGTTTGGGCGGAGACAAAGTATGCAGAGGGGTTCGAGGGAGTATGCATGGGTAGTGCAGGAGAGATGGTAGTGGGGGCTAGTGTTGACCTATGATTAGGCCCTTGCAAAGTTTCGGACATTACAAGCGAGACCATGGCAATTGAGGCTAGAGATTGTAGATGTGGGGGTGATAGAGGAGTATACACAGTATCGCGTCGCTCATCTGATTCCATGGATTTCAGATCCTGCCAAGCCCATACCACCATTTGAGGATGATAGAGAATGATGACGGAGGAGGAGAGTAGGCAGGGGTGGTGGAGGTGTTGGAGTAGGAGGAGCTGGTGGAGGGGGCGGGGGTGAAGGATATTTTGGAGGAGGAGGAGGAGGAGGAGGAGGTGGTGGGGGAGGTGGATTTGGAGGTGGAGGTGGAGGAGGAGGATGGTTACAGAGGAGAGGCAGAGGTGGGCAGCCTTTATGACTGTCATAGGGTTTGCTGATACAGGGAGCAATGAGAGAAGGAGGGAGAGATGTCAATGGGGGAGAGGGTGGTGATGAGGCAATGGAGATGGGATAGGGAGCCGTAGGTGGGGGAGAGGGAGACCTAAATGATTTTATGATATTACGGTTGCAGACTTGGTTGACAACAATCGACGCATAGTTGGAGAATAGGGATGTAGAGATTGTAGCCAGGGATGTCCAACTTTTTCCATGGGAGGTCGAGTTGACTATAGTTGTGTGAGAGAGAGATGATCTGATGGATAGAGTGAGGGAGCTACAGGATAGAGTTCAGGTTTTGGAGGGAGCACAGGGATAGGGTTCGACTGGGGAGGTGCTAAGGGAGATTCAGTGGGCAGGGGCAGAGATTGATTATTGGTAGGGATTATATGAGCATGTTGTGTTGATTAGTCAGCAAGCAATGAGCTACTCTCAAATGCGACGGGTGAGAGCAGAGTGGTCCCATGTTAGATATTTGGTTAATCCAAAAGACACTGAGGGGTGGGGGGTGAATCAGTGTCTAACCAGTTAAAGAATTAAACTTATTTCCAACTTTATAACTGAAATTAATATATTGGTAAGCAAATAATAATGCAGTAAAGAGAAACAAAAGAATCAGCATCAATGCACACCATAACACAGATATTTTTGGTGAGGAAACCCGATAAGGGAAAAGCCTTGGTGGGATTTGTGACCCACAATATTTACTCACTGGCCAATATGAATAAATATTACTAAGTACAATAGGGGCCTACACATGCAGGAAGACCAACTGCCTAGAGCTCACTACTCAACAACAAAATGGAGTCCCACTGACAACAATTGGATGGTTAAATCCAATAACAATGTACTGCTTCAAAATAGCATCCATAATGCTGGATTCACTACTAGTTTAAGCTTTGTCTGATACCTCTTCCAAAACCTTGCTGGTAAATGATTCTTCTTACACATAATAGTCTTCGCTATGCTCTTCTCTTATTTGCTCACAATATAAACACATCAAAATGCATATACAATTATTCACTAACATAACCTATCACATATTACCGCTTCCTTACATTACATATCATATGTTCAAATGACCTACAAGATCTCATACATATATGAGTCTTTACAATACATCATGGAGGCTAGACAAATATAATATTACATTACAATACATTTCACATAAACAATATTATTTCCAAGTCGGCTTGGATTGCCGGTATAACCTACTGCCGATGTAACTAGATGCTAGTGTGAATAAACCTTGTAGTGACTATCTGTGCCGGTAGGTGAAGTCTGTTGCCGGTAGAACCTTTGAATCCTGTTACTAGTTGGTTGCCATCAATGAAAACATCAACCATTCTCATCTAAGTGTATAATGCCAACAATCTCCCCCTTTGGCATTGATGGCAACACTCATGAGAAAAATCAAAACTAATATCCAAAACTGAAAGTGCTCCCACTAAGCAAATGATTCCTTCTATTCACATTTAAATGCCTTACTCTGTACATCTTATTTTTCTCATCATACCACTCCCCCTTTGACATCAATGACAAAGGATGTCAAAAAGAATCAAAAATTCAAAATTTAGCTAGAAACCTGTAGTCAGTTATATATAATCTGAAAAATGTCTGCCAAAACCAAGTTAAGACTCTACAAAAACTTTGTGCTATCAGAAATTAGAATCTTTGTCTGCTAGATCATCCCAGTGAGATAATGCATTTGTTGCTCTGATGGTTTGTCTCCTTGAATAGTTGCCTTGGTTAGCTTATTCTGGTGTGTTAACAAATTATCCAATCTAGGACCAAGTTTGATCTTTAACTCCTAGTTTTTCATTTTCAACCTTGCTTTCTCTCTTTCTAATTTCTCAATTTCTCTTCAAAAATAGCCATCTCCTGATCCAAAACTGATGTGAGTTCCGAAGAACCAATCATATTATCAACAATGTCATCAATCTCTTTCTATTTTTTCCTTATTTGCTCATCAATATCTTCTGTTAGATGGTGAGGTTTGCATGCTTCCCTATACAATTCCTTGTATTCCAAAATGGTGGAATTCAATGCCGGTAGCAATGAATCAATTTGTTCTGTACAATCCTTTATTGTTTTGTTAAAGAAATCTTCCTTTTCCTTATTAACTCTTTTCTGAATATTTTCCTCATTTATTTTATCTACTGTCTGAATGTTAGAAGAAATGAATTTGGACAATGTGTCCAATTTACCTATAGACCCAACAATGTGATCCACCTTGCACGCCGGTGCAATCATTTGCAAAATTGGTAGAGTGTCATCAATGGTGTTAAATGCTAAGGCATTGCATTCAATTATCTTCTTTATGGAATCTAATAATATATCAGTAACATTTATCGGTCTGAAATCCACAGTAGAAGTACTAGGAGAAGTGCTAGGTTCTGCAATAATTTTCTTCTCTTCTCCTGATACCTATTCAATTACCTTAACCTCTTCTTTATCCACTTTCTCTTCCTTATTTTCACTCTTATTCTCATTCTTATTTTATGTCGGTTCTGATTGTGTCTGTTCTTGTTCTTTTTCTGTTTCTGCTAGTATCTCAATATTCTGCTAAGTGTCAACAGTCTTGACCGGTGATTTAGAGATCTCAACATTTATAGCTTCAGATTTCCTTTCCAGCAATTTCCTTATCCATTACAATATTGATATCCTGAGTGTCAACATTCATTGTGAATAGAATGTTTGACTCGGGAAAAATATCATCTTCTTTCACTTCCTCTGACTTCTCTTCCGGCTGATTTTGCATTTCTGTTGGTGCCTTTGCTATTGCCGGTGTGGTGTCATGTGCTAGTGGTGGTAAGTTGTCCTTAACTGTGATGTCAGGTACACTACCAACCTTACTCTTACCCTTGTATGTTTTCTGATATACTTTAGTAAATGATTTATCAACTTTTTGTCTATCTTTCTCTTCTCTCTTCTCTTTCTCACCAAAGAATATGTCCCACTTATCCGCTATTTCATTTGCAATCTTGTTTACTCTTCCATCCATGAGGCTAACTTGTCGGTGAACACTCACAAAAATAGTCGTGTTAGCTTTAGATATTAAATCATCTATTTCTTGCTACTAATAGAGCCTCAACCTTTAATTTCTTATCTAGCTCCGTAATAAACATTCTTTTGGCTTCAAGTATAAAACATTAGGAAGAACGTCTATAACCTCAATAGGAACCTTCTTATATATATCCATATACAAAATTTTACTTTCCTCAATAGTATCCTTATCTAAATCCTTAAAATAATGATAAAAACTTATTAACATTACTAAGACTTCCTTCTTGAGTTATTTCATTGATAAGTTTAGCCAGTGAAAGAGTGTCAAATGCCTTTTGTTTTGGTTTCTTCTGTGTAACTTTCTTCTTGGGACTACTGGGCTCTCTCACAGCCTATTGTTTCTTTCTTAGTGTCCTTGTTTTCTTTGGTGATGGAGAAAGTGTTGGTGAGGGTTTTCTCTTCTTCCTTTCCACCCTTTTGAATTCTGTAGCCTTGTCATTGTCAAAATCGGATGGGGTAGCCATAGGAGAAATATGTCCTACTAGTTGTTGTTCTAATTTTCTTTCTTGTTCAGCAACACCTTTCATCAGATCAAGTTTCAACAATCCCTTTTTAACAACCTCAACAAACTTCGAAGAATATTTTATTATTTTGTCTCTTTTCTTCCTCTACTTCTAAATAGTAACATCACTCTCTATAGTTTTTGCAGTGCCAAAGATCTTTTTTGTCAGTTCTGGTGGAGCATCTAGGAGTATCTTGGCATAATATTCTAGAATGTTTGAATCAACTTCATAGCCCATCTCATTTATCCAGATAGTTTGAGGTCTAACTGCCTCCATCCATACTTCATCTCTTTTAATTACAAAGCATATTTGTTTGTCATATTTGTCAATAATGCTTTGAGGGATTCTTTCCCTTTGTCTCATTTTTGCTTGAAATCCCTTGAAATACTCTTTTACCTACTTGTCACCATCTGAACCCATCCGGTAATTTCCTCCTTTATTTGTTTTCCAATAGAAATATCATAGGCAAAGTCTTTGTGGCCTATATCAGGAATCACCTTTGAAAAATATAGCATTAAACATACAAGTAAATTGCCAAATTTGAAAGTTCCCTTCTTGTCACCTTTAATCTTATCCAAATTCTCTATCATTTCATCTTTCAACCATTCACACAAATAAATTTTAGCATTCTTCATTATCATCTCATAGGAACTATGAATGCATAGACTTGAAACATAATTTAGCCTATTAGTATGTGCCACCTTATATCCAATAACCATACTAGCATATTTGACATTGTTATCAGTTATATCAATAACCCTAAGTGATTTGTTATTTGATGTTGCGCTGATTAAGTTCATAACCTCTTTGTTTGGAATTTTCTTTTTCTTCTCATGCCTAGTGCTAGTAGAAGGCAAACCTGTAACAACCCTAATTACTTAGTGATTTTCAAAACTGAGTCTAGCCATAAAAATTCACCGTGAACTCGGCTAAGAACATAACAGACAATCTCATCTGAAAATTCAGGAATGTGAAGGATGTCTACGAATCCTAAATCTTCCACAATTTTGTGTTCTGGTTTGACTACACCTTGGTTGTTAGAGATAACATTTATGAATATGTTCTTTATATCCCCAGACGCTAAATCTTTGATGTTATAATGAATGTATGCCCTATGGTCTTCAGAAAATGCAACTCCCTTAGGGATTTTTGAAAATGCACCAATGGAGTCATCCAACTTAGCTATCTTAGGGATGATCTTAAATATTGGTCTAGGTTGCTTGATATTTTCCACAATAGTAAGGTTTGCAATGACTTCAGGAACGAAAGAGGAAGAAGCCATGTCGTAAGATAAATACCTTTTAATTGAAAACCTTGGATTCCCTGAGAATCTTGTTTCTTCACTTCTTGGATGCTAGTTCTCAACTTTGTGCTCTTCAAATACTTGAATGCTTTGGTAAGTCGAAATGAGAAATTCAAGTTCTTTATAACTAAAAAGTTAACTTACAACCGCAATAAATGCTTCGTCGGTTAAGTGAATACTCAACATATCTGTCGATAAAGAAGAATTGTGACTTCTTACCACCATCTGAGGGTAAAATGCATGATCTTCAATTTATTGCCTTACCCCTAAACATTATTCCTTAGTTAGATAAAGAATCTCCTGTCAGTGCAGAGACAGATTCATCATTTTTCTGATCTCTCTTCTTGACCCATTGTTTAGTGAATTCCTACTTGATTTCATTCACCTTTTCCTTGCCTTTGTCATTAGATCCTCTATTGTTTGTCAGTACAATCTTGCTTCTGCAAAATTTTGCAATATGCCCAATATTGTTACATGCATATCAAGTCACATTGTTTCTTTGAATAGCTCTTCCATAACCTTGACCAGTTTGAGTTCTACATTGATTAGATAGATGTCTAAATCTACCACAAACATAGAATTTTGATTATTTGAGTTATGACCATGTTTATTGCATTTGGAACATTGACCGGTGGATGAGTTTGTATTCTGATTATTCCTAAATCTGCACTGATTTTCTCTACGACCAAATTTGTTGCAATTGAAACATTTCCCATTGAATTTATAAGCATTAGGTTGCCTTACCATTTTTCTATGATCATGATTGTTTTCAATTCTAGAACTTTCTCCACAATCAAATCCAAGTCCAACTATTTCTCCATCAGGTTTTTGACTTTTCAGCATACCATCAAGCTTGTCTGAACTCTTTTTGAATTTGTCTTTGTATTCATTTGCAGCGACGAACTCACCTTCCAAATTGATAACTTGTCTCATAAGTTCCTCGTTGTCATGTTGCATGTGAATCAAATATGTTTTAAGCATATCATTTTCATAACTAATCCTTAGAGATTCATATGATCTTTCATTAAGTCTTCTAGTCAAATCTTCCTCATTCTTCTTTCTATCTTCAATATCCTTAAATAGTCTCATGGTTAAGTCTTGCATCTCATTCCTCATATTATTGTTCTCTTGTCTTAGTTTCTCTACAATATCTCTAAGAGAATTTTTTTTCTTCATCATCTTATTTTTGCAGTTGCTCATGTAATTATTTTCTCTTATTTTGTGCCCTAGCCAGGTTTTCTTGAAGTTCTTTGATGAATTCTCGAGTAGTTCTGAGTTCATCTTCCAGTTTGATATTCTTTAATTTTTCTATGTCAAAATATTCAAGAGCTCCTTCCAACTATTGTCTCAAACTTTCCATCAGTACCGGTTTCAGAATCTTCCTCAAGCTATTAGGCTTCTGCAAATAGAGGACCAAGCTCTGATACCAATTGTTAGACATTTGGTTACTCCCAAAGACACTAAGAGGGGGGGATGAATCAGTGTCTAACTGGTTAAAGAAAGATTTAAACTTATTTGCAACTTTATAACTAAAAATAATATATCGATAAGAAAATAATAATGCAGTAAAGAGAAACAAAAGAATCGGCATCAATGCACACCATAACACTGATATTTTTGGTGAGGAAACCCGGTAAGAGAAAAACCTTGGTGGGATTTGTAACCCACAATATTTACTCACTAGCCAATATGAATAAATATTACTCAGTACAATAGGGGCTTGCACATGCAGGAAGGCCAACTGCCTAGAGCTCACTGCTCAACAACAAAATGGAGTCCCACTGACTACAATTGGATGGTTAAATCCAATAACAATGTATTGCTTCAAAATAGCATCTGTAATGTTGGATTCGGTACCAGTTTAAGCTTTGTCTGATACCTCTACCAAAACCTTGCTGGTAAATGATTCTGCTTACACAGAATAGTCTTTTCTCTTCTCTACTCTTATTCACTTACAAGATAAACACATCAAAATGCATATACAATTATTCGCTAACATAACCTATCACATATTACCGCTTCCTTACATTACATATCATATGTTCAAATGACCTACAAGATCTCATACATATATAAGTCTACAATACATCATGTCAGCCATACAAATATAATATTACATTACAATACATTTTGCATAAACAATATTATTTCCAAGTTGGCTTGGACTGTTAGTATAATCTGTTGCCAGTGTAACTGGATGTCGGTGTGATTAAACCTTGTAGTGGCTGCCAGTGCCAGTAGGTGAAGTTTGTTGCTGGTAGAACCTTTGAACCATGTTACCAGTTGATTTCCATCAATGACAACATTAACAATTCTCATCTGATTGTATAATGCCAACATCCAAGAGGATTCAGAGAAGCGGTGGTGTTATGGGTACTCCTTGGTGAGATGGTGAGGGTGGTGGGGGAGAAACTTCTGGCAAGAGTGCCATTTGAGGTGATTATTATATATTTGTTACATTGTTACTAGACTGATACTTGGATGGCTCTTGGTAGCCAATATTTTGGGACACCATTGTACTTGTTGGCCTTTGTGCAAAGCTTGATGACATGATGATATTGTATGTTGTCATTGATATCAATATGCTGAAGAGTGAATCAGAATATTGAAGAAAGCAAACTGGCAAGACAACTAGTATGATGATGTGAACCAGTATATGTGAAGTTGTGAACCAGTATGTTGAAATATGAACCGGTATAGGGGTTTCATTTGGTATGACTAACGGTTGGTAGTCTCAACTTCACGGTTTTCGGTTGGTGCATTTCAAGTCTGTGTAATTCGACCGATGACATTCTGTGATGGGTTAGTATTGAAATGAAGATCAGATTATGTTGCCATGTCAGCCTTGTGTGCGTAAAGGATTTACTTGAGGATCTTGCATGGAGATTGATCCTATCTACCTCAAGAATGTGCGAAGTCTCTGTAAACGGTGGAGAGCACGTGATGGATTATCAACTTCTAGAAGCAGCAAAGAACGAGCGATGGAGAACGTCTTGAGATCTGTTCAAGACTATTTTATTCAATGTAATGTGATTGAACGGTCAGGATTGGACTGACTATATTGACAACCTAAATGTTTAGGGTTTAGGGTTTATACTACCGACCTATCTATTTCCTATAAGATCAATGATGATTTGCATTGTAAGGTTGCTGGCAAATGTTATGTGTGTATCCAAGTGAAGAGATACTTGATTCTTGCCAGACCGAAGAAGTGTGTTGTTACCTGCAAAAGTGTGATTGCAGAAGTAAAGAAGCTAAAGTGAATTTGCCTTGGCATTGTGTGATAATATTAGATCACTGTATTACTTGTTGACTTCTAATGATTTTAGCAGTTGGAAAATCCCTTAACCGGGTAGATTTAATAGGCTTTTGTGTAAATCCTTTAACAAGGTGACTCAATTCAATGAGTTCTTCAAATCCTCTTGTGAGGTAACCTTTAACCGGGTATTTAGCCATCCCTTAACCAAGTGATCCCTAGCAAGATCGGTTCCTAGCAGAACCTATTGTAAAAGTCTTTAACCAGACTAGGCTCCTAACAGAGCGGACTGCAGAAGAGTTCAAAGAATAGCTTGTGGGTATTCATCCCCACTGTTGTTTTTCCCAGTTGGGTTTACATGTGAAAAATCAATGTGTCATGTGTGATGCTTTTCATGTGATGGTTTAGTATTTCTGATGTATTACTTGCTTAAGATTTTGGGTGAAGTTGTGATAAGGTATTTGGTCTTGAATTGATCTAGGTGTTACCGGTTTGAGTTTTTTACAGTCTCACTATGTTTTACCGATAGTGCCCTGACTGAGATCGGTAATGTTGTTTAGCAGTTAGTGCAGTCTCTGTTGTTTGAGTTGTGGAGAAATTTTTTGTCTATACTGATTCACCCCCCCTCTCAGTACATGTTGGATAGTTATTTTTCATCATTATTCATCAATTGGTATCAGAGCATCCTCCAGGTCCTCTATGCTATAAGCTTAACCGCTTGAGGAAAAGATCCTATTCTAATGATGAAAAGGTAAGGTCCTAAGTTCAATAGAGACAACTTTAAGATATGGAAGGACAAAATGAAGATATACATTAAGAGCACGGGTGCTCAACACTAGAACTATGTTGAGAATACTTATTTTGTCCCTACCGGTACTCTCGCTGATGATTAAAGAAGAGAAATTCAAGAGAATGGAAAAGTAATGGAAGTTGTTATCAGCAGCCTATCTGATGTTGAGTTTATAGATGTTTAGGATAAAGACAATCCCAAAGACGTATGGGATGCTCTAGAGTCTATCTATGGTGGTGATGAGCATGTAAAGCAGGCTAAGGAAGAAAGCCTTAGAGGAAAGTTTGAAGATATGCGAATGGTTGAAGGAGAGACCATTCAACAGTATGGGATAAGAATCAAAACTGTTGTAAGAGACATCAAGAGTGCAGGAGGCAAAATAGATGATCCCACCATTGTGAGCAAAGTCTTGATAACCTTATTACCGGTCTATACAATAAGGGTTGCCACTATTCAGGTTTTGAGATCTATTGAGAAGACAAAGGTGTCCCTTGATTCTATCATTGCTAAGCTAACCACTTATGAGCTAAACAATTATGATGGTAGTGTTCAGAAGACTGATTCAGCCTTTAAAGCATCTACTACATTATCTAGAAAGGGTAAAGAAGTTAGTACCAGTTGTGAACCCAGACAAAGCAGAGATATGGATGATGAAGAAATCTTGATGGAATTTGAAGCTCTTCTGGACAAGAGACTTCCTAAGGGAATTGGTAAATACAAAGGTAAGCTCTCTTTGAAATGCTTTTCTTGCAATAGAATAGGACACATTGTTGTTAACTGTCCTAATGGTGATAATAAGAACAAACCAGAGAGGTTCAAAAAGTTCAAAGGAGGAAATAGGAGAACCTGTCTTGTTGTAGTTGATGAAGGTGTCACTGATGATGAATCAGAAGATGAAGAAAGTGAAGACATAGTATTCGTAGCTATCAAGGAAGATGTGTCAGACAAGAAGGCTCTTGTCTCCTGCTTTGATAACTCAAATGAATGGATTATTGACAGTGGTTGTTCTCACCACATGATTGGTGATCGGAGAAAGTTTCTGTCTCTAGAAGAGTATGATGGAGGTGTAGTCCGATTTGGTAATGATGCACCTTGTACGGTAAAAGGAAAAGGGTCCATCTCTCTAAGTGGAAAAAGCAGGGTTGATAATGTGTATTGGGTAGAAGGTCTCAGGCATAACCTTTTGAGTGTTGCTCAGTTGAATGATAATGGACTCACTCTGGAATTCAAATATGGAGTATGCAAAATAAAGGGAAATAACGGTGAACTGATGGCCATTGGTATGCAGACCAAAGGTAACCTATTTTAGCTAAATGCAAATATCAGCCAATGCCTAATGACTAAGTATGATGACAGTTGGATATGGCATAGGAGACTCTGTCATGTAAATTTTGATAACATTGTGAAGGCCAGTAAGATCAAGGCAGTTAGAGGATTGCCTGTGCTAAACAAACCGGAGAATCCTTTGTGCAGAGAATGTCAACTGAGGAAAATATCTTCCTCAACCTTCAAAGGTAAATCTTTCACAGTAGATAATTTACTTGATCTTGTGCATACTGATTTGTGTGGTCCTATGAAAACTAGGAGTGTTCAAGGAGATTTTTACTAATGATTGGTCAAGAATGATGTGGGTCACATTCTTGAAAGACAAGTCTAAAGCTTTTGGAAAGTGTAAAGCCTTTAGAGAACTTGTTGAAAAAGAAAGTGGTAAGAGAATCAAATGCCTTATAACCGATCAAGGAGGTGAGTTCACCTCTAGAGAATTCACAAAATACTGTGAAGAAAATTGCATCAAGGGGAAATTGTCTGCCCCCCTGACTCCACAACAGAATGACCTAGCAGAGAGGAACAACCGGACTATAGTTGAAGTAGCCAGAACAATGCTAATTCAAGGAAAGGTTGCTCACACTTTTTGGAGAGAAGTAGTGAGCACTGCATTCTACACTATGAACCGGGTACTCATCAAGAAAGGTAAGGATAAAACACCTTATGAGTATTGGACTGGTAAGAATCCTGTAGTAAGCTACTTTAGAGTGTTTGGTAGCAAGTGTTATATCAAGAGGAGTGAACACCAGAGAAAGTTTGATGTAAAATGTGATGAGGGAATATTCCTAGGGTATTCCACCAAGAGCAAAGCTCTCAAATGTTTCAACAATAGGAATCAGAGAATTGTTGAAAGTTTCAATGTTAGAATTGATGAAACCTCTGAGAAACCTAAGGAAACCGATAGTGAGCAAGTGGTAGACGAACTAGTTGTAACCTTCTGGGAACCGGTTGCAAAACAACCTAGTACCAGTAATAGTGCTCCTACACTGGTAGATGCCGATGCTGATGAAGATGAGGATGAAGAAGAAAAGAAAGAGGAATCTGCTAAGATCATTCCTAGATATGTTAAGCTGAATCATGATCCAAAGCAGATCATAGGAGATAAGGATGTAGGAATTCTTACAAGAAGAAAGACCAGAGAAACTTCTTGCATGATCTTTGAATTTGAGCCTAAAACATTTAAAGAGGCACATAAAGATGAAGACTAGATCAAGGCTATGGAAGAACTTAACTAGATAGAAAAGAATGGTACATGGTCATTGGTACCCAAACCTGAGCATAAAAAGGTCATTGGCACCAAATGGGTTTTCTAAAATAAGCTAAATGAAGATGGCATAGTGGTAAGAAACAAAGCCAGACTGGTGTGTGAGGGATATGCTCAAGAAGAAGGAGAAGACTATGGAGAAACCTTTTCTCCAGTAGCTAGATTGAAAGGAGTTCGAATGCTTCTTGCATACGAAGCCTTCAAGGGATTCAAAGTGTATCAAATGGATGTAAAATATACATTCCTGAATGGAATACTTGAAGAGGAGGTGTATATAGAGAAACTAGATAGTTTTGCCCTATCAGAAGATAGTGACATGGTGTGTAGGCTACTTACACTCACATCTTGTAAAGTTTGGATTTGAAAGAACAAGTGAAGATAGAAATATCTATCTGAAGTCAGAAGGAGATCAGATCCTGATCTATGAAGTGTTTGTTGACAACATAATTTTTGGTGGAGATGACAAGATGAGTCATGCATTTGTAAATGAGATTAAGAAGGAATTTGAAATGTCACTAATTGGAGAGATTAAGTTCTTCATTGGACTACAAATTGAACAAATGAAAGATGGTATCTTTATAACTCAGTCTAAGTATGTAAAAGATGTGTTGAAAACCTTTGGCATGGACGACAGCAAACCGGTTGGTACACTGATGGTGACCGGTTGTAAACTGTCAAAAGAAGATGACTCAGCATTGGTGAATGAGAAAGAATACCGATCAATGATTGGTAAGTTGCACTATGTAGTACACAGCAGACCGGACATTGCACATGCAGTGGGCATAACTACACGTTTCCAGAAAAGTCTAAGAAAATCCCACTTGATAGTAGTCAAGCAGATTCTTAGATATCTGAAGGGAACTATAGACTATGGATTGTGGTATCCATACAGTAATGATTTCAACCTCAAAGTGTTTATAGATGCTAATTGGGCTAGTATTGTGGATGAACGGAAGAGTACAACCAGAGGTGCATTCTTTCTTGGTGGTAGACTAATTTCATGGATGAGTAAGAACCAGAGTGGTATCTCTTAGTCTATAGCAGAAGCATAATATGTAGCAGCATTTATGAACTGCACTTAGACAATTTGGATGAAGCATGTATTAAGTGGTTTCAAAGTCCCTGTATCTGAACCGGTGAGTATATTTTGTGACAACACAAGTGCAATTAATATTTCCAAGAATCCAGTTTTGCATGCTATAACCAAGCACTTCAAGCTCAAGTATCATTTCTTGAGGGAGAAGGTTCAGAACAAAGAAGTTGTATTGGAACATGTTTCCAGTAATGAGCAATTAGTAGATATATTCACCAAGCCTCTACCAAAGGCTACATTTACCTATTTAAGAGGTGAATTAGGGGTACTGCACCTTCAAGAGGTAAACTAAAGTTGTGTGCTCCACATCAGTTAGGTATTGCATTGATAAATCTTTTCAAGATTGATGTGTTGATGGATGCTACTCCTCAGGGGGAGTAGCATAGTGGAACATAGTTGTTTGTGCCTCCACTTTGGCATTGTTGTCAAAGGGGGAGAAGATGTGAAGCGGAGAAGATATCTGCAGTATTAGGGAGAAGATGTGAATCAGAGAGATATCTTTGTATATTTCCATCAATGCCAAAGGGGGAGATTGTTAGCATTTGTGCAGAGCTTGATGACATGATGATATTGTATGTTGTCATTGATGTCAATATGCTGAAGAGTGAACCGGAATATTGAAGAAAGCAAACTGGCAAGACAACTAGTATGATGATGTGAACTAGTATATGCGAAGTGGTGAACTGGTATGTTTAAGTATGAACCAGTATCGGGGTTTCATTTGGTATGACTGTCGGTTGGTAATCTCAGCTTCAGGGTTTCTGGTTGGTGCATTTCAAGTCGGTGTGATTCGACTGATGACATCATGTGATGGGTTATCATTGAAATGAAGACCAGATCATGTTGCCACATCACCCTTGTGTGCATAAAGCATTTCCTTGAGGATCTTGCATGAAGATTGATCCTATCTACCTTGGGAATGTGCGAAGTCTCTATAAATGATGGAGAGCACGTGATGGGTTATTAGCTTCCATAAGTGACAAAGAATGAGCAATGGAGAATGTCTTGAGATCTATTCAAGACTATTTTATTCAATGCAATGTGATTGAATGGTCAGGATTGGACTGACTATATTGACAACCTAAATGTTTAGGGTTTAGGGTTTATGCTACCAACCTGTCTGTTTCCTATAAGGTCGATGATGATTTGCATTGTAAGGTTGTTGGCAAATGTTATGTGTGTATCCAAGTGAGGAGATACTTGATTCTTGCCAGACCAGAGAAGTGTGTTGTTACCTACAAAAGTGTGATTGCAGAAGTAAAGAAGCTAAAGTGGATCTGCCTTGGCATTGTGTGATGTTATTAGATCAGTGTATTACCCGTTGACTTCTAATCATTTCAGCTATTGGAAAATCCCTTAACCAGGTAGCTTTAACAGGATTTTGTGTAAATCCTTTCATAGGGTGACTCAATTCAATGAGTTCTTCAAATCCTCTTGCGAGGTAACCTTTAACAAGGTTCTAACCTTTAACCGGGTGATCCCTAGCAGGATCGGTTCCTAGCAGAACCTATTATAAAAGTCTTTAACCGGGCTAGGCTCCTAACAAAGCGAACTTCAGAAGAGTTCAAAGAATAGCTTGTGGGTATTCATCCCCACCATGGTTTTTCCCAATTGGGTTTCCACGTGAAAAATCAGTGTGTCATATGTGATGCTTTTCATGTGATGGTTTAGTGTTTTATGTTAAGTGGTAATGCAAATTGATTCAATGATCATAAGTATTTTTGATGTATTACTTGCTTAAGTTTCTGGGTGAAGTTGTGATAAGGTATTTGGTCTTGAATTGATCTAGGTGTTACCGATTTGAGTTTTTCACAGTCTCATTGTGTTTTACCGATAGTGCCCTGACTGAGATCAGTAATGTTGTTTACCAGTTAGTGCAATCTCTACTGTTTGATTTGTGGAGAAATTTTTTGTGTATACTGATTCACCCCCCCTCTCAGTACCTGTTGGATAGTTATTGTTCATCATTATTCATCAGTACTCTGATACATGTATTCTTTTTTATGCAATATATGATGAGATCTCATTTTTTTGTGGTGATGATATGATATGTATCCATGTGATGATATGAGTTATGCTTAGATACATGCTATGGAGATTTTTTGCTTTTGAGATGTACATGTTGATGATATGATTTCTATATGTATGATATGGATATTTTGCTAACATGTGGATGCAGGTTAATAGATGGATGATGCTTCTGTAATGATATTAATGTGATGAAATGGTGATGATTTATGCTAAATGATGAGATTTAGATAATGATATATGATATTTGCTAGAAATATTATACATGTTGAAATGATGAGATGATGATATGAGTAAACGATGCATGTTTTTAAGATGAATCTAAATGAATGAAATGTTTATGAAAATGGTATGCATGCTTCTAGATGAATTCACTTAAATGAATGGTTGAATGTACTTAATGAATAAATGCACTTAATAAATAAAATGCAACTAAATAATAATGAATGCATTTTAATGATTAAATGAATGCACTAAATGGATAGATGAATGTTCTTGATGATGGATAAATAAATGCACTTAAATGCAACTAAGTGACGATAAATGAATGTACTAAACAACTAAATGATGATAAATGACTGTACTTAACAACTAAATAATGTTAAATGAATGTACTAAACAACTAAATGATGATGAATGCAACTAAATGATAGTAAATGCACCTTAATGACTAAATGAATGTACATTAATGACTAAAATGTAACTAAAATGGAATTGAATGAATGAAATGATTTGAAATGCAACTAAATGAGAATAAAAGTATTTAATGAATAAATAAATGTACTTAAATACATAAAATGAATGCACTTTATTCATCTAAATAAATGAAATGATTTGAAATGCATCTAAATGATTCTAAATGCACTTAATGCAACTAAATAAATGAAATGATGAAATGTAAGTAAATGATAATAAATGCACTTGATGTTTTGAATGCACTTTATTGATGAATAAACAAATGCACTTAAATGAATATTTAAATGCACTTTAATGATTAAATGAATGCACTTAAATGAATGACTGAATGTATTTAATGAATCTAAATGCAAGTAAATAATAATGAAATGAATGCATTTGATGCAACTGATAATGCCATGCCTACATGATTTATCAATGCAAGTTGGTGAGAAAATACAGATGTGGAATGGAGATAGGAGATGATGTATCAAAGAACTCCTTTGTGATTGGAGCCAAGACAAATTTATATTAGGCTTAGATTTCTCATAGAAACCTGAATTAATTGCATGCAAACAACAAATATGAACAATGAATGAGCAAATGGATGGGTGATATGCAACAAAATGCAATATAAATAGATGAGATGAAATGATGATCCATGGATTATTCACAGTGCTTAATTTTCATCATTGAGCATGGTAGTATCAATCTTGGCTGAGGTAGCAGAAACCAAGGTTGAACGTTTCACCTATAAGCAAACATCGCAAACAAGGAAAGTTCCCCTCCATTCTGGTTCATGTACAAATGGTCGAGGTATACACTGTAGTCAGCAAGCCATAGTGATCCATGACTTTATTTTTGCATAGGATCACGTAGCTTAGTGAACTTCCCACATAGACACCATTAGTATATGCCCCAGAACTTCATTGGAACAATCCACAGATAGCAAACAAAGAAAAAGATATCAGGAACCACCCCGACTACTCTAATCACTTGTGGATATCCTGGAGTAGCGTAGGAACTTGATATAAATAAACAAAAAACAAATTGACCAAGTACTTATCAGCCAAACCAAATTTTCTTGTCCAAGAAAATGTTACCATGTCTTGTCTGTAAGGAAGGATGCATCCTTGTGTAGATAGTTGTATGTAGATGTTTTGATTGGTTGGTTGATTTGATAGGTGTTCATCATTTGAGTAGCTCAAAATGTTGTGTTGGTGTCTGTTGGCAATGTGTATGTACAAGGAATAATATTCATTGCAATGTTTTGGATTGATGTTGATGTTTTTGTCATGTTTTTGGATTGTTTGAATGTTGTAAATGTTTTTGGTATTATCTTTAGGACATTTTTTAAATGAAAAACTCAATGAATCACAAGTAATGGAGAATATAATCCCATTAGTAGGTTTAAGCACATTTTCCCCCAATTAGATGTTGCTATGAAAGCGTGACGCGGGACACATGAGGTAATAACCTTGATTTCAGCTCAATAACAAGCCATGGTATAAATGATGGATGAATGAATGCAATGGATGTGATCCCAACAAGTCTGAAAGACAATGGAGCCATAGCCTTTACGAATGGTGCCTGTTTTCTAGGTTTTCACCACCATACTTACTTAAGGTGCCACCGAAGTGGTTTTCACCATTTGGATGAATGATTTTTCTTTACTATTTTCTTGATTTTTTTGTATTTTGTTTAGGACTATTTTCTAAATGTTTTTGGTATTTTCTTATATTGGATGAGCTTGATGCTCTGCACAGCTTATGTATGAAACCTTTTTAGATGCATATTGCTGATTGGATTTGCCAGTGGTTCTCCTTCTAAAGTTGCTAATTGATATGCCCTAGACCCAAAGATGACAATGATAACATATGGACCCAGCCAATTGGATTCAAACTTGCCTTGATGTTCTCTATTTGGTTGGTTGCGAGGATTATCCCTAAGAAGAAGATCTCCTATCTCAAATGTGTGAGGTTTGACCCGATGATTGTAGCTTCTTCTCATGCATTGCTAAAAGGATTTTAGGTAGTTGTAGGCAACTTGTCACTTTTGATCAAGCAGTTTCAAGTCCTGAAGACATGAGACTCGGTATGCTTCATCATCTATTATATTGTGCAAGGAGACCCACAAAGATGGTATTTCA
The DNA here is from genome assembly GCF_030272615.1 of Cryptomeria japonica. NCBI lineage: Eukaryota > Viridiplantae > Streptophyta > Pinopsida > Cupressales > Cupressaceae > Cryptomeria > Cryptomeria japonica. The sequence continues at coordinate 777,366,067 of NC_081408.1, forward strand.
ACCTCAATAGGAAAGATGGCTTTTGCTCGATAAACTAGTGAGTAGGGGGTTGCACCTATAGGGGTTCGAATGCTAGTTTGATATTCCCATAGTGTTAGATTCAATCTAATGTGCCAGTCAAGGCCAACATCATTGACTGTCTTTTTGAGGATCCCCAATATGTTCTTGTTGGATGCTTCAGTTTGACCATTGCCTTGTGGGTAATATGGGGTGGAAAAATGGTGTTGGATATGAAACTTCTCACAAAGCTCACAAACATCTTTATTTTTGAAAGGGAGCCCATTGTCTGTGATGATGGACATGGGTACACCATACAAGAAGATTATGTAATTGAGGATTGAATGAGGAAATCTACTTGCCAGTGACTTGAGTGATTGGAACAAATTCGATCCACTTTGTGAAGTACTCTGTGGTGGTAATGATAAATTTATGACCATTGGATGAAGATGGATGGATTTTACTTGCAAGGTCAAGTCCCCATTGACAAAAGGGCCATGGTGTTGTGATAGGTTGTAATTCCTATGCTAGGGCATGCATCAAATCTCCATGAACTTGGCACTTTTTGCACTTTCTGACAAAATAGTAAGAGTCTTTCTCCATGGAGGGCCAATAGTATCTGGCTCACATGATTTTCTTTGCTAGTGAAGGACCACTTGAGTGAGCCCCACAAATTCCTTCATGTACCTCTTCCAATGATTTTGTTATCTCATCTTATTCCAAACATCGAAGGAGAGTACCATCAAGACTTCATTTGTATAGGGTTTTGGCAATGATGGTGTATCAAGCGGTTTGGTGGATAAAGGTTTTTTCGTTGGTTGTTTGATTGGTCAGGGGGAAGTGTGTGGTCACGTAGGTAAGTGAAAAACTCACCGTACCATGGGGAGTCAGAACCGACAAGGTGACATATCATTTTAGATTCGGGGATATCATAAGCGGGGATCCAAAGATGTTCTACCAGGAACTCATAGCGTGTTGAATTTTGTGGAAGATCCAAAAGAGATGCAATTGTAGCCATTGCATCACCAGCTCAATTCTGATCTCTTAGTACTTGCTCAAATGTGATAGTTGTAAATGATTCTTTGAAACTATCCACCATCCTTTTGTACGACATGTGCTTATCATCCTTTGTATGGTATTCATTAGTGATTTGTTGGATGACCAGCTAGGAATCTCCATATACTTGTATCTCTTTTCAATTCCATTGTGTAGCCAATATGAGTCATGTGATCAAGGCCTCATATTCTGCTATATTATTTGTGCATGGGAAAGTGAGCCTCTAGGACTTAGGGATGATGTCACCTTGAGGTGTGATAAAAAGAATACTTTCCCTTGAGCCATGTTTGGTGTATGAGCCATCAAAATAGAGCTTCCAGGGTTGTGTAGCCATGATCATGAAAATTTCCTCATTCAAAAAGTTGGAAATAAGAGGATGGTCGCATTTGAGTGGTGCATCATCCAACTGATCTACAGTAACTTGTCCCTTGATAGCTTTGTGGTCCACATACTCAATATCAAATTCACTCAGAGTTATAACCCATTTGGCCAAGCGGCCTGTCAATGCTACCTTGTTGAGTAGGTACTTGAGTGGATCTATCTTGGCAATGAGTTGTACTTTGTGCGTTAACATGTAGTGCCTTAATTTAGTGGCTACCAAGATAACTACTAGGCAAGCTTGCTCAATAGGTATGTAATTGAGTTCATAGCCTACTAGTGTTTGAGAGATGTAGTAGACAACACATTCTTTTCCTTCTACGTTATGTTTTACAAGCAATACTCCTAATTTCATGGTTGTAGCTGAAATGTATAGCAATAGAGGTTTGTTTGGATCTAGTGGGATCAACAATGGTGTATTCATTAGGCAATATTTAAGCATTTGGAATGCTTTCTCGCATTTTGCATCCCATTGAAAGCAGATATTTTTTTGTAACAGATGGGTGAAGGGATGACATTTATCGGCCAATTGTGCAATGAATCACCGAATTGATTGTAGATGCCCTTGTAATGTCCTCAACTAACTGATATTCTTTGTAGGTGGCATGTCCATGATTTCCTTGACTTTCGAAGGATCTACCTCAATGCCTTTACTTGACACAATGTATCCTAGGAGCTTCTTGGAAGTTACTCCAAAGACACATTTCTTGGGATTGAGATAGACGTGGTATTGTTCTGATTTGTTGAAGATTGTATCCAATATTACAACATGACCCTCTCTTGTTAATGATTTAGCTAGTAAATCATCCACATAATATTCTATTATTGTGTGCATCATATCATGGAAGATGGTAGTCATGGCTCTTTGATATGTTGCCCTTGCATTCTTTAGACCAAATGGCATTACATTCCAATAGTATGTTCCCCATGGACATGTGAAAGCAATTTTGTGTTGATCCTCTGGAGCAATTTTAATCTGGTTGTACCCCGAAAAGCCATCCATAAGAGAAAGCATCGCATGACTTATTGTTAGATCGACAATCATGTCAATATTTGGTAAGGGGAAGTCATCTTTAGGACATGCATTGTTTAAATCTCTAAAATCCATATAGATACGGATGTCCCCATTAGGTTTGCCAATAGGTACAATATTGGAGATCCAATCTGCATAATCAATTGGTCTAATGAAACCAACATCCAAGAGATTTTTAAGTTCAACCTTGACAAGAATGGCAATTTGTGGGTGCATCTTTCTGAGCTTTTTTTTGACAGGTTTAGCTCCTTTGGCTACAGTTAGGTGATGCATGACCAAATCTGGATCTAAGCTAGGCATGTCTGCATAAGACCATGCAAAGTTGATTTGGCACTTCTGGAAAAATTCCACAAATTTTGGTTGTTCTTCTGGAGTTAATAGAGATGCCAAATGTATTTTGTGAAGAGTCTCAGGAGTCCCCACATTGAATAATTTTGTTTCTTCTATTAGGATGGTTGATCTCTCCTTATTTGTACTAAAGGGGAGGATGTCAAACCTTCCATCCTCAAGCACCTCAGAGAGGTTATCACCTTTGGATACACTCTTTGTTTTTACTTTTTTGGGATCAAAAAGTGCCATGGTGTGGTTTTCACTAGAAGATCCATGTTTTATTGTAATATTTTTGCATCTGAAAGGTTTGGCATCTACCCCAAAGTATGTTGCATTGTTGAGTTCAATGGAAAACCCAACTTTATGACCCCTTCTTGGTATGTTATCCTATAATTCTAGAAATTCTATAAGTTCCTCATCATTTTGGAAATGGTCAAGGCATGGGGATTTGGCCGGTTCCATTCAATGAGTTCAGGATGAATGATAGGCATTACTTCATTGATTAAGTTGAGTTTGTGGGAGGCATCAGTAAGGTTTAATATAGAGGTGTGAAGTTCATCGATGGTACTCTCCTTGTCAGATTTTAGTGTAGGATTTGACGTAGGGCCTATGGAAATTGCTTCTATCTTAGGAACCCAATTTTTTTTAATCCATGTTTCTCCATAAACTAGTTATCCTTACGAGGTGGAGGGGGTGATGTTTCTTCCTCATCTGAAGTATTTAAGTGCACTAAATCCCATTCCCACTCATGTGAGTCTATCTCAGAATCACTCTCTAGCATCCGATTACTGTACCAAGCTGGGATGTCTTTTGAATTGAATAGTGCATTAGTTACTGCTTTATGTACTTTTTGAGGTGGGATTGCTAGTGCTGCGAGTGTTGTTGGTGCTGCTGATGGGGTTGTTAGTGTTTTTGGTGCTACTGATGGGGTTGCTAGTGTTGCTGATATAGTCAAGGATTGCATCCTTGGAGTAATTGTCTGATACATGGGTTTGTTGGGTTTTCCTTTGAATCGAAGCTTGGGAAGAGATTCTCCTTGAAAGCCTACTCCAATTTTATCTCTTGGTTTCAACTCCATTTGTAAGGGCTCTTGTTGTCCTTGTTTGAAAGGTCCCAAAGCACTATGGCCATCATAGCCCATCCTTTGCATTATAGTGAAGCCTTTGATATATTCTTTAGTGGGGAGCTTAGCCTTGGGGCTTTTTTTGTCGATAGGGTCTGTGTAGATCCATTCTACTAGGTCTTGATCCATGGTTTCCTCCTCTTGACTTTTACCAGGGGTGAATTATGCCAAAGTGCAAGCTCTTTTGGCTAGTGGTATTTGAAGTAAACCTTGGGGTTTTCCATGAGTTTTAGGGGATGTGAGTAACTCCCCAACACAAAAGAGTTGGCTAAGATTATGTTCCCCAGGACCTTCCTCAGCCATTTTCATTTTCAATTTCTCCTACTTTGGTGTAGGGGTTGTTAAGCTAGAAAGAGAGGTTGAAGGGATAGCTTCTCTTTTTTTAGGTATGGTGATCTCTGGCTGATGGTTAATATTATTACAATATGCAAATGGATTAGCATCACCAAGTATTGTAATTTCTACCCCATTATGTGGAAACTTGATAAATTGGTGATAGGTAGATGGAATGGCTTGCATGGCATGTATCCAAGGTCTTCCTAATAATAGATAGTATTGAAAAGGTAGATCTAGAACTTGGAAAACTATATGCTTCACCACTAGCCCAACCCTGATGGGTAATATAACAACTCCTCTAGAAGAACATTCTCCATCATCATGTGCTTTGATGGTTATCTTTTTGCTAACATCCATTGATTCTACTACATAACCCCATGTTGTGACTAACTGCAAGGTGCATATGTTTAAGCCGACTCTATTGTCAATCAGGAATCGATTGATTCTATGTTGGTTTACGAATCCTTCAATATGGAGGGAGGCATTATGGGATTGTTGGAAGGATGTGTTGTCACTTTCAGTAAAAGTGAGACATGGTGATGACTTTAGACTACCAGCCATGGCTTGAAATTGATCTATGTTGAGGTTGGTGGGGATAGACGCTTCTTGGAGAGCTTGATCCAAGATTGTTTTATGTGAGGGAGATAAATGTAAAATCTCTAATATGGAGATGAGGGCCAGCGTCTTATCCAATTTCTCTACAAGATTATATTGTTTGAGGAGGGGTGTCATTCCTTGTGACCTGTTGCTCGAATAGTAATCTTGCTACGATGTGTAACAACATTGCATGTAGGATGTGGATCTTTTATGGTAAGAGTTACAACTTGTTCATCCGCATCATAAAGGTGATTCACAGTATAATTGTATACAGCTTGTGTATAATTAGTTGTGGTATCTTTATTTCTCCCTAAGGTGGAAGGACCCATTTGATCATGTGATGGAAGTGGATTCTTTAACATTAAATGATCATCATTGGATGTTTTAGGGTCATGTCCTTCAATTTCAATTTCTCCTCTATCAATAAGATCTTGAACAAGATCTTTTAGTTGATGGAAATTGCTTGTTTTATGCCCTCTTCCTTGGTGAAATTCACAATGTTCATGATCTCGCCACCATGGAGGCTTGACTTGAGGCTCATAATTGGATTTTTTTGGTAAGGTCAAAAGTTTGGAGGATATCAATTGGCGTAAGATTATTTCAATAGGTTCCCCTAGGGGTGTATATGTGTGTTTTGGCTTATAGTTTTTTTGCTTTTGTTTTTGTTCCTCTTGTTGTGTATTGTGACCTTGATTTTGCAGTTTATTAATGGTGTTGTTGTTAGGAGGGGGATTTTATCCTGCAAACCTAACCACAATTTGTGCAATTTTTACTATTCTTGCATCCACTATCTCATCATTGACAACGTTCTTGTTTTTGTTCCAAAATTTTGGTTTGTCACTATTATAATGTGGACGAGGACCATCTTTGGATCCATTATAAATTTTGATAAGTCCCTTTTTGATGAGGGCTCTTTCCCATTTGAGTCCTTGAGTGATCATTTCTTCAAAGGATTCAGTACTCTTCATGTTCAAATGAAATTCCATTTCATCATTTAAGTTGGAAATGAAAATTGCCACTAATTCTTGCTCAGGTAGATGAAGGGAGCATCTGCTAGACAGTTGCCTCCATCATTGTAGGAAAGTTGAGAACAACTCCCTTGGTTTTTGTTTGGTGCTACACAAATCTACCATGGTGACATCATGTTCTATGTTGTGTACATAATGAGTGATGAATTTTTGGACTATTTCTTCAAATGTTCTAATGCCACCTAGCAATCATGAAAAACATTATGTGGTTGTGCCTCCCAAACTTTGAGGAAAGAGGTGCATTAGATATGTGTCCTCATAGGCCACCTCTAAACAAGCTGAGTGAAATTCTTGTACATGGTCCTTAGTATGTCCTTTGCCTCTATAATTTTTGAATTTGGGTGTTTCGAACCCTCGGGGAAAAGGTGGTATAAGCATGTTCCTATCAAAAGGATAGGGACAAATGTCATTAAGTGAGAACCAATTGGTCTTCGTACCATTGTTCAGTTGTTGGGTGAGATTTTCTATTTGTTGCCACATCTATTTCTAAAGGAGGAGGAGGATTTGGAGGATTCCCTTGATGATTAGGGTCATAGCGGAATTATTCTCTACCTCCTCCACCATCGTGATGGCTATGTTGCTTAGAGTTTTTTCATAATTGTGTTGTATCAAAATTGGAGGGAATTTTGGCACCCTCTTAATAAAGTTTCAAGAAATGAGCATTGGCATTGTTTCTAAGAATTTCATCAAAGATTCTGTTGAATTTTGGATTATGTTGTGCTCTTTCTGTATCTTCTGGAGTTGGAGTGTTGGGTTCTTCATCATTAGTACCTTCTCCAAAGGCCTCATGAAAATCATTGATGTTTTCTTCCTCCTCTTCAATTTATGTTTGTCGATTTCTCATTGATCTTGTTTGAGCCATGTTTTTGAAAGCTGATGTTTGTGAAAATGACTATGAGGTGGTGATGAGATTTTTGATGGAAGATATTTTGTTGTGAAATGTTTGGTGGAAGATAGATCTCTAATACTGAAGATTGGATGTCAACAGAGTTCTTTGTGAATTGCTTTTGTGTTTTTCAATAATTGGATGCGATGAGGTATAGCAAGGTTTTAGATGTGTTACAATCCAAGCTACCTAGCAATGAGAGGATGCACTCATAAACTAGTTTTAACCTATCTAGATGTGTAGAAATTCCTCTTAGGATGATTGATCCTAGATGTAGAGATGCCCTAAAAAATGATTTGTTGGTTTGTTTAAGCAATATCCAAAAAGGACTAAGGACAAGACCTCTTTGTGTTGGAGAGTTGAAAGGATTTGTGATTTTTGAATGTGAAAGTGGATAGTATATGTTCTCAATAAAATTCTTCCATTATGAAGGGGGTTTCTACTTCTTCCTCTCTTACAGGGGTTGGTGGCTCCTCTCGAGCTTCGTTGTATGTGATACAGATTTGAGGAAAGAAAGAAGGATTGATCTTATCCCCTTTGTTCTTTTTATAATCAAAATCTCTATACTGAGTGAAAGCTCTATTTCTCAAAGGCTCTTTGTCAAATTCGTTGGATTTGCCCTGAAGGTACAAGTACATATGACACAAGAATACTCAATGTGAGAGAAAGAGTTATCTATTGATATAGAAAAATTTCCTTTTCTTGATAAAAGCCTTTGAACCAAGTTGTCTCTTCTTCAATTTGGTCTTTTGATGAAGACTCTTTTTTCGCAAGCTATGAGTGATGGTCATACAAAATGATACTTTGTCTCCAGTGTTGATGTAGATTTTATCAATGTCGGATGTATATTTATTGTATGGATACTTTATTTCAATTTGTTTTGAATCCTTTGACAAGAAAACATAGCAAGCATAGAAGAACAATAATCTTGCTTTTTTTCAATAAAAGGCACAACAAGTGTGGGTCTAAATCAACCCAATCATGAACTTTTTGACCCTTTATAGATGTATTTTATGTTCCTAAAGCCTAAAGTTGGCCCAAATTTTTACTGGTCTGAAATAAGACGAAGACAACTCAAACACTTTTTATCCCTAAGGTCATGGCTAGTTGCGATATTTTTCAGCCCACATCTTGATATTTCTTCGACTTTGGTACTACATACCTTATGTATCCTTCCATGGAAAGTAAGGATGTGGTATACTAAGTCTTGTGTGAGCATAACATATAGATGATCCCTATGATGGGGGAGTCACCACTTTCATCAAGCTACAAGTAGCCTTTCAAAAAGCCCTGTTTCTACTCAAGGAAATATGTATAGTGAGTATCTAGGGAGCAAAACCATCTATGCTCTTGCACTGAAATTTTCACAAATATCCTCAATCAATAGAATGGGTGGGCTTCTAAAATAAGAGGTGTCTAGTAATGTTCGATGTTTTTGGACATAAGTTCATTCTGCGGTGATTCACTTAAGAGCCTTGTAACTTGTGGTGGGGTCCATATGTCCTTTTGGCAAGTTACATTGTAGGAACAACTACAGCTTTCACTCTCACCTGATTTCTATAGTGGCTCAAAGGATTTACCGCACAAGGTCGTTCCCAAGAGTGATGTGTCTCTTAGTAGGCCTCTCTTAAAAATACAAAATTTAGAGCGTTACTAACACTTTCTCTTGCACCTAGGACCATGAGAGCCAAGGGAGAGGATAGTGTGTGTTAGAAATGGGACCACTCTACAGATTTGCACAAGTGTGCCAAACATGAAAAGCACTTGGTCTTTTTAACCTTTAATTGCAATATGATCTATTTTCTATTTGTAGATGTTGCTCCAATAGACATGATGTTTTTTTTATCTCACAAAGCAATTTGTTTTCTAACTAGGAAAGTGAAATCCTAGTCAACAAAATGGAAACACATTTGTTTGAAAGTAAATCGCTTTTTGCAAATAACTGGACAAGTTTGATTGTTCTTTTTAACTTGCAAATAAAACGTTGATTGTGAATTTTACCATTTATAGGAAAATGAAAGATTGTTGTTCCTTTTAAGCCCAAATTGAAATGTTTTTCCCTAACTTGCAATAAAGCAAAGTGTTTGATTTATTGTTCCTTTTAGCTCACAACGAGATTCTTTTTAAGCCCAAATGAAGATGTTGATTTTTATCCCAAAATGAAAGATGAGATTCATTTTAAACAAAAGGAAAATGAATTCTTTTTACCCAACTTAAAATGATAGAAAGAGATTAAATTCCTAATTCTATCTCCTCAAATCCTGCAAGAAATTGTTAGTGACCTGCAAGAAGAAAATTTAGTGAAATATAAATCCTTTGGTGGGCTTCCACAAGCCTGAGTTTAATTTTTTAGTTATAATTTTTTTTTAGCTCTCTATTACAAAAGCACTACTCTATGAGAACACAGAAGCACCACTTTGGACAATAGCACCGAAGTACTTGCAAAAGCACAAAACAAATAACAAAAGCGCTAAACTATCAGAAAAAATGCTAATTTTACAAGTTTGACAGAATTTAAAGACTGACAGACAGAGAGCACAAAAGTGCTAGATTATTACAACAACGCTATTAAATGGATGAAAGCGCTAACACTATAACTAAAGTGCTAAACTATAGTGAAAGCGCTAAAATTCATCAGACGGTAGTGCCAAAATGCGAGACAAAAGTGCTAAAGCACAACCTGTGTGTAAAAATTATAAGAAAATCACAAAAAAAATCGGAAATCAGATCAAAAGGTTGTGTGTTCGATTCACATCGGGTTCACCAAATGATGCACACTAAAAAGGACACAAAATACACAAGTTCAGATGTTTCTGATAAAGATAAACGGGTTTTACAAGGGCCCAAAACCTAAAGTTATACAACAGCTGACCAAAAGCCAAGCCAACAAGAAACAACAGAAAAACAAGGGAGCAACCCTGAGCAGAAACAAAAACAAAGGAAACACAGATAAACAAGCCAAAACAAAAGAAAAAGCTCTTAGTTAAGAAAGAACACCAGATCCTTGTTATTTTGGATGGAAATCCTATTGATTTCCTCAAGCTCCTCCATGATGAATCTGGAGGTACCCTTGTTGTTGCTTGTTCTCCTAGTTCTAGAACTAGTTCTAGTGGCTTTGCTGTCTCCAGCAGCCATATCATCTCCTCCAAGATCTTTCACCAGATTGTTGTGATAGGATCTATAATCAACAACCATGACATTAATCTTTTCAAGTCTCTCAATGTTGTTTTTCATGGCTTCTTTACTAATGTCGACCAGATTCTTGATATTTTTCTTAATCTCAACCATGGATTGTTCCACCTTATCAATCCTTTGTTTGTGATTGCATTTCATCACCTCAACATTCTAGGAGAGTTTTTGTGTCATAATCATGACTTTCTCCAGTTTGTTGGGCTTAGGGGAAGTAGTGAAAATATCAATTATTTCTTTAACCCCCATTTTGAGGGTATCAATTTCGCGCTCGACCCACTTCCAGCAGTTCTCTTGGCTTCTGATAGCTTCCATGACTAGATTCATCAAAATACCAACCTTCTGATTTCCACAGCTCTCTTCATTGGCTATGGTCCCCTATTTTTCTTTCTGGACATTGATAGGGATGTCCAGTTTAATCCCTTGGTCTGTAATCTTCGAGTTGTGATCCTTAGCCACCAAATTTTTCTTTTTGGTGAGGCGTTCAACCTGGAGATCAGTTTGCTATTGGTTTTGTATTTGTTAGCCACTCATTTGGGGGGATTCTTGTTGTCAAGCATCCTAGGAGTGACCATAATCTCCCCTTCATCTGCAGATTCGTATTCAGGGTCATCAACAAGAACCCCACTTTCTTTCAGGTCCATTTCTGAGTCAGAGACATCTTGGACCTCTGTTTGCAGGCCAATCTTAGCAAGTGGGGGCATAATTTCAAGGGATTTACCATGCTCCATGATAAGGACAATAAGTCCCTCATGGAGAATAGGTTTTTTAGGGTTCTCCGGATGCTTTTCCAAGCTATTCTCAAGGGAGGAGGCCAAATAGTAGGGAATAGAGATAATTTCACCTTGCCGAAAATGATTTAAGATAGTGAAATGGTAGGAAAAGATGCTTGCATACCTTTCACTGAGGGTGATATACCTCATTATAAACTCAGCCATGTCAACCCAAAGGGCCATGAGGTCTTTTCTATTATAGCCACCATCGGCCATCTTGGTGACTCTAGAGCACTCCTTGTCTTTGTCAAAGAAACTCAACAAGTCCTCCCCAATTTTTCTATCCCTATACAATCTTCTTCTAGTTGTATCCAGACCAGTGACCATCACCACCAAAGTTTCATCAATCTAATAATTGGCACCATAAGCCCTAAGACTCCCTTTTTTCCATCCATTAGCAAAGGCCTTCATAATCAAAGGAGAGGGGATGTGAAGCCAATCCAGGTAGGGGATGCGACCACCATCGATGACTTCCTGTCAGACATCTTTATTCTTCTTCCACTTCTCGCAAGTAGATGGCTCTTGTATGTTCTTATCCCCTCCCATTATGCTCATGGTTGCCAAATAGTAGGAGGGGCTCACTAACACCAACCAGTCATAGAAAATGGGCCACACCCAAAGGATATACAAACAGTAGCAGAAAAACCACACAATGAGATAGGAGATTCAGTTGCCGAGGAGGTTTCTAGATTTTTTATTAGGGAAAACCAGAAAGAGTTGTTTCCCCAACAACTCAGTCATGTCATGAAGAGGGGTCATTGATTAACATAGTAATCATTACGTGCCAGATTGCCCGAATTTTTGAGGAAAGCATCCCTACTACTCCACCAGTTGGTTTCCATGTATCCAACCACCAGATTGGCCAGTAGATCCAGCACCTTATTACCTTCTTAGTATATGTGCAAAATTTTGAAATCTGTCAACTCATTAATTATATTTTGGCAGTCCTTGATCAGGATGGCAATCATCCAGCTAGGATTCATGCGTCCACTCAAGTAGTTGATAGTGTTTAGCAAGTTGAACTCTAGCTACACTTTAGTAAACCCCTCTTTTAGCCATTTGTAACCCAATGTGGGCAGCATTGGCTTCCATGTAGTGGTTAGTCTGGGTGCCCAGGGGGAGCACCACCATGGAAACTAGCAAACCAGATGTTAATATGTTAGTGATAATCAAAACGAAACACAAATGAACCTATGATCCTTAACATACATATCAAGAGAGATAAAAAACACACAATAAGAAGCATACACAAATGAAGGAAAGAAAGAAAACCCCCCAAGATGCTCCCCAACATGCTCATAGTTGTTCCTCCCTTTTTCCACTTCTCTCCAAGTCTAACATGAGTGTAGCTCTCATATTTTAACACTATCTATGGATGTCTTATGAAGATTCACGATGATTATGAAAATGAGAACAAAATGCATGTACAAGTTTAAATAAGTTACTATGAGAAAGCACCTAATTAGTCTATGTAGATTTTAGTAAAATAACAATGCTAATGCTTCTAAATGCTCTCTTAAAAATGACTATAAGTTTGATGCACAAAGGCTTCTTCTCTTTTTATAAATGAAGAATACGATCTCTATTTATAGGGAAAATAGGGCAATGGATGGTCAAGATTGAGTAATCTTAACAAGGGCCACGATTGTAAGTTAATCAATCCATGCGAGGGATTTCAACCCAATCCCATGATGACAAATGTCAACATGAGATGGCTTGAGAGGATAGGGAAGAAGCATTAAATGATTGATATGACATGAAGATTACTATGGGAGGGTTTGGTTAGGATTGAGTTAGTGAATAAAGCTTTTATCCAATGAATAATGCATGTATCCAATAGACACTTGTAAAGCGGAAAATCGCAATCAAACCCTAGTTGTTCTCCCCTCTTCCAACTCTGAGGAGAGAGAAGGGAAGTTCGCTAGGATTCGATGGTTTTCACTTAAGGGAGAGACTTTACATTCAAAAGAGGGGTTGAAACTCATAAGATCCAATCCCACACAATGCAAGATTGGATGCTAAATGAATTTCACGGGTCAAGACAGCAAGGCTACCCTCTTTTGTAAAGAATGTTGATAGAGGAATTAAGCTAGGAATGCATAGAAAGTGACAAAGATTCGCTTATAAACCGAGTTTGGGATATAGGATGAAGCTGCGGACCTGGAATTAGCAGTAAAATGTCGAGACGGCGTTGTCCTACAAATTTGAGCAAAAGTTGTCATGACGATGGCGCCTGGTGCCACGGTCCTCCGAAAAATCCGCGAAACGAAGGGGGATCTGTTCGTCTCTGCACAAGGATTCCAGATCTTCAATTTCAGCCGCATACCTGCAACCTACACATAGAAAAGCGAAGACGATTGGGGGGTTAGGGATTAGGGGTTTGCCTTTAGGTCAAACCCCGGTTTTGAAATTAACCAAGAAATGAGTAAGTGCTGTAAATGTAAATGACTGTAATGTAAAACAAGTACTAATACCTTGTTCTAAGGATGTTTGTATCCTTATGTGCAAAGGTTTAGATGTTGTTGTTTGTTGTATGTTGTAGTAGCATGTAGTAAGTGATCTCCTCTTCAATGGTTGAATCCTTGACTTGAATGCAACACTTAGCCTTGAACGGAGACTTGAAATTATCAATTGCTTGAATGCTTGAATGCTTGAGTATAGTTTCCATGTCATATCATCTTATTATCATCTCATGCCAAATGAGAGAGAAAAATGTAGTTTATATACTTGTCAATTAGGGCTGATAGACTGATTTTCCCGACCTTAGGCTGACCAGGAAAAGTAATTTCCAAATTGCAAACAAAAAGACCCGCAATCTCCTTAGGACACCGGGCCCAAAATAGGACCCAGGGACCAGGGCACTGGGTGCCCTGGTCCTGAGGGACTAGGGCACTGGGCGCTCTGGTCCCACCTCCCGGGACAGCAAGGTGCAAGGAGGTTCAGGCCAGGGTGCTTGAAAAATGCAGTTTTTGGTGTTGTGAGCAAGTTTCGGGGTCTCCATTCAGGTTGCATGTTGCGTCGCCATCGTGAAGACCAAAATGCAGTCGAAATTGCAAGTGTCGCAATTTTAGGATGCTACATTTAGCCCCCACTTTAGCGGGAGTATGTATGCTCATACTTCCGGTAAAGTACAAGGAAACAACATTGAATAGACTTTCACCACGTCAAGGAGGCAAGATACACCAAGCCCCCAGTGGACTAAGGATCTTACAACTTCGATTGACAAAGTAAAAGGGAAGATCATGAGGGAGAACCATGACTGTCAGTAGTAAGGTTCCCTCACTATGAGTCATGCAAAAGAAATACCAAAAATTTTCAAGGCAAAGCTAAGTTCACCAAGAAATTTTCAAGTATCTTGAAAGGATAGACAGGGTGTATGCCCCCCTGCGTTAAAGCGATCGCACATGCCTCAACAGGGGTGATTGTTTTAACGTAGTGATACACATAAGAAATGAGAAGGGAAAGGGGCACGTTATCACAAAGATTTAGCGCCCAAGTGTGAGATAAACCCAAGGATAATAGACATAAACACAAAGCACGAGGTGACTTCACTTTCCTCGGGGTCAGTATGCTGTATGATAATTCATGTATATATATCATATGTATGTATGCATAATTGTTCTTCATTCCCCAATCAAGGAAGGTCACCTAGAACAAGGGAACACATGTGTCTTTTGAGTCAACATGAGAGAGACCAAAAGAGATCTCAATGCTTTGCATCGTCCTCAAGTAGACAACACTAAGGACGACAAATAGAAGAATGAGGATAACATATAGAAGAAGTAACAAAAGAGAGGGGGAGAGAATCTGTTATGCTAATGTAACTAGTCTAGCACGTCATCTACCCCCCGATCTTGCTGATCAATGTTTCGGGAAGGCAGGGAACAAGCTAGAGGAGGAACATCCAACACAGCAGATGGAGCTATCACAAGATCCAAACAAGGGCTATGTTCATGTTCCAAGCCACGTTGTTCTTGTCTAGGAGCTAGGATAAGTGCTTTAGAAAATTCATTAGATAAATGGTTATCAACATCAACAAGTTCATATTCACTATCAGAAGCAAGAGGAGTAACATGTTCATCATGAATAACATTTTCATCTATATCATCATCAAGATTTATAAAAATAGGATCTTTAACTCGCACAGGATCAAGACCATCATGCATCTTATGTTTAGGAGATTTTGGAGAAAATGGAATAATGCTTGTTGAAGGTGTTTTTGGAGATTGTAAATTTTGAGAAGCAGTTGCTTGAGCTCTAAGACGACGCTTTCGTCGGCGTTCACGTGCAGAACGATTTCGTCTAGTCTTAGTAGGAAGTGTAGAAGATAGAGGAGGAGGAATGTTCTCATCCTTATCACTTGGGTGTTTAGGTTGTGGTCTTTTAGGCTGGATAATAGGAGAAGAAGAAGGTCTCTTCTCTCTATAAGAGGCAGGAGGAGGAACTGCTCCATATAAAGGAGGAATTTTTGGTATAGGAAGAAGACCAAGTCCATCATGACACGGAGGTATAGGTCTACTTTTAGAAGGTTTATTCGGCATAGACATAGTCACATCCATGGGGATGGGTTGGGAATCTTCTTGAGGAAAGACATTAGTTTTATCTTTCAAAGGAAGAATCTCCTTCTCAAGAACGATAGGAATGTCAAGTTTAGGTGTTCTAGGTTCACTTAAAGAGAGGATCATATCTATTTTCCACTTTTGATAAGATTTGAAAAGATGATCACTTCCCGGAGGAAGAGATTGGAATTGTTTAGGCCAAAAGTAATCAATAGGAACACTAGAAGTTCTCTCAGCTGGTTTAAAGAAACTATGATTGACAGTAACAACTTCGCCATTATGGGGAAATTTCAAACACTTATGTATAGGAGAAGCAATAGCTTTCATGGAAGATAGCCAAGGATAGCCAAACTTCACACGAAATTGTTCGGATGAAGGGATAATAGCAAAGTTCACATCAAGGGATTTGTTATGGACCTCAATAGGTAATGTAATAGAACCAATTGCAGGAGAAGAAAATGCATCAAATAATTTCACAACCACATCTGTTTTGTCATAGATCACTTGATTCAATTGCAAAGTAAAAAGAAATTCCTCAGTAATAACATTAACCATGCACGAAGAATCAATAAGCACTCCATGGCAAGGTGTATTCTTAACTTTTGCAACTATGTATAAAGGACCATCAGGTGCTCTAATGGTTTCACTAGAATCAAATGTGATGGAAGGTTCTTTAGGATTTCCTTGCTGCTCTACAAAGTTAATCACATTCGGAGTCATAGACACAAGACCATCAGATGAGAGAGAGGAATCATTAGCCTCAATCGCATTAGAGGTATGAGAAGTATGAGAAGGTAATGGATCAGTAAAAATCTAAAGATTTTGGTTAGGAGGAGCTACAGATGTGTTGCCTTTATCATTCACTCCAGAAACAGAAATAGTATTATTATCAATCAAATCTTGAATTTTACCCTTTAAAGAAAAACATTTTTCAGTATCATGCCCAGGCTGACGATGAAAGTGACAAAAAGCTTTGTTATCAAAATAAGGTGAAGTAATCTTTGCAGGATCAATTTTCCTTATAGGAGGAAGAGTAAGCACATTTTGTTCCAATAATTTATTCATAATACTATGCAATGATTCATTCAAAGGAGTATACTTTCTTTCTTTCTTGAAAAATTTAGAAATAGGAGGCACACCTGATGCTGCATTCACATTGTTGTTGATGATGTTTTCATTGAATTTGATGGAATCTCTATTCGGTTTAAACTTCCCAAATGGTTGTTGACTGCTATCACCCTTATCACTCGGAGCCATAGGATGTGATTGTTCCATTTGACTCACAGTCAGTTGATAATTGTGAAGAGTGGCACACAACTATTGGAAAGAAGTAAACTCAGAAAATAGAAGTTTGTCTCGAATATCTTTTTGCAAATTAGAAATAAAGATTCTTTGAATATCATTGTCAGGCACCGGAAAAGAAATTTGAGCATACAAATGCTTATATCTACCAATAAAATCAGTCACTTTTTCTTTAACACCTTGTTTACAATGCATTAAATCAATCAAAGTAACTTTAGGACTTATATTGTTTTGAAATTGTTGAATGAAAGCATTTGCAAGTTGTTCGAAAGAAGTAATAGAATAAGAAGGCAACGAGCAATACCATTGTAGGGCTTTGTCTCTTAATGTTCTAGTGAATAGTTTTGCAAGCAACCTTGGGTCATAAGCAAAATCAGTACAAATTGTTTGAAAAGTCTTACCATGTGTTAGAGGATCTCCTTTACCATTATAGAGCTCCAAATGCGGGATTTCAACATGTTTAGGAGGGATAGCTCGAACAATGTCAAGAGAAAGTGGGCTCGCAACATCAAATGTGGGCACACTAAACTTAGATTGATTCATAGAGGCAATTTGTTGCTGTAAAGAAGAGACAGTTTGTGCAAGATTGTTAATGGTCACTTCAGTCGAAGAGTTCATATTAGGTGTGTTAGATTGAGATGGAGGTGTTATGTTATTGAAAGAAGGTAAAGAGTAAGGTGGTGGGACCCTATGATAGTCAACCATAGGGGATGATTGGATAGGAGGAACACTACAAGGGGGAATGGAATGGTTAAATGAATTGCCCCCTTGCGTCATGTTCATTTGTGAAGATGTAATAGGAACACTCATTGAAGGAATGTATGAAGAAGTCGGATTAAATGAAGGAAGAGGATTAATTGAAGAAGAGGGATTGCCCCCATGACTAGTGATCACAGGAGGAATGTCTTGTATAGAAGTAGCCATTATGTTTGATGTAAAGGTAGGTATGCTAGCAATAGGAGTTGTCAAAGGAATAGAATGATTGACTTGTGTAGGAGGTTGTGTGTAACCTAAAGTTTCAGCACAACTCTTCATAGGCATCACGTTCGAATTCACAATGTGTGAAATACCACGCAAAATATCAATTCCATTCTTATCACTTTGAAGCATACGTTTTAGACCCTCAATTAAAGGAAGAGCTTGACTATCAGGATACTCATGAGACATCCATTGGTGAAAATCGTCAAATTGGTTGTCC
This sequence comes from Cryptomeria japonica, assembly GCF_030272615.1. Taxonomy (NCBI): domain Eukaryota; kingdom Viridiplantae; phylum Streptophyta; class Pinopsida; order Cupressales; family Cupressaceae; genus Cryptomeria; species Cryptomeria japonica. Next base: position 777,383,852 of record NC_081408.1, read on the forward strand.
AATTTGGAAAGTTGTTCAACAGAAACCTCATGGAGAGCTTCTTCATCATTAGGAGGATTAGAGGAATTACCCATGTCCTCGTTAAAAAGGCTACTCAAATTAGGTTCCATCTCCTCGGTTGTTAAACCTCGGAAAGACTTAATTCTACGGCTTCGTCTAACGGGAATAGTGTAAGTAGGACTTATTGTTGTAAAACTCATGCACTAGAGAGAGAGAAAAGATTTTGATTTTAGAGGTAGCAATTTTCAGTAAAACCAGCCAATCTTCTAGATTTAAGCTGTTAAATGCAATCACGACAGTCTCCCAAAATTTTGAAAAAAATGTGCAGGACCGTGGCGCTCGGAGTGCAACACGGTCCTTGCAATTTTTTTTGAAATTTGCAGGGATGAAAGTTATGATGATTTTAGAGCTAATCTGAAAAAATTGAGTGATTTTATGATCTGTAGATAGGCCAAATTAAAGTTGCAATCTCAAAGTTGAACACTACCAAGATTGTCGAAAAATGCAAAATTTTGAATTTTGAAAAAGAGAGGGAAACTGAAATTTTGAATTTTATGATTTTAGAGGGAATGTCAAAAGCAATGCAAGTTTTGAAATTTAAAAATTGACTCAATTTCACGCAAAATTCAATTTTGAAAGCGGAAATCGAAGTTGTTGTAATTAAGCATTTAATTTCAAAAGTCACAAATTGCAAGAATTTGAATAAAGCACTGAAATTTCGAATGAATGCAAACACACTTTTCAGATTTATGATAATAAAAACACAATTTTGACACAAAATTTCAATTTTCACAATTTTTGAATGATTAGAAGCCTTAATCCAAGCAATCACAAGACCAACTTTGACTATAATTTTGAAGGTGTTATAATTGATAAAATCAGCCAAAATTCTGGATTTTATCAGGAAAATACAGTAAGATCTCGCTCCCGAAATTTCGAAAAAAATGTCGGGGACGATGGCGCTTGGAGTGCACACGGTCCTCGCAACTTTTTTCCAAATTTTTAGGGATGAAAGATATTGTGATTTTATTGCGGAATCCAAAGTTACAGCTGATTTGGAGATGTTTTGATCAGTGAAATTGTCGGACAAAGATTGAATTAAGAGGGTTTCAAAAATTAGGGTTTTGACATTTAACCACTTAATTTTCAAAATTAAAGCACAGATATGAATTGATAATTTGTAATAGAAAAGCAGATCTGAAGCAAGCATTAACAATTAAACATTTCGCAAGTTCAATGTTTAAAAAGAAAATTTAGGGTTTTTATGCAATCACCTCTAAAATTTTGCAAAAGATCAAACATGGAAATGTAATCAAGGAATCAATTTTCAGATCTAAGCATGAAAAATCAGAAAGGATGTTCACGTCGGGTTCACCAAAATGTAAAGCGGAAAATCGCAATCGAACCCTAGTTGTTCTCCCCTCTTCCAACTCCGAGGAGAGAGAAGGGAGGTTCGCTAGGATTCGATGGTTTTCACTTAAGGGAGAGACTTTACATTCAAAAGAGGGGTTGAAACTCATAAGATCCAATCCCACACAATGCAAGATTGGATGCTAAATGAATTTCACAGGTCAAGACAGCAAGGCTACCCTCTTTTGTAAAGAATGTTGATAGAGGAATTAAGCTAGGAATGCATAGAAAGTGACAAAGATTCGCTTATAAACCGAGTTCGGGATATAGGATGAAGCTGCGGACCTGGAATTAGCAGTAAAATGTCGATACGGCGCTGTCCTGCAAATTTGAGCAAAAGTTGTCGGGACGATGGCGCCCGGCGCCACGGTCCTCCGTAAAATCCGCGAAACGAAGGGGGATTTGTTCGTCTCTGCACAAGGATTCCAGATCTTCAATTTCAGCCGCGTACCTGCAACCTACACACAGAAAAGTGAAGATGATTGGGGGGTTAGGGATTAGGGTTTTGCCTTTAGGTCAAACCCCGGTTTTGGAATTAACCAAGAAATGAGCAAGTGCTGTAAATGTAAATGACTGTAATGTAAAACAAGTACTAATACCTTGTTCTAAGGATGTTTGTATCCTTATGTGCGAAGGTTTAGATGTTGTTGTTTGTTGTATGTTGTAGTAGCATGTAGTAAGTGATCTCCTCTTCAATGGTTGAATCCTTGACTTGAATGCAACACTTAGCCTTGAACAGAGACTTGAAATTATCAATTGCTTGAATGCTTGAATGCTTGAATGCTTGAATGCTTGAGTATAGTTTCCACGTCATATCATCTTATTATCATCTCATGCTAAATGAGAGAGAAAAATGTAGTTTATATACTTGTCAATTAGGGCTGATAGACTGATTTTCCCGACCTTAGGCCGACCAGGAAATGTAATTTCCAAATTGCAAACAAAAAGACCCGTAATCTCCTTAGGAAACTGGGCCCAAAATAGGACCCAGGGACCAGGGCGCTGGGCGCCGTGGTCCTGAGGGACCAGGGCGCTAGGCGCTCTGGTCCCACCTCCCAGGACAGCAGGGTGCAAGGAGGTTCAGGCCAGGGTGCTTGAAAAATGCAGTTTTTGGTGTCGTGAGCAAGTTTCGGGGTCTCCATTCAGGTTGCGTGTTGCGTCACCATCGCGAAGACCGAAATGCAGTTGAAATTGCAAGTGTCGCAATTTTAGGACGCTACAACACTCTTGTGCAAGAGTTAGTGGGGATAACCATGGTCAAAGCAATAAATGTTTGAAGAGACCTATGAGTTAAATGAGGGTTGAGTTAGAGGAAAAGCCTCTAACCATGTGGGTGAGTTGAGTTTAACCATTAATTGTTATGTAAGAGCCATAAATGGTTATGTAAGAACCATAAATGGTTTAGAAGACTTTGGGGGTTAACTCGTTGGAGAATAAAAGCCTTTAATGCATTTCAAATTCTTTTGAGGCTTTCAGAAGTGACTTCTCTTTGCTTAGGAATGTGATAATAATTAGGGAGGGGGATTAGGCTAATTTGGAATGATTTAGAAGAATCTAGAAGGGGTTTAGGATGCAAGTGGGTTTGGTGGGTGAGAGAAAATGGTATTTTATTTAGAAATAAAATCTATTTATTGGTTCAACTTGCATTTGTAGGAGAATGCAAGTGGGGGGGAAGGGGGGGAGTTTGGAGATTTTAAATAAATATTTATTTATTTATTTAAATGAGGAAAGGGGTTAAATTAAAAAAAATATGCTTTATTCATTTAATTAATTGTTAGAGTATAGTTTAATGAATTAATTTAAATAAATTGAATAATCTATTTAGTTAATAGAAGAAGTGGTTGAAGATGAATTAATTAAATATCAATTTAATTAATTATTGACCTATGGTTAAATAATAAAATAAATACTAAATATTCATTTAATTAAGTGGACAGATTTATGTGTCTACACATAGGTATGGTTGTTTTGTAACATGTGTCTCAAATAATGACTGTTAATCTGGTCATGAGGGCTAATTTACAACAGTAAATTCAATTTATTTTGTATCACTTTTACTATAGAATTAATATTAAAAATCTAAAACCATTTTTAGATACCCATTTGGAATTTATACAACATATATCAAAATTGGATAGGGTTTCTTTGGAACATAACCTTAAAAAATGGACTGTTACGCTAGAAAAACTTAGTTTCTGAACTAGGTAACTAGAAAGATTCGACCATTAAACAACCTTTTCTTTAGGAATGATTAAAAATAATTAATTTTTTAAATTAAATTATATTTCCAATCATATAATATTCAAACACTCATCATTTTTGTACAAGGCATAATGAACAAAAGAGCAACAATTTTCTGAAGAAAAAAAATTAAAAAAATAGAGAAAAATGAGGTTTCTTATTCATTTAATCTTCCAACCATCCTCAAAAATTTATCCATAGTTAACCATGTAAAAATTATTCAAAGGGGCCTATTTAAAACTTCCTACACCCTTTCTAACTTCTCCAACTACCCCTTTACAACTTTGTCTCTTCAACTTCCCACTTTGTGCTTTTGCAACTTTACATTGTTTTCATGACAACATTTTTTTGACAATATTACAAAATATGATACTATGAACTAAAATGACTCCTATTACATTATAAATGGTCTATTATGATCTTATTACAATTCCATAATGGCTCAAAATATCAAAACTCATTAATTGACCATTTTTTACAAGCATGGCTCGGTGCCCTTGCACCAGAAAGAGATGTACATGTGATGGAGGATGTAATGAGGTATAAGGATTATGTAAATGTACATGAATGATCTTTGATAATAAAAATATATCAGAGAAATTTATATATATAATATTTTATGTCTTATGAATGTTCTATATTTATTATTTTGTTAACTAGTTAAGACATTATCAAGATTAAATATTTACTCCCTTTCTATAGCTAATTTAGGGGTATAAATAAAACATACATAAATTACTTGGTGCTCAAAACTTTGTCTTGTGTTCCCCCTTTTTCTTGATAGCATTAGTTTTGTTGCTAATACCTTAGATAGGTTTAATAAAAGACAACAAGAATATACTAATGTTTTAAAATGTTGAACTAAATAGAGAAGGACAATAAAACCTAGAAATAGTTTAAGGATATAATTAGTATTTGATGAGAAAATCCTTTCAAAAGGTATAGTAGAAAATAATATCATGGAAGAGTACTCCACTTTTACCATAAAACCATCAAATGTTCTTGTTGTTTGATCATCTATGGAGTTTGAGTAAATTTGGTTCATAGATTGGAAGTTCAACATCAGTATGATGTTAGTTCTTTTTTTTTTTTTGCAATGGTTTGTATTGAAAGAAATTTTTATGAGGAAGTTGGTTGGTAGCTTTAGGAAATAATACATCATATTTTAGTTGCATTTTAAACATTTAATTTTGGGAGACAATATTTTTGTAAAGAGAAATAAATTTATTATCTTGTAACTAGAGTGATAAGAAAAATGAAGGTGTTGCTATGTAGTTTATTAAAAAACCATAGATGCCAAGTTTGAATTAAGGGTGTAGTGGGAAAATTTTTAAGGAGGATGGGAGAAATTATTTCATATAAGACAAAGAAAGGGAAGCTAGTGCTCATTAGGCTAAAGGTTTATGACTAGACAAAGAAAATGATCATCTAGAAACCAACATATATTGTTTTATATTTTTTTCCTATATAATAATGATTTAATCATTTACCTTTGTGTGTGTGAACACATTTTCAATCCATAAATCACATGTTATGCCTCACATATAAATTCTTTAGAATAAATATCAATACAATAATAGCCAAGCCAAAACCACTAACTAGCCAACCTCAACCACTAAATGTGTGCTTTCCTTTATAGAGTCAAGTTCACGCAAAACAACCAAGTGGTGAGATAAAACCATGTGCCTCAAAACTATGAGTACAAAAAATCATTGATCCCAACATTTACCTTTTAGTAATAAGTCTCCCAAATATTAAATATTTTTTCCACATGCAATACACACATAAAATATTTAGCCAATGTTTTGTACAACTATACAAGTGGACCCAAATATATATTTAATGTTGCTAAACAAGACCTTAAATATGCACCAAAAATAAATACATTTATTGTGGGATCCTTGAGTTTATTATGGCTCCGGCCAACTTTAGCCCAACAATTGATGCTAGTGTTGGAGTTGTTGCGATGAACGCTCATGGTGACTTAGAACAAACGACCTTGCAAATTTATTCTAAAAGTATTTCATGAGGTATGTCCTTGCCTGATGTTGTGCTGCCTATTCAAGATTTTGATAATGCCTGTGAGTGGCTTTAAAAATGCAGTTTGATAGGTTATTTTGTGGGTAGGATCCCTCCTGAAAGCATGCTTCATGATTGGGTCCCCAAAGCATGGTCTCCTCACGAAGTCCATCTTGATGGCATCCAAAGCCTCACCAAGGGCTTCTTTTTGTTTCTCTTCTCGAACCCTTCCCATGTTGAGGCTATCCTCTCCCATGGACCATGGACCATTCGGTCTTCCCTTCTAGTTTTCTAGCATTGGTGTCGAGACTTTTCTATCTCAGATGATAAAAAGTTGACAATCCCGGTCTAGGTTGAGTTCCCTAGTCTTCCTTTTCTTTGTTGGACTTTCATGCAAATTATTTCTCAATTTGTTGGAAAAGTTTTTTGTCTCGAACCAGACTGATTTTTTAATGCTCGCTCTCAAAAGAGGGTCTACGTTGAGGTTGACCTTTTCCACAACCTGAAAGAGATTGTTGATATTCAAGTGGGTGGAAATACCTTCACCAAAAGGTGCTTTATTTGAACCTTCCCAACACTTGCTATCAGTGCCATTCGGTGGAGCAAAAAATCAGGGATTGTCCCTTGGTTGTATCGAAAATAAAACCCCTTATTAAGGAGACTGACTCTCGACCTGTGGAGGGAGATAAGAAGGATGAATGGACCACTGTGGTTCACAAAGGCAAGAACTCTATGGCTTCTGGCCAAAAGCCATCCATTGTTTCAAGTTCTCAGCCAACGGTGAAGCTTCCTACATAAGCATCGTCTGCCCAGGTGGTCTCTACATCGTCTGCTTCGGTTTCAAACTCTGGCCAATAAGGGAAAGATTTTTTAGAGGGTTTCGCTCGAACCCCTTGGGTTCACACTCCTTAGGCTGCATTTACGATTTTTGCTTCACACTCTCTACGTTGCTCTCGTAGCCCTTCTGGGTGTGCTGAGATAGTAGATGGTGGTTCAAGGAAAAGAAGAGTTATTTCTGGTGGAGACTCTCTTCTCGGTCTCAGGTCATATTTTTTGCGCAATATCTTCTACTCTCTTGGGGATGAGGATGACATGGAAGATTTTTCATGTATTACATCTCATGGAATGTTCAAGGTCTCACAGACCTCACCAGAAAGTATTTTCTTAGAGATGTTTGTCAATGTGTTTTAGGCCTAGATGTTCTTTGCCTTCAGGAAGTTAAAATTATTGGTTTCATGCTTAATGTTGCATGTCGTGTTATTTGGCTAGATAGCCTTGTTTTTTCTTTCCAACATGAGGTTGGTCGAGGTGGAGTTGCTACTCTCCTCTCACCTCGTTGGCTTTCTGTGGTTATTTCTCACGGTTTTGAGCCCATGCAGTGCACTATATGGGTTTTGCTATCAATTGATAATCATTTCGTTGGGATTGTTAATGTTTATGCTCCCAATGATGTGGTTGATAGATCACACTTATGGTGTTGGATTGCTGATACTCTGCCACCTGCAACTTGGGTCATGTGTGGTGACTTCAATATGGTTGAGGTGATGACCAATAAGGATGGTATTTTTCCTTTTCGATGGACAACTGACGAGAGGGAAGCTTGGTACTATATGCATAATAAGTTGGGTCTTTTCGACCCCAACACCAACCACCACTGCCAAGGTAGGGTCTAGCACACTTGGTCTAATTTCAGAGTTGGCTTAGACACAATATTTAAAAGGCTTGATCATGCTATGATAACTACACAATATTTTTTTTCTTATTCTGAAGATTAAGATCTGCTCGTCACTCTTGTTGATGTGACGTTGTCTAATCACTTGCCCATAAATTTTAGCATTGAAAGGCAGCCAGCTAGGTCGCGTCCATCCAAGACACAATTTTACCTCAACATTTCTCTCTTGCATTATCAAGCCACGATGACCCACATTCAAAGGGGTTGGAATTTGGAACCAAGGCCTCATCATCACACTAGTTGGATTGCATGGTGGAATGATGCCATTAACCACTTTGTGAGTTTTTTGCGCATTTATGGTAGACATATTTCCATGTACTGCAAGTGCTTGTATGACGCAACCACCAAAGATCTTTGTACTGCCACATAAGGTTTGGCCTTGAATCCTTTTGATTCTAGACTACAACTTCGGTCAGCCCAGCTCTATCATCATAAACAAGTTGCAAATAATTACTCTGCCAAAGGAGCTCAAATCAAAGCCAAGTTACATTGGCTCAAGGTGGGTTATAGGGCCTCCAAAGAATTTTTGTTGTCTTTGTGCGCCCATCATACCTCTGTAGAGACTAAGAAAATTAGAGAGGGGCATGTTGTTCTCACTGAGCTGCCTAATATTTTGCAAGCTTTTGTCAGTCATTATGAGAAGGTGTTCACAGTGTAGGGAAACTCTCTGGGCTCCAAGATTGCTTAGCTGTTGTTCTCAAAAGGCTTTTAGAGTCTAAGCAGACCTTTTGTGATCTCTTACTGACCATTGATGATCTCATGGAAGCTATTTTTTCTATGGTGGATGATAAAGCCCCTTGGTGTGATGGTTTCCCTTGTGATTTTTTCAAAGCCATTTGGCATTGTGTTGATCCTGACCTACATAAGGTCTATCTTGAAGCTTTTCATTCCTAGTCCCTAGGAAAGATGCTTAACTGGGGTAACATCAAATTTATCCCTAAGGCTGGGATCAGGGGGACATTTGCAATTGGAGGCCTATTACCTTTCTCAATGTCTCCTATAAGATCATTGCCAAATCCTTGGCTCTCAAGATTCATCATCTCCTACCCTTGATTGTTCATTAAGAGTAGACTGGATTTATCAAGTCCAGGTTTATTTTGGATAATATTATTGTTGTTTGGGAAGGGATGGACTGGGCCCAATGCTCAAAATAGCAAGCAATCTTCCTTAATATTGACTTCGCTAAAGCGTATGATTGCATTGAGTGGCCATTTATTTTGGCTATGCTCAAAGCTCTTGGCTTCAGCCCCCCAGATTCATCCAGTCTGTCCAGATGTTATTTAAAGATGCCTAGGCCTATATCACCAGCAATGGCCATCAATCTGAGGCTTTTGGTCTTTTCAAATCCATTCACCAGGGCTATCCTCTTGCTCCTTCTTTATATGTTCTTGAGGCAAAGGGTTTTGGGTACTTACTTGTTAATGCCATCTCTGCTAGGCATGCCTGTGGAATCTCCCTACCCGAGTCACCTTCTCAACTTGTCAATGGTCAATTTGCGGATGACTCCTTTCTCACTCTCATTGAGGAAGAAGATAATGTTCAGGCTTCTCTTCAATGTCTGGACACTTTTTCCTTGGCTTCCAGCTCGGCCATTCAATGGCACAAGACGCAATGTTATAGGCAGTCTTTTTTTCCCGCCCCACCTTGGATTCTTCAGTATGGCTGGAAATGGCTTCATTATGGCAAAAATTTTTGCTTTCTGGGCATTCCTTTTTCCTTTCAAGCTTCACCTATGGATCCATGGAATGTTGTTTTAGCTAGGATTGAGAAAAAATTAGCCTATTGGATAACCAAGCCTCTCTCTCTAGCTGGAAAATTTCAAATTTGTTCAAAGGTTTTGGCTACCACTCATATCTATTACTCTTCATGTTGGGCTCCTTCCAAGGCCTCTTACATGAAGTTGGAAAGATTTTTATGGGCATTTCTTTGGGCCTCTGGTTCCGACCATCAAGGTTTTCACAGAGTTGCTTGGGAGTATTGTTGCCTTCCCAAGGAGTCCGGAGGGCTCGACCTTATTTCCACCTAGAAACAAGGGCTTTCTTTATGTGCTAAATGGATCATCAGAGCCTTATCTAGTGACGAGGCTTGGAAAATCCTTCTTCAGCATTGCATTTCTTCGAGGTTTCCTACCAATAAGCTGACTTGGAAGGGGATTTGTTTTCAAATTGTTCTCATTATGAAAGACCCAGTTTAGATCCAGGGTACTTTTGTTGTTAAAATCATCTGGCGTGCTTGGGAAGCTATTAAGCCTTGGTTTCGGTGGGTGGTTGATGGTTTTTGTGATGGGATCTCCAAGAATCAACACAAGCTCTAGTGGTCGCCTCTTTTTCAGATGCAAGGGTTATCACTGGCCAAAATCCAAGGTGTTAGTGCTCTGTGTTTTCAAAAACACGACATTCAAACACATAAGGACCTATTTTCCAGAGTTTCTATGAGTCTCCGGTCATGGGATGACCTCCTGGTCCATTTTTGTCTGTCTTGACTAGATCGACAGACTTATGACCTTTTGGTTTCGGCCTTACCCTCACATCTATTACATAAACTTGGCATTCAGTTTGTCAGACCTTGGTGGAAGGATTGGAAGTGTTACCCTTGGACTCCTTTCACCAGCTACAAACCCAAAATGGGTTATCTCTGGTCGGTTCCCCATTTGCCTATGGTCCATATTCTTAACTAGCGGTGGCACTTGCAGTCTTCTCAGAAATCCTGGAGACTTAGGTTTCTTGTTGTTTGGTCTGCTACCACTGAACCCAAGATTGCACACTTTGCTTGGTGTGTTCTTTTTCAAGGGTTGCCTTTGGATTCTAGACGTAAACATTTGGGGGTTCCTGATCCTCGGTGTCCTTTTTGTGGTCACCCAAAAATGTTTATGCACATTTTTTGGTTATGTAGAAGAGCTCAACAGTATTGGAGCTAGATCCATGATTTCTTTCAGCCTTTTCGGCCTGATCCCTTTTCTTGGCATATGGCTCTTCTGGGAGATTCGCCTAGAATCCGCATGCTTTCAGAATGGAGATCCTATTTTCTCTTTAGAAAGATAGAAACTCTATTCTTTTTACTCATAGCTCTATGGATATTAATGTCTTGCTTTATGCTAAAGCTTGCATTTGTAATAATATATTAATGCAGATTCAGGTTCAAGTAGATAAAGTGGCTCTTGAGGTGGGCCACTTACAGGAGCTCCTTCAACATTGGGTTAATGCCCCTTGTGTAGTTGCCAAAGTGCCCTCAGATTCTATTTCTATCAACTGTACTCCACCCCATGGTCATAGCTGCCACTCTCAAACCCCGCGGTCCCAGGCTCCTCGCCACTCCTCTGGTGGGAGAGACAATGCATGGAGACGCCGCTTGACTTCTCCTTCGTGTCGTGGCTCTGCCTCAGGGTGCTCTTCTACTGCTCCTACTACTTTGGCTCTTGCTATCGATGATGGTTTTGGGTGGCCTGCTGCCACCACCTCCAAATTTCCTCGCCTGGCTCTAGCTATTTCACCTCCCAGGCGGGAGGAAGGAGAAGAAGAAAAAGACTTGAAGATGGATGGTCCATGTTGGACCTGACTCCTAGCCCTATTGATGTATGGGGAAAGAAAGATGATCAAGATCCTCCCCCCTCAACTGCCACTGCTTTGGTTGCTTGAGGAAGTTTTTTGATGCATAGCTTTGTTTTTTTGCTCCGGCTTTTTACCGTGTGACTCTCATGGGGTGATCTTGTATCCCCCGGTCTTTTTTGTGAATATGTACTTTAATATTATTATCTAATAGAGAAGGTCTATTCATCAAAAGAAAAATCTTTGTTTTGCAAGGTGTACAAAACCCTATTCCTAGCATTCTTTCACTTAATTGGTTAATAATTGTTATTAATTACTAATTGAATCTCATATGAAGGACTATTAATTGTATGAAGTGCTATTAAGTACAAAAATAATATAAAATATCATCACAATTATAATTAATGTCTCATTCACTTCATCATTTTTTAATCATAGATTGGATCCATGTTTTAAGAAATGAAACATTCGCTTAGATTAAGAAAACATTTTTCTTTCTAAAAAAAATATATAATGAAATAAAATAATATTAATTTTTTAATGGCATTAGCTAAGATCTATCTTAACTAACATCATTAAAAAATTAATAATATTTTATTTCATTATGTATAAATTAATATTATTTTATTACATATGCTTCAATTTTAATTCAAAAATATGAGTGTGTCATTATCATGATATCCCATAATAACAAGTTTAGTGTGCACACATTATAAGAACACAATACTAGCTTGGAGTTCTTGGTACTAGGATATGAAGATTGCCTAATGAAAGTAAATGAAAAAAAATTGAAAAAAAGTAATAGATACATCATTTTTTCCTTCATTTTATTTCTACAAAGGCTATTTGTATAGAATGAATTAAAATTGAAGCACTTGTAATTAAAAACATGCAAAGGGAAGGAAGGGTTTTAAGTGCATGGAAAGTACATATGAACATAGTATTATTTTGTCAAGTACATATCAAAGAAGTGTGATAGGGTAGACAATGTTACTATTGATTTAATATGTATGGCAAATTTAGGTGTAGGATTTAATAAAAACTGTGAGATTTTGCCAAGATCAAGAGGCAATGGAAAGCACAAATAAGAGAGAACAAAATAAATGATAGAAATAAACTATATTCTATCAAGATGAAAAATATGATCAACTGGATCATTAAGCATTACATACAATGAATATAAGCTTGCTTATATAGGCAAGGCTATATGGATATGTGAGCACACAAACATGACATGTGGCTCAATAAGAAACAAGGGTAGGTAGGAAATAGGTGTGGGTAGGTAGGAGAAATAATATAATAGTCCACATGAGGTGGATCACCCACTAAATGTGGAGTGTAACAACAAGATAAACACCATAAAAGGTGGAAATTCTCCTACACACACTATCCCAACGTGGCACAAACACCCAAGTGTCTCATACCCAAACTATTATGAAATGCATTTCCTAAGTAAACTTAAGTAAAGTGTAATAATATCCATGATGAATAATTATTTACACCAACAAAAACATTAAATTTTATTTAATAATAATTCAAATAATCTATTTTTGAAAATGTTTTAATTAATTTAGAGAGATTCTAGTGTATAATTGTGTAATTTTTTGGTACCAATCACACTTTATAATCATCATCAATTTATTCTCATTATTTTATAATAGAAAATACATTATGATTATTTTTTCTTGGTAATCACACTCCATAATCCATCTTCAATTTATTCTCATTCCATTAGAGTAAATAAGTCATTGTGATCTAAAATATTCATACAATTTCTCAAGCAATTATATATCATGAATCTTTAAATCATTTTAATAATTTAATAGATTATGATATTTCTTGAAATAATAATAATCAATAAATATATAAATTTATATTAAAAATAAATATTAATATCATTATAAAATAAATAGTTGTTTTCAATTAATTTTAAATTATAATGAATAAACAATTCACATATCCATGGGAATAATTATCTATCAAGGAGTAATAACACCAAAAATGTACAAGATCAAATAGAAAATGCAGCAAAATGTGTTTTCTACAAAGATAACCTTTGCGTTTAAATGATTTCTTTGATGAAGATATTTGTAGTCAGTTTATAGCAAATTAAAGGTTGACAGTTTAAACTAGCTTTACGAAGAGACAAAGCTTCACAAAACAGCGAATTTCTTACTAAGATATATAACAAAAAATTTAACATAAAAAAGAACTTGAAAATAAATTAATTTGGTGCATCTTGATCCCTTATATTACTAGATCTTATGAACGTCATTAAAATTCCTTCATTCCTTCATAGACAGTGTCCTGTCCCACCCCTTGTGTTCGTTTAAGTTACTTTAGTCTGCTAGTCCTTGACTCTTATTGTCTCATACGCAACTGAAATGATTCGCGTCGGTCCAGTCGATGGGACAAATGGAGGGGGAAAACAAAGCTCTCTTATTCGATTTTTTCACTCACTGTCGGGACTAGTTTTGTTCCATCTGTATCCTCTATCCGATGGGGAATCCTGCAACAGTATCTCCTTTCGCATGTAATCTATTAAATGTTGAAGGAGTTAATGGCATGGAAAGTCGGTCTATAAAGAGAATCTTAGATAATTTGGGTGCTCAGATTTAATGGCCGGGAAAGAGGTGTTGGCCATGGAGACCTCAAAGCCCAAGAGAAACATCTATGTCATTGCCTGTGCGGTACTCGTATCCACTAATTCGGTTTTCTTGGGTTATGGTAAGGACCGATGCTTTTATCATTAACACAAATATTTATGGATATGCTCTGTAACCTGTTATCGCAAGGCCTATCTTTTAAAAAAGATATTCCATGTATTCTATGTATTTTGTTATATGTAAAAGTTATTACATGTGGGTGCATTCCGTTTTGTAAGTTTTTTAATCTTTTAAGTGGAACATATCTGACATCCAGACCTGAAGTCTTCAGATCCAATCTTTTAGTACAATTATATCCTGTAAAACAAAGTGTATATTAATGTAACAAAGTTGTTCACAAATAATAACAAAAAGAAAAATGATGAGCTTAACTGTAAGTAGACGTGTTTAGCGGAGGGAAATAATATGGCCTGGATTGGTAAGTTTTTACTTTTATGTATCAAGTTTGGTGGTGTCTTTTTTATTTATACGGAAAAGATTACAATAGAAGACAGGTTTGTGCTCCATGGGAGAAGTCCCTGCATTGAAGTCTGTAAAGAATGATGAGGCCGATAAACTGTTAGTGGAATCACTAAGAGCAATGGAATCATTAAGTTTTTTACTTTTTCGAATTAATGCTGCTCTTATTACTAGTTCTTATATGTTTATTCTAACTGTGGTTCGCTGGGTAATGTAAAGATATATTTACGATGAAACGTAGATATTGGAGTGATGAGCGGGGCGGGTCTGTTCATCGCGGAGGATCTAGACATAGGAGACCGGGAGTTGCTGATCCTGGTAGGCTCACTGAATTTGATATGCATGCTGGGGGCTGCTCTGGCCGGGCAAACGTCAGATGCGGTGGGGCGAAGATGGACCATGGCTCTTGCAGCACTCATATTTTTTATGGGTGCGGTTGTGATGTCGCTAGCGCCTTCCTTCGCGTGGTTCATGGTGGGCAGATTAATGGCCGGCATTGGAATTGGCTACGCGCACGTTATTGCTCCAGTCTACATAGCCGAGTTGGCCCCTGCCTCCACCCGCGGAATGCTCACCTGTTTTCCCGAGATCTTTAATAACTTGGGAATTCTGCTGGGCTACGTTGCTGACTACGCAGTCCAAGGTTTGCCGGCACGTTACAGCTGGCGGGTGAAGCTCGGGATGGGTATCGTTCCTCCCATTTTCATGGTCGTCTTCGTTCTCTTCATGCCCGAGTCTCCGCGGTGGCTCATCATGAAGAATCGCAACGAGGATGCCATGAAAGTGCTGCTCAAAACCTCCGACAGCGAGGCCGAGGCAGAAAAGAGGCTGGCACAGATCATGGAAGGAATTCAATACGCGCAGAAGAATCTGAGGAAGGGCGGTCAGAGGTCGGAGGTGGATGGGGACCCGTTGAAAAGCGAGGGAGAGGGAACGTGGGTAGAGTTATTATTCAGAACCACGCCTACAGTTAGGCGTATGCTGATCGTGGGCTTGGGGTTGCAGTTCTTCCAGCAGGCATGTGGCATCGACGCTACCGTCTATTACAGCCCCGTCACGTTCAGGGGGGCAGGAATTAAGAGCCAAAACGCCATACTGGGGGCAACAATGGCTATAGGAATTGTCAAGACCGGATTCATTGTTGTGGCCGCGTTTTTCATAGACAAAGTAGGGCGGAGGCCGCTATTGCTCACCAGCACAGCCGGGTTGACTTTGTCCCTGGTGGCTCTGGCCTTGTGTCTCATTTTTGTGGGCAAAACGTCCGGCTCAGCCCACGGAGCTACCGCGTTTTTAGCAGTAGTGGCTGTGCGTTGTAACGTTGCCTTCTTCTCCATTGGGCTGGGCCCTGTTAATTGGGTGATGGGGGCCGAGATATACCCACTTCGACTTCGGGCCAAGGCGACTGGACTTGGCACAGGGGTTCACAGACTTGTGAGCGGAGGGATTTCCATCACATTTCTAAGCTTTTCCGATGCAGTCAGTGTGCCTGGCGTCTTCTTCTTCTTCGCGGGGTTTTCTTTTCTGGCAGTGGGGTTCGTGTATTGGTTTGTGCCGGAGACAAAAGGCGAAACCCTGGAAGAGATTGTGGAATGCTTTGACATCAAATATTCGGGAAAGGCCGCTACTCCTAGCGAGTTGGAGCTTGGGAATGGTGAAACCAGTACGGCACCAACGGATTCAGCACAAGCTACGGAGCCTACGGTATCAAATGCTTGATAGATTACTTGTTCTGGAATATCGAAGCTGCTTCATAAATTGCCTATAAATTGTTGCGCTGCAAAAAACTGAATCAACGATTCCCAAAGAACACTCAGACATGTTAAATTTTCTGCTCCTAGCGAGTTGGAGCTTGGGAATGGTGAAACCAGTACGGCACCAACGGATTCAGCACAAGCTACTGAGCCTACGGTATCAAATGCTTGATAGATTACTTGTTCTGGAATATCGAAGCTGCATCATAAATTGCCTATAAATTGTTGCGCTGCAAAAAACTGAATCAACGATTCCCAAAGAACACTCAGACATGTTAAATTTTCTGCATTGCAGAATATAGATCTAGCTAGATCTGTATTTTTGCTTTGTAGAAAATTTAACATGGTATCATAGCGAGGTTGTTAGGAAGAAGAAGCATTAACGATTATTTGCAAGAAGATTTCTGAAAATTAGCATTACCATGGACGCTGATGTAGACTTCTATTTCTAAATGCATGCATATTCTTCCCCTCATTTTTGCATGCTCCTTGATTTTTTTTCTATATTGATTCTTTAAAATTGTGCGTGCTTTGCAAGCACCGCATGATGAAGATTTGAAAAATTTGGAGATTTGTAAAAATTAAACTTTTAGAAAGTTTATATGAGGTTTTGCTTAATGCATTTAGTATAGGTTTCTTTCAATAAGTTTCCTAATAAATAGAAGATTAAAGTTGCTATGCACTCTTCTTCCAATTGACAACCAAAAGTATTCTTTTGTTCTAAATTCCTATCTACATGAGATTCCATTGTTGCAACTTTGTTTGCTCCTCGAGATTCTTTCTAGCAGGGTTCCTCACTACATGAGATTCCAGAGTCACATCTTCGAGTGCTTCTAGAGTTCCTTTCTAGTGGGACATTATTGAGCAATGGATATACAATGACATCTTCCCAACCGGAGGTCATCTTTGTAATACTTCAGTTTGGAGCACATTTCTGCAGATTCATATCTTCCTGTCTTCAGATGACCAGTTTCTATATTCAGAGACCGTGTACCTGTCTGTTCATCCATTTGAGCAATGCAGAATATGTACAACTACATTTTCAAAGTATCCTAGAAGTACTCATGCAGTGGTTTCTATGATTCTATATAATCCTGTTGCAGTGTGGATTCATTTGCAGTTTGCAGCTCTTTCTTCTATAGTTCGAATAATGGTTAGGAGTTTCTCTCAGTTGGGTTTTCTCCTTTCTTCGTTGTAATTGGGTTCTTGATCAAGCTTTGTTGCTAGGACCCAAATCTCTCCTTAGTTAGGCTTAAGGGGCGGTGTTAGCATTCAGTAAGCTTTAGTCTTTCTCCGTGATTTGTAGAGAACAAGGTGAACTTATCGCATGCTCTGTTTTACACTAAGCTAACAACGGAGAACTATGATATTATCTGTGACCTCTGTCTCTTCCACTGCTAGCGGTTGCCTCTGTTTCCACCATAAATCCTCTGATCATGCGGTAGCTCTTTTTGTATAAATCATGCATTCAGAAGAATGTAAACATACATTGAATTAATAGAGTTTCTTTTCTTTTGTTCTTTATTCTAATTTCTCC
Source organism: Cryptomeria japonica (assembly GCF_030272615.1). Taxonomy (NCBI): domain Eukaryota; kingdom Viridiplantae; phylum Streptophyta; class Pinopsida; order Cupressales; family Cupressaceae; genus Cryptomeria; species Cryptomeria japonica. The sequence continues at coordinate 777,401,212 of NC_081408.1, forward strand.
TTGCAAGTTTTGTTTTCTCTTTCCTAGCTACATCTGTGTTTTTGCTTTGCAGAAAATTTAACACGACAATCATAACCTTAGGATTGCTGCCAATCACAAAAGAACATGAGATGCTATTGTAGACACTCAAAATTGTCCAGTGTAATTAAATAAATATTTTATTTATTTAACTATCTAAGCCTAATTCTTCTATTAATTAAATAAATCTTTATTTATTTAATTAATTCATTTATCATCTTCTAGCCCTACTTCTCATTTAAATAAATACATTTATTTATTTAAATTATGCTTTTCCTAAATTAAATAAATATTTATTTATTTAATTGATCTCATTTCTTCTATTAATTAAATAAATCTTTATTTATTTAATTAATTCATTAGCCTTTTTCTACACATGACACATGTCATTCATCTCTTAATTCCTACACTACCTACCCTTTTCATTATTTTATTATTTCTTTTACCTACCTTCTAATCCTAGCCGACCTCCTTTTACACCTCTCAATCTTATCCCTCCATTTCATATTGTGTCTTCTATTTAAGGGGATGCTTCCTTCATTATCAAACCCTAATGCCCTAATCACTGATCTTAAGGACTTGACTACACTACGATCCTACTTGCAACCACATTCCGTTCTTTGTTGAGCTCTTGTGCACATAAAATCTGAAAGCAAATATATCAAGCAAGATCAATGGAGATAGGAAGAATGGAGATCCAAACCCTATTGGACATGTAATGGTATAATCTTTGTAATTTCATTTGATTTGCATTGTCTTGGGTAATCTTCATATGTTATGGTGGATCTTTGTTGTTGTTAGGCTAGGGTTTGGTGGTTGAATTCATTTAGCCTTTCAATCTTGTTATTATTGTTATCCATTTTCACCATATAAATTTTGGCTCGTCCGGTGGGACACTTGTCCCTTTGCATTTAACCTCCTTGTTGCAGATTTTGTGTTTTTGAAATTGCAGATCGGACGTTTTCGACAGCATTTTTGGTATTTCCATGTCTGCATACTTTCGGATCACGTTTTTTTATTTTCTGGCATGTCTGTGACAACTTAAATCACGTCTATGTTATCGGCAACATTTTGTTTTGCAGGTTTCGGAACTTGCGTTTATGCCCTGGAATCGCGTCTGTGATTGTTGGAGCCGCGTCTGTGTTGTATAGCCGTGTCTGTGACTTATAGCCATGTCTGTGTCTCACATAACCACGTTTGCATCACATAACCGCGTCTGTGTCGAGGATAGTCGCGTCTATGTTTAGGAATTTCAAAATTTTGAAGTTTATTCATTTAATTCCAGTTTCGCATTTTGGGTTTCAGATCTAGTTTATTTTGTGCTAACATTTTCAGATCTCGCTAACGAAATTGGTGCAGCTTGTCTTGGAAGCAAAACGTTTGGTTGAAGGACCCTATTTTCACAAAGTCTTTTGGGTTTAAAATTTACCTAACTTGTGTGCTTGCAGGAAGGGGTGATTATTTGAAACAATCCAAACTACTAATAAATCTTTGTTGTAGGTCCTTGGCAAGGGTTTTTTGGATTTTTATTGTGTGCCTTGTTTTCGTAGACTAGCAAACACTTCCATTGGTGCACTAAAATTGAATCATTGTCTTTTGTGTCTTGAGCAATAGGCTCTTTTTGATTAATCTTTAGAGGGTCTGTCTTCCCGTGTGGTCATTAGGATTACTAGTGAAAAGAGAACGACCCAAGTGGTAGCCAGGAAAACCCACCTCTTCTGAACCACTATAAACAAATGTATTCATGGTGAAAACTATGGATAACGTGTGCTGATTAGTTCATACCGACACTATGTCTCCCCATAAACCCGTTTGATCAAATTTATTTGATCATTTGTAGGGCGTAACCCCTACCGGCTGGGAACCTTATGTATTTCCAGAGCTGAAAGTATCGCATGTATGGCCACACGAGCGGATGCCCTTACTAGCACCTTTTTGTTTTAGAAGCCCAAATCCTTCTAGTTGTTGGGGCAGGAGATCGGACCTCTGGTAGTGGCCCACACACATATGGTTCTTAGTAGAGATACAAAGTTTGCCATGGGGAGTTTTCATGGGGACTGATGCTTAGCTGACCCGAGAAGTGAGTGTTGAGGGTGGAGCCAGTGAGGTCAAGCATCTAAGTATCCGCTCTGAATAGCGTAGCTTTGGGGGTAAAACCCCATGTGGGATCAACAACTATTGTCTTGGCCAGCCATAAGAATTGTGCTTGACTTATTTTAGACATTGAAACATTCAAGACCAAACATGAAAACATTGTGTCTTTTGTGTCTTCAACTGTATGCAAAACAATTTTACATCAAACAACACACTTTTCTTGGAGTCATTTTTTGAGTCTAGACACTTACAAACATTGAGTCCTCATCAACATTGTGTCCTCTTGTCACAAAAAACAGTCAAACAGTCAGATTTGGTCACAACAAAATGACTTCACAGATTGGAAAAAATTGCACAAATTTTATAGAAACGCGTCTGTGTCCCCAGAATCAACAGTGCATTTCAAAAAAATCTCAGAAGTGCATCCATGTTGAATAGAGTCGTGTCTATGTCGGGGAATCGCGTCTGTGAAGTATACAGGTGCGTCTGTGTTCAGAATTGCAAAAATTTTTACAGTCCAGCAAACAAACATAGTCAATTTCAGAATTCTTGAGCTTCCTAGGTTGTTTCTCCAGGTTTCATCTAGCATTCAACCTGTCTTGGGATCTCACACAGTCCATCATTGCTTCACATCTTGCATTACATTCACACTTGTCTAAACTTGAGTCAAAAGGTCACTTACTTGTCCTCACTATACTTTGTCAACACATTACATACAACAATACTTTGCTAAGTGGTCCCTCATCAAGGTTTCTTACCTTTAGGTCTCATTTGGTCTTATTTAGAGTCAAGGTCAGCTTACCTCATCAAGAAAAACTATCCTCTCTTTGGAAGCCACACCTACTCTACTACATACATACTTGGTCTTACACTTTGGACATTGCAAGTACACTTCAGATTCATTTACATTCCATCCAACTCTTGGTCTTCCATACTTTTTCCATTTTCATCTAGTTTCACACATCTTGGTCAATACCTAGTTCATGGTTGAAACCCATCTTCAAAAATCTATGAGAGAAACTAAAGAGGCTCAAGAGTCCCCAAACATGAGTTCTTATGAGTATGACAATGATATCTTTTTGAATACTGATCACACTACATTACCTGACATGGATGTCTATAGAAACATTCCAAATGTTGAGAACACAGACACTACAAACAACAATGCTACACACAATGACAATATGGACAACTTGTCAATACATTCAGCAAATGTGGAAGAACCCATTATGAATCCCCATTTCAATCGGTTGGTTGAGGAAATAATGAGGAGGGATAGACAATACTTCTTACAAATGATGGCACAAAGTGGAGCCAAGATACCTCATGATTTTGACATGTCTCAAATAATGGAAAATTGACCTTTGCAACAAACTCACTCCAACATGGATCAAAGGAGACCCAATAGTGGAGGAAATAGAGGACCATATATGGTACCTGAATCACCATCATCTTTGCTTCAAAAACAAGAGGTCCCACATACACATGGTCAAGTATATGATACTCACCTTCGCAAACCATTATGGAAGTCTATAGAAACATTCCAAATGTTGAGAACACAGACACTACAAACAACAATGCTACACACAATGACAATATGGACAACTTGTCAATACATTCAGCAAATGTGGAAGAACCCATTATGAATCCATGGATCAACCAAAACAATTGGATATTCAAAGGCATGCTCAAAATTTGGACACAAGGAAACCCCGTGTCAAATTTGGGAGCAACACAATAGAACATGACATGCCTATAGAATATGGTATACATGGACAAAATAGATATGGTGTTCCTCAAAATGAATCTATACCAAGTGGTCCATATATGCAGCATCACTATAGACCTCCTCCATATGAACATGTGTATGATCAATATCATCCATATATGCAACATGCTCCTTTTCTAATGGGTGCCTCAAGCATGGGGTATGGTCCAAGAAGTTGATCTCCACCTAAGAGCAATTTGGAACAACAAATCAGAGACTTACAAAAGAAAATGGAGGACATAAATACACCGAAGCCAACATACACAATGAGAGACATATGTCCTTATCCATTCGACAAGAGCATTCCAATGCCTCCATTTTCTACACACTTTGTGATGCCTAAATTTGATAAGTATAGAGGAAAAGGGGATCCTAAGGCACACATAAGACAGTTTTTCACAGCTTGCATTGAAGTAGCTTCAGAAGAGACATATTTGATGAGATTATTCCCACAAAGCTTAGGTGATCAAGCTATGAAATGGTTCTCCTAACTCCCACCTGGTATTAAGTCATGGGGTGACTTAGCAGAGGCATTTATTCAACATTTCTCCTACAATATAGAGACAAAAATATCAGTCACTACTTTATGCAACACCAAGCAAAAAGAGGGAGAGTCTTTTGCATCATTTTTACAAAGATGGAGGAATCTAGCTAGCAGATGCTCTTGTGAAATTCCACAAAAACAAATGGTAGAGATGTTCACACAAAACGTTAACAAAGACATTGGCTATGATCTAAGGAAAGCTTGTTTGTCCACCTTCAGGGACGTCATTGAAAAAGGCTTAGCAACAGAGAAGGTCCTAATTGAACAAGGAGTCATTAAGATATTCAAGGAAAACAAAGATGACTTTAAAGGAAAAGACAAGCCAAGATTTTGGAATAAAAACAAGAACACAGTCAATGATGGTGTTGTTGATGCCAACACAGTGCGACCAAAATTCATATTTTCGGGATCAAGTTCTACAAATAATCAGGTGAATACTCAAACGACTTCCAGATCACAAAGGAAATACACCCCATTGGGAGAACCACTTGAGTCAGTCTTCAAAAAGCTAGTGGCGAACAAGGTAATCACAGTTCCAGATTTTCCTCCATATGAACCAAAGCTCAAACCAAATTGGTGGAATGATGACAAGTATTGTGAATTTCACAAGAGCAAGGGTCATAAGACAGGAAATTGCAATCGACTGAAGAACATCGTGCAAGATCTCATTGATAGAGGTGACATTGAGATTGAGGGACACTCATCCAATCAAGAACATGAGATGTTTAAGGAGCTGTTCCCAAAGCATGACAAGGGAAAAGCTAAAGTCATAGATGATCAAGCCAACTATACTAGAGCACCTTACAACTATGATTCAACTATCAATCACATCTCGATGGACAATCATGTCTCTACTATTATCATCAAGGACAAAACTCCTGAGAGTACTACCCAACGACCCAAGATTGTCCTAAGAGGTGTTGGATCTTCTTTCGAACCTACTTCTGAATGTCATGTTACAACTCGTCGAGGTAAAATTACTTTGCCAGGTGCCTCCACTAAAAATACCGCTTCTTCATCAACCAAACCTGAATATGACCTTGTAGAACAGTTAGGGAAGACACCCGCGCTCATCTCCATCCTTGAGCTCTTATGCATATCTCCCGCTCATAAAGATATTCTTGAAAAAATCTTGAGAGACACTGCCATTCCTACTGATCTGAATGTGGACCAATTTCAAGCCATGGTGGGATACCTTTCCATTCCACACTCCCTTACATTCACAGAAGCCGATGACGCCTCTGTAAGTCAACCACATAATGCACCACTACATGTTGAAGCCTTCATACACAAACATCGAATAAAGCAAGTCATGATAGATGGAGGAGCTGGTTTAAACATTTGTACATTGAGCACCATTAAACAATTGGGATATTCTGATAAAACTGTGAATTCAACAAATCAAATCACCATCAAGGCATATGATGATGAAGAGCGCTCATCCAAGGGCACAGTCACCTTACCTCTAAGAATTGGACCAGTTACAAAGGATGTGGTTTGTCAAGTCTTGGATCTAGATCTCACTTATAATATATTGCTAGGACGTCCTTGGATCCATGAAATGAGGACAGTCCCATCGACATATCACCAATGCATTAAGTTTGCTCATAATAGAGTTAAGGTAATAGTTAACGGTGATCCTAATCCATTCATATATTGTAATAACCTAAGATCACACACTGAGACCATCATTCCCAGTAATCGTGAAGCTATTCCTTCTTTGGCATACATTGATCCTGAGTCATTAAAACCTTCAACATCAAAACAAGGTGAGCTTAAAGGCAAAATTCAGGACAAAGGCATGGGAGAATATTTAAATCAGACCATGTACTTACAACAAGTCATGAGCTCTCCAAAAGAATATGGAAGACCACATCCTAACAAGCAAATATCCATCATGGTATTCAAATGGGACCCTACTACCTTTCAAAGATGGGGCAAACTAGAAGAGGAAGGTTTATACAAAATGCTATACAAAGACATCGAAGATGACACACAAGATCACATCAATATACCCTGTGAGAAATATGGCAAAGGCTTCAAGATTCTACAAAAATTTGGGTATGATAGAAAAAGTCCTCTTGGGTTACGAAAGGAAGGCATCATGGAACCTTTACAACCTAAATTGACTGTAAAAAAGGAACACTCGAAGGGACTTGGTTTCCTGACTTCCAAGATCCACACTAAAAGGACAAAAGAAGCATTACAAATCAAAGCTGCCAAAATTCAACAAGAGGATCGCTATTCCATAGACTCCAACGAATGGGAATGGGGTTCAGACAAATCCTCTAGTGATTACGAGCTCACCAAGACATTTAGAGAGCCAGATGAACCCACAGAAGAAGAGGAATTTTATAAGAAGTTCAGAGTTGGTCAAGAAACAACCCATGAGGATGCTACACAGTCTTTGTCTCAAGGTTCTAGGTTGAAATCACATAGGATGAGAACACCTGTCCCAGAATGTGCTACTAGTGATGACAATTTGGATTCGCTCGCGATCGAAACTGATGAGGAGAGTGCCATCGATGACCTCGATGATTACCTTGATGTACCCGAATATGACTGTATCTTCACTCTTAGCCCCGCAAACTTTGAAGACATTAAAGACCTTCCCCTTGTTCACCATCAACTCATTGACTAGGATCATGAAGGACCAGTACAGTTTGACACATTCCAAAATGATGAAGTTGTTATTGACTATCTTGGCATACGAGACGACCTTCCCCTTGGGGACCATAAAGCAGGATACATTATAGAACTCAACAACATGGCATATTTTGGTGAGGGTGTTGGACATTCCAGTCGCAAAAATGTGAAAATAAGAACAAACCAAGGGTCTTATGGTGAAAACCACATCGTGGCGCTATCTGATCCCAAAAAAGTAAAAAGAAAGGACGTATCTGAGGGCGAAAACCTCTCTAAGGCACTCGAAGATGGAAGGCTCGACATTCTCCCAGCATCATATGAGGAAAAGTCATCCATGTTGGTAGAGGAGACTATCAAAACAAACATTGGTATAGAAGAGGTTCCACACAACATATTCCTGGCTCAATCATTGATAAAGTCCGAAAGGTTAAAATTCATAAGTTTCTTCAAACAATGGCAAATCAACTTTGCATGGTCATACGCTGATATGCCTAGACTAGATCCGGATTTGGTAATGCATCATTTGACAATCAAACTGGGGGCAAAGCCAGTGAAACATAAATTAAGAAAAATGCATCCACAAGTGGCATTACTAGTCAAAGCAGAGCTGGAAAAATTATTGGATGTCGGATTCATACGCCCAATTGATTATCCTGAATGGATCTCTAATTTAGTACCTGTCAGTAAACTAGATCGCAGCATCAAAATATGTACAGATTTCAGAGACATCAACAAAGCTTGTCCAAAGGATGACTTCCCATTACCAAATATTGACTTGATTGTTGATCTCACAGCAGGTCACGAAATGTTATCATTGATGGACGGATTTTCTGGTTATAATCAAATCAGGATCTCACCTAAGGATCAACACAAAACATCATTCACTTGTCCTTGGGGAACTTTCTGCTGGAATGTCATGCCCTTCAGGCTAAAAAATGCAAGTGCTACATATCAAAGAGCCATGACTACTATCTTTCATGATCTCATGCATGTAACAGTGGAAGATTATGTTGACGATCTCTTGGGTAAATCAGTAGACAGAGATACACATTTGGACATACTTTCAGTCATCTTTGATCGGTTGGAAAAATACAAAGTAAGAGTAAACCCCAAGAAATGTGTCTTTGGAGTAACCTCCGGGAAGCTCCTAGGATTCATTATGTCCAAAAGAGGAATTGAAGCTGATCCAGCAAAAGTCAAGGCCATCTTGGAAATGCCACCACCCAAAAATATCAGTCAACTTCGATCCTTACAAGGCAGACTCCAGTCCATATGAAGATTCATAGCACAACTTGTCGATAAGTGTAATCATTTTCAACACCTGCTACATAAAAACATCAAATTCAAATGGGATGATAATTGTCAATAGGATTTTCAGACGCTCAAGGATTATCTTTTGAATCCGCTAGTTTTGATGCCACCAGTTCCAGATCAGCCTCTGTTACTATACATATCAGCTACTCCAATAGCACTGGGGGCACTCTTAGCACAACAAATTGCTAAGGGTAAGGAAAAGGCAGTATACTATATCAGTCACACATTGGTGGGATATGAACTAAACTACACACCAATCGAACGTGCATGTCTCACCGTGGTCTTTGCTTCACAGAAATTATGACATTATATGCTCACTCATAAGACTAAGTTGATTGCAAGGATAGATCCACTAAAATACCTTCTCAACAAAGCAACACTTACTGGGCGACAAGCCAAATGGGTAATGATCCTGAGTGAATTTGACATCGAGTATGTGGATAGAAAAGCAATAAAAGGACAAGCCATCGCAGATCAATTAGCAGATGCCCCCATGATTGATGATGTTCCTCTAAATTTAGAATTTCTAGATGAATCCATTTTAACAATATCACATGTAAAGCCATGGCAACTGTACTTTGATGGCTCATACACATAGCATGGAGCAGGAGCTGGCATCCTCTTTATAACTCCTCAAGGGGATTCTATACCAAAATCATACCGCTTATCATTTTCTTGCACTAACAATATAGCGGAATATGAGGCATTAACAACTGGATTACGGATTGCAGTTCAGTGGAAGATCCAGGAACTTCATGTTTTTGGGGATTCTCAACTTGTCATCCGTCAAGCAACTGACAATTACCAAACAAAAGATGAAAAATTAATGCCTTACAAACAAATGGTGGATGACCTGAAACAACACTTCACAAAGATAGATTTTGAGCAAATACCAAGAGAGCAGAATCGTGTCGCAGATGCCATGGCTACAATTGCTTCACTGATCGATCTACCTCCAAATGAGACATGCTATGAGTTCTTGGTGGATAACCTTTTGGTTCCGTCATATGAGATCACTCCTACTAAGATGATATGTGTTGTCAGTCCCGAGTCCCAGTTATATGGTTCCATCTTCACATACCTTCACGATAATACCCTACCTCCTGATCTATCAAATAACCAACGTCGCAGCTTCATTCGCCAATCCTCTCGATATGTCATTTTAGCTGATATCCTATACCGGTGAGGTCTAGATGGCACTCTTCTTAGATGTTTAGAAAGCGATGAAGCTCAGATTGCGTTACGTGAAGTACATGAAGGGATATGTGGTCCACATGCTAGTGGTCCTACCTTGGCCAAGAAACTCATTAGGACTGGATATTACTAGCCCAATATGGAAAAATACTCATATCAGTTTGTCAAGAAATGTAAGCAATGTCAAATTCATGGAGACCTCATACATGCGCCAGTACAAGAATTACAACCAATTGCATCTCCTTAGCCCTTTTGTCAATGGGGACTCAATCTCATAAGCAATATTCACCCTCCTTCTTCTAATGGTCATAAATTCATTATCACTGCCATAGAGTATTTCACAAAATGGATTGAAGCCGTGCCTCTCACACAAGTCACTAGAAAACAAATTGCTACATTCATCCTTAACTATATCATTTGCCGATACGGTATTCCTGTTTCCATTATTACTGATAACGGACGTCCCTTTAAAAATCAGGATGTTCGTGAACTCTATGACCGCTTCCATATTTCCCATCGTTTCTCCACACCATATTACCCCCAAGGTAATGGCCAAGCTAAGGCGTCTAATAAAACAATCCTTAAAATCCTTAAGAAGATAGTCGACGACGCTGGCCGTAATTGGCATATCCAACTTAATCCTGCACTTTGGGCCTATCGCACAAGTGTCCGCACACCTACAGGAGCTACACCTTATTCACTTGTCTACGACACTGAAGCCATCTTGCCTATTAAGGTTGAGTTACCCTCTTTACGGGTCTCTTTGCAAAATATCATCGGTGATGAAGATTATAGGGTCTCTCGCTTACAAGAACTTGAACTACTGGATGAACAGAGACAAACTGCTTTTAATCATCTCAAGGCTTACCAACAACGAATGAGTCACAGCTACAATCACAAGGTCAAGCCTCACACATTTGATGTAGGTGATTTGGTTCTCAGAGAAAACCCCAAGAATTAGTAAGATAGAGAGAAGAAGGGCAAGTTCAAACCAAATTGGCTTGGTCCTTATATCATTACGGTAGCATATGGATCTGGGGCATATCAGCTCTCAACTAAAGAAGGTGAACCTTTGGAGGATCCTATCAACAACATGCACCTTCGCAGGTTCTACACATAGCTTTTCAGAGTATCCTAATTCAAAAATACAAAAAAAATTATAAAACAAAAAAAATCGTTACTTGGTGAAAACCTGGCAAACAGGCGCCTTGTGACACAGAAAAAATCAAAAAATTGAAAAAAGTAAAGAGAAATAATTTCATCCAATGGTGAAAACCACTTCAGTGGCACCCTGGGCAAGTACCATGGTGAAAACTAGGTCACCAGCGCCATGTGTAGAGATAGTGCTCCTCCCTCCTTCAGGATCCACTTTCATCCTTTCACTTCGCACACACTTACGACCAATTCATCCATAATAAACTTACCCATTCCCATCATGGCTTGTTATTGATCTACCCAGGATTGGTTAGCCATTCATAATAAACCTCCCTTTCCATCCATAATAAATCAAATCCTATCTGTGGCTACGGCAAATCCTATGTCTAGTGATGGGTGTGGAACTAAGAACATCACATGTTTTAAGGAGTACAATTTCTTCCAGCTTCCTTCAATCTATTCGCGCACAATCCGCAATAAAACAACATCTGCATTGCCAGTCCACAATAAAGTTCTGTCTTCTTCGCAATAAAGTATCAGTTTCATGGATTCAGTCAGTTTCAGATGAGACACAGCAGCAACAATGAGCTTCAACAAATCAAAATCTTTCAACAAACTCAAACAACATATGGTTCAGTGCTATCTATCCTTTTTGTGAAAGTAAACATTGTGACCACAATCAAATAAGACTTATACAAGTGACAAGAGACACTAAACTTGAGGACTACAGTGAATGTCGGTGTTGAGTCTTGGTTTTCTTTTGATTTCATCTTTTTTGGTGACATGTCTTTTAGCTTTTTCGGGATGTCTCTGACTAGAGATTCTATCTCCAGGATGTCTTTGACTAGAAAGGCGAGGATGGGGTATTGTCACCTATTTGTATTTGTTGTTTGTGGATTGTCTCTTAGTAAGGCTATGACTTGTCCAAGGATATGAGGACACTATGAGTCTAGTATGAACTGGGGCATTCCTTGTTTGTGACTGTCTTATCTCCATGCAAATAGGTACAATGACTTTCTGGGTTGAACATATGCCTCGATTGTCATAACCTACTTGCCATAATAAAGCTCAATGATGATAATGCACAAGAAGCTCTTTCACGTTCATATCTTCTATCTTTCATCCCCATTTCTTGATTGACTTCCATCATCCTTCTTGAGTCTGTGTAGCCTACTATCACATGATTGAGTATAATGACACACCAAAAACATTTGCATTTCATGTAGTTTGCACCTGCATTACCACATATAAGCATTTCATACATACATATAGATATCACAATTGCACCATATCTTGCACACAACACATGTTAGCACAATTTACATTTGCATTATCATATTCATCTGCATTACATACATTCACATTTGCATCATGCATCACATATAAAACATAAAAGAACAAAAAAATATATTGCATTGCATCATATACATATTTGCATCCATATTATAAGCATCACATAAAACATACATCATAAGAGCATCTCATCACATAGGTACACATGCATATAGCTACCACAAAGATGAATCATCTCATATATATATATATAATCATAAGTGTCATGATACAATGATGTCAAAATCATATGGCTACAATCACCCGAAGGTGTCTACATCATCATACAAAAATGGTACAATACTGATACATAGGGAGCCCTCTAAGGCTATGATGAACTCCCTCCCTCGGAGCCGCCTGGCCTCGACGAAATCTGAGCCCCCAAAGGATCCGCCCCAGGATCATCCCTCCTGTCCCCTCTATCTGGTGGTGGTGGAGAACCCATCACCCCACCACTTGATGTCTGTCTCCTCCGGGTCCCTCCCGTAGTTGTTGCTGTCCGCGATGGTCTATGGAAGCTCCTTGCCCGTTGATCTGCTAGCACTGCACCATAATAGAGATCTCGCCAGTAGGTAATCTCCTCCCCTGCCCACAAGACATATGCATATCCTACCCCTGTGTCCTTCGTTGCCTGTCTCTCTGCCTTCAGTGCTGTCTTAGCCTCTGTGTAACACTGAATAGCCTGATCTCGCTCTTGCTCAGTATCTCAGAGCCTCCTCCTAAGCTGATCTCTCTCCCTCTCCAACTCCTGGATCTCATCTGCCTGACCCCGGCAGATCTCCCTCAGCTCTATCAGCTCATCCTCCTCTGCATCAGCCCCCTTCGCCTCTGCCTGTGGCTCTCCCTGTACGGGTGCATGCCCCTATGCCTACCCCTGTGCCTGTGCCTGTACTGGCACTTGTCCCTGCACCTGTCCCTATACCTATCTATGTACTTGTCTAGGACCTTGTGTTGCTGGCACCTATAGTGGCAACCCACCACGACCCCTCACCACCCGAGCCTGTCTCTCCTCTCCACCCTCCCTCCGAGGTGCAACCCTCATCTCTCCAACTGCTCCCCTCCTCCTCCATCGGCCCCTGCCCCCATCACCTCCCCCATCATCATCATCTCCACCATCATCTCCGTCAAATAGCTCTCTAGGATCTGTCAAGTGGGGGAAGGGATGCTCTGCCCAGTATGCTGTATACTCAGCATCCATGCCAGCATCGTCGACCTCTGGCCACATGTCCCAGGGTAGGGGCACCATCTTTGCTAGCTATGTAATAGCTTGATCATATGATAATAGGGGCGCAAACTGTGCCTGATCCCTAACTGTCCATGCATACATGCCTGAGCCCCGTGGCATCCTCTGGATCCTGCCAAACTGCCTGCACACCCTGTCTACAAGTTGTCTTTCTAGCACATAGGGCATCTGGCCAATCAGATACCTGCTCCAGAAAGTGTATAGAAGCTCAACTACATCATCCTCCCACTCCTCACATCCCAGGTATGGCCTCCAGATGACCACATCAATGTTGTCTATCACTCGTTGCCAGTGCTCCAACCTGCCAATCCGTGGCTGCGACGTGATCATGTCATACAAATGAACAAAACTGCGTCCATGTCCCCTGCCTCTGAAGTGTATCAGCCTCATCACTGGCAGATGCTCATAAGCCCATACTTGCAGCAGTGTCACCCCGCAGCCCAATCCCACTGATCCATGATATACGAACTGATGCAGCTCATAGTACAGGTGTGCCAGCACACACAGTCCCTAGGCATATCTGGTGTGCTGTGACACTAGTGTCTCCAATGCACCTCCCCAGCCTACAGCCAACCCCCGTGTTGCCCTATCTGGACATAGGAACCCACTGATCACTCCTCCTACCATTGCCGACAGCGCTAGCCCTGTGGTTGTCATAGTGTCCCATGCCACGTGTCCTGCCCTCATCTCCAGTCCTGGGTCCTGGAATACTCGTCTCAGGGCCTCCTTGTCTCCATCTCAATCGTTTGGGATCAGATCCCCATCGATCAGTATCCTCAATATCCTATAGACATCCTCAAGGGTGACTGTCATCTCACCCATTGGCAAATGAAATGTACAAGTCTCTGAGTGCCATCTCTCAGCCAGCGTAGTCAACAGTCCCATGTTCGCCCAAAACTGAGGCACATATAGCACATGTTTCAATCCCATCTCCTCAATAGCAGCTCACTCCTCAACTGTCAGCTTAGGTCACAATCTCTGAGTCGACAGGAATCTCTCCTGTGACTCCAGCATTGGCAAATACTCCTGCAGTCAAGCAAATTAATTGTGCCAGTCATAATGGCATTCACTGTTTATTACAAAATGCTACTTTTTATCTAAATGCACATGGCTATCTATCCTAGTGACACTCACTGTTCATCACAAAGTGTTGCTTCTATCCTAGTAGTACTCCCTGTTCATCACAAAGTACTACGTGTGTGACACTCATTGTTCATCACAAAGTGTTACTCACATTTGCACTCCCTGTTCATCACAAAGTGCTGCTCACATTTTAGTACTCCCTATTCATCACAAAGTACTCTATCTTGGTACTCACTGTTCATCACAAAGTGCCTTGATCTATCCTAGTCTTCCTTAGAGGACCTGCTTGAGTGTATCCTCTCAGCATCTTATCCAATCGACGGCGTATGTTCATCACAAAACTACCGATTTGACCTAGAAGACAAAAAAAATTGCATTTTTTAGACATAAACGCGCTTGCCTAACACAAATGCACTTAAAGACTGCATAGATGCGTCTGAACAACACAGACGGGCTTGTATGACACAGACGTGCCTATGCTCTGCATAGATGCGCCTGGGCGACACAGACGTGCCTTCTTGGCACAGATGCCCCTGCATTACACAAACACGTCCGCATTTGACATAAACGCGGTTCTAAACATAGGCACGGCTGGCACCCACACCCCTGGCGGACACAAATGCGCCTGGCACCAATGCAGACGCACCTAGGCATTTTTTAACATTTTTGAGACCCTATTCTAAGCGCATTTATTACACTACCTAGGATGTATTAATGACAAAATCAAATGCGTCAAAGTACGAGGAGGTTTGGTGGTACTTACCGGCTCTCCTGCCTCTGCTGGCCTCTCGAATCTATGAACGAAAGCCATCGCTGCTAACTACTGCTGCTCTTTTCTTGCTCTTCACTCTGCTCTCGTGGATGTGTGGATGAAAATGAGGATGTCTTTTTCCCATGGTCTATCTTATAGCCTACCCTAGCCCTCACCCTCGTTTCCCGAGTCAGTCTTCTTTATCCTGTGACTTTGTCACTTTATCCGGTCAGTCCATTCTAGCCTTTCTTCCTTATCGACAGATTGTCTGTGGTCTTTTCACACATTTTCATCCAATCTCTCGAGGGGGCATATCATTCCCATCTTGGGGCAACTCTATATCAGTTCATCTTATCTTCTTTGAAACAACGCGACAAGCCGCATTGTCTCAAAGAGGGGTAAAATATAGACACTCAAAATTGTCCAGTCTAATTAAATAAATATTTTATTTATTTAATTATATAAGCCTAATTCTTCTATTAATTAAATAAATCTTTATTTATTTAATTCATTCATTTATCCTCTTTTAGCCCTACTTCTCATTTAAATAAATACATTTATTTATTTAAATTATCCTTTTCCTAAATTAAATAAATATTTATTTATTTAATTGATCTCATTTCTTCTATTAATTAAATAAATCTTTATTTAATTAATTAATTCATTAGCCTTTTTCTACACATGACACATGTCATTCATCTCTTAATTCCTACACTACCTACCCCTTTCATTATTTTATTATTTCTTTTACCTACCCTTTAATCCTAGCCGACCTCCTTTTACACCTCTCAAACTTATCCCTCCATTTCATATTGTGTCTTCTATTTAAGGGGATGCTTCCTTCATTATCAAACCCTAATGCCCTAATCACTGATCTTAAGGACTTGACTACACTACGATCCTACTTGCAACCACATTTTGTTCTTTGTTGAGCTCTTGTGCACATAAAATTTGAGAGCAAATATATCAAGCAAGATCAATGGAGATAGGAAGAATGGAGATCCAAACCCTATTGGACATGTAATGGTATAATCTTTGTGATTTCATTTGATTTGCATTGTCTTAGGTAATCTTCATATGTTATGGTGGATCTTTGTTGTTGTTAGGCTAGGGTTTGGTGGTTGAATTCATTTAGCCTTTCAATCTTGTTATTATTGTTATCCATTTTCACCATATACAGCTATAATGAAAGCTTTGCTCGTTGCTCTGATTGATTTGAATATCGATGTTTGTTTGAGATAAATTAAGAGAAACATAATAAGTTATAATAATTTGCTATGCTTAGAGAGAATAGGAGGAACAAAATTATATTATCCTCGAGATTTTTCAGTCAAACAAAGCCAAAAGGTAGCTCTTGGAATCCACAATTAAAAAATGATTCCAAAAAAGCTAACCACGAAGTACATGACTAATTTTTTTTGCCTCTTTTTTAACACCGAAGATGCTCCCTTATATGAAAGGAACAACCTCCTTTTGCTGATCAACAGCTAAAAACACTCCTCACACAGTGAAATGATTTTTAACCTTTGATTTTCAATCATACTTTTCCGTTATGATTTACCTCGAAATATCAATCATTACTGACAGGAAGGGTTGTTTTTCTCATTTATCGTTACGTATCCTTTTCATATGCTCTTAGACTCCACTGTATTATTTTGTACTTTTGATTATATCAGTCATTCATTTGTTTTACACCATTGTCTGTCATCCACCGCGTTTCCACATACCATCGTTTTTCCACTGTTTTAGCATTACAAAACACCACTTTTCACACTATACCTGCTGATGTTGTTTTCTATTTATTCGAGATTGCCTAGCATTGAATTTTTTTGTCCCAAAAGATAGGGAAAAATTTGATTTCCTCCATCATAATTAAAAAGTACATCCTTAGATTTAATAAATAATTAATTAAACTTTAACAAGGAAAAATTCAATTTCCTCTATCATACACTTAATTAAAAAGTGCATCCTTTGATTTAATGAAAAATAATAACATCTGATTAAAGCATTAATAACAAAGTTTTCTGGATAAGATAACCTGATTCCCATGATCCAATAAGAATTTATATGGTTAAAATTTATTAAATACAAAAAGATAATGTAATATATACTTTTGTTGTCTAATAGAAATTAAACTAGCATATATGTCTTAAATTTTAATTTAATCTATATAACATACGCCAAGAGATATCCTTCTCAAGGTGCCTATTTTTAATCAATTTTGAACCCTAAATTGAAATAGGCACCTCGAGAAGGATATCTCTTGGTGTATGTTATATAGATTAAATTAAAATTTAAGACATATATGCTAGTGGCAGTTGCACGCCGCAACATGGAAAACATAAAATAAATTAATATATAATTGTATAGTATCTTTTTATTAAAACAAATTATATTATTATATTATTATATTATTTTATTGTTACAATTTTATATATCTATTTAGACTATTTTATTAATATATACGTGTTGCAAGATCAAAGCAAATACTAAAATCTAAGATATATTAAACTTTGTTTAATGGCATGTATTATGGTTATGGTTAGTGTTAGGGTTAAGGTTAGTGTTATGGTCGAGGATAAGGTTTACATCATGGTTTGGATTAGGGCTATGATTAGGTTTAGGGTTATGATAATGGTTAGAGTTTATATCATGGTTAGGGTTAGCATGTTTAGGTTTAGGGCTAGCATAGTTTAGGGTTTATATCATGGTTAGGTTTAGGGTTTATGGTTATGGTTAGGTTAGGGTTTATGTTTATGGTTCGGTTAGGGTTAAGGTCTAGAGTTATGGTTAGGATTATGGTTAGGGTTATGGTTTACATCATGGTTGGTGTTGAAGTTAGGGTTATAGTTATGGTTAGGATTATGGCTAGGGTTAGGGTTTACATCATGGTTAGGGTTAGGATTAAGGGTTAGTGTTAGGATTAATATTAGTATTTATATCATAGTTATGGCTAGGGTTAAGATTTACATCATGGTTAGCATTAGGGTTCTTGCTTTGGTTAGGGTTTAGGGTTTGGGTTATAGTTAGGTTTAGGATTATAATTATGGTTATGGTTATGGTTATGATTATGGTTAGGGTTAGGGTTAGTATTTACATCATGGTTAGGATTAGGGTTTACATCGTGGTTAGAATTATTGATAGGGTTAGGGTGTACACCATGGTTAGGGTTAGGTTTAAAGTTATTTTTAGGCAAACAACTATCCATTCCTTTGGATGCAGCAAGATATTAATACCCTTCATATATTATTAATATATTATAATAAATTATTGGTGCATCCCAAGGGTTGTAGAGCCATTCCCCATTTTTAGGGTTAGGGTTTAGGGTTATGATTAGGTTAGGTTAGGGTTAGGGTTATGATAAGGGTAATGGTTTAGAGTTGTGGTTAGGACTATGGTAAAAGTTATGGTTTACATCATGGTTCAATTAGATTAAAGTTAGGGTTAAATTACTATTAAAGTTCAATTAGGATTAGGGTTTGGGCTAGATTAAGGTTAGGGATATATTAGGATTAAGGTTAAGTTTAGGGTAAGATTATTGTTAAGGTTAGGGTTTAGGATTATGGTTAGGTTAGCATAATGATTAGGGTTAAGGTAAGGATTATGATTAGGGTTATGGTTTAGTGTTCTGGTAAGTTTATTGTTTAGATAATGGTTGGGGTTAGGGTCATAGTTAGGATTATGGCTAGGGTGAGGGTTTACATCATAGTTAGGGTTAGGCTTAGGTTTGGGGCCATGATCAACATCTTTGTTTAAGGTTAGGATTTACATCATGCTTAGGGTTAGGGTGATGATTATGTTTGGGGTTAGGGTTGAAGATTAAGGTTAAGGTTAGGGTTTAAGGTTAGGATTAGGATTATGGATAGGATTTACTCTTAGGATTGGGGATAGGTTTTGAGTTATGGTTATGGTTAGGATTAGGTTTAGGGTCAAGGCTAATGATTATTATTAGGGTTAGGGTTTATGGTAATGGTTAGGTTAGAGTTAAGGTTTAGAGTTATGGTAATAATTATGGTTAGGGTTATGGTTTACATCATGGTTGGGGTTGGAGTTAAGCTTAGGCTTATGGTTAGCCTTAGGGTTACATTTATGGTTAGGATTATGGCTAGGGTCAAGGTTTACATCATGTTTAGGGTAAAGGTTAAGGGTTAGTGTTAGGATTAATGTTAGTGTTTATATCATGGTTATTGTTAGGGTTAGGATTTACATCATGGTTAGAGTTAGGTTTATTGCTTGCATTAGGGTTTAGGGTTTGGGTGATAGTTAGGTTTATTAGTTAGGTTAGTGTTTATATCATGGTTAAGGTTAGGGTAATGATTATGTTTTAATATTAGAGTTAAATTTATGGTCATGGTTAGGGTTTAGTGTCATGGTTACAATTATGTTTAGGGTTTACATCAAAGGTAGGGTTAGGGTAAGCACAATCATAGTTACAGTTAGTATTAGAATTAAATTGGGGATATGGTTACAATTAGGATTTGGTTTATGGTTGTGTTTTGGATTAAATTTAAGGTTAGCATTATGGTCAAGGTTAAGGTTTACATCATGGTTAGGGTTATGATTAGGGTTAGGGTTTAAGGTTAGGCTTATGATAATGGATAGGGTGTATATCATGGTTAGGGTTACCATCAAGGTTAGGGTTTGGCTTTGGTTTAGGATTATTGTTAGGGTTAGGGTTTAGTTGTAAGGTTAAGTTTATGGCTAGGGTAAAATGTTAGGGTCACAATTGCATTTAGTGTTACATCAAAGTTAGGGTTAGAATTAGGGTTATGGTTGAATTACGTTAAAGTTAGGGTTAAATTAGTATTAAAGTTTAGTTATGATTAGGTTTGGGCTAGATTAAGGTTAGGAATAAATTAGGATCATTAAGGTTCAATTCAGGTTAGGGTTAAGTTTAGGGTAGGATTATTGTTAGGGTTAGGGTTTAAGATTATGATTAGGTTAGTGTTATGATTAGGGTTAGGGTAAGGATTATGATTAGGGTGATGGTTTGTGTTATGGTTAGGTTTATTGTTTACATCATGGTTGGGGTTAGGGTCATAGTTAGGATGATGGCTAGGGTTAGGGTTAGGGTTATTATTAGGATTAGGTTTAGAGTTAGGGCTAAGGATTACTTTTAGGGCTAGGATTTATTTTTATGGTTAGATTAGGGTTAATGTTTAGAGTTATGGTAAGGATTATGGCTAGGGTTATAGTTTACATCATGGTTGGGGTTGGAGTTAGGGTTAGGTTTATGGTTAGGCTTAGGGTTACATTTATGGTTAGGATTATAGGTAGGGTTAAGGTTTACTTCATGGTTAGGTTAGGGTTAAGGGTCATTGTTAGGATCAATGTTCATGTTTATATCATGGTTATTGTTAAGGTTAGGATTTACATCATGGTTAGCGTTAGGTTTATTGCTTGGGTTAGGGTTAGGGTTTGGGTTATTGTTAGGTTTAGGGTTATAATTATTGTTATGGTTGTGATTAGAATTTACATCATGGTTAGGATTAGGGTTTACATCTTGTTTAGAATTATGGATAGGCTTAGGATGTACATCATGGTTAGGTTTAGGGTTACTTTTAGGGAAACAACTATCCAACCCTTAGGATGCATCAAGATATCAATACCCTTCACATATTATTAATACATTGTAATATATATTGGTGCATTCTAAGGGCAGTAGAGCCATTCCCTATTTTTAGAGTTAGGGTTTAGGGTTATGATTAGTTTAGGTTAGGGTTAGTGTTAAGGTAAGGGTTAGGGTTAATGTTATGATTAAGGTAATGGTTTAGAGTTATGGTTAGGACTATGGTAAAGGTTATGGTTTACATCATGGCTTGGGTTAGGGTTAGGGTTAACATTAGTATTATAGCTCTAGGGTTATGTTTTACATCATTGGTGTGGTTAAGGGTTAGTGTTAGGATTAATGGTAATGTTTACATCATGGTTAGGGTTAGGATTAGGGTTAGCACACACCATTATTAGTGTTATTGTTGGGAATATGGATAGAGTTAGGGCCTCAGACTATGGTTAGGTTTAGGGTTTGAATCATGGTTAGGGTTAGGGTAATGGTTTAGGATAGGGTTTAAGATTAGGATTACCTAGGTTAGTTTAGGGTTAGGTTATGGTCAGGGAATTGAGCCTAGATTAAGAATATTGGCAAGGTCAGGGTTTGATTATGATAAGTGGTTGATCATAGTTATGATTAGTATTAAATTTCAATTAGGGTTATAATTACGATTATGATTCAATTACTTTAGGCTTATGGTTAAATTAGGATAAGATTAAGTTTAGGGTTAATATTATGCTACAATTAGGGTTAATATTGTAGGATTATGCATTCATAAAACTTATTATCTATTTTTTATGAAATATTAATAAAATCTTTATTATTATGTACATTTATTAAATAATTCTATAAAATGAATAACTTTAAACTTTGTTCTAATAAAATTAAGACATTTTTAAATAACTTAAAGTTTTTTTTTTAATTAAAATTATTTTCTTTTAACCTTTTAATTTTTTGATAAGTTATTTTTGAGATTTCTAAATCAATCATCATATGTTATTTTTGAAATATTTTTAACTCAACTAAAATAGAAAAATCACATCTATATGATAAATAAGAAACTTTTAATATTAAATATTTTTATATCTTAAATATTATATAGTATTTTTAAAATATTTGTGCATGCACATAACTTTGATTTTTTGAATATAGAAAAATTATATTTTTATGATTAAAATTTAGAAACATATAAATTCTTTTTGATCTTTCCAAATTGAAAATTAAGATTTTTTCTTTTGTTTTTCTCATAAAAATATTGCTTCTATTAAGTATTCCAAGCCTTTTTAACCTTTCTAAATTGGATATTAGATTCTTTCCTTTCTTTTTAATATTTCTATTAAACATTCTATGTAGCCATTATAAACTTAGGAAATTAAAATATAAATAGAACTTCAAAAGAAGCACAGCTAATTTTTATCTCCTCTAACATAACCTTGATTCTTAGAAAATTATGAAAATTTGAGCTTAAAGCTTTTAAGCCATGATTAATTTCTATTTGCTTGATATTTTGGAAAATGGAACTTGGATCATACTAATATAAATATTTAATCATTCATTGAAATTGTGAAGACATTAGCATGGAAATGCAATATTTTCAAAATGACTGCGGACATATAATGGAGGAAGAGGCTTTGAAACAACAAGAAGACGATGAACATAAACTCATCACCTGAATTGCATGACACATACAGACATATCAAACAGTAAAAAAAATGCTCTGACTGTTTCCAATGCTCAGAGTGATTCCTTCCTGCACAATAAATAATAAAATCATAAATACGCTAATCTAAGATAAATAGAAGTGCCCAAAGAATACTTTTTTATGTCAAATATATTAAATCCTGTCAATAGAGGGATTCAAGAATTTTCAGTAGCATACAAACTGCTCTCTTCCAAGAAGGCGTAAATGTTATAGTGTAAAGGATAATTGCACAAGTGAAGCGAAGCATAGCAGAGTAGAATATGCAACTTTTAATGAATAAGTATAGAGAAAAGTCGTATGTATTCAAAGTGTAAAGAAAATTCCTTCAAATATTAAAAAAGAAGAAAAAAAGAATGAACCCTACAGCCAAAAGCGACGTGATATCCATTTTTTACAAGATGTAGGATTGCACCATTGCTATCAGAACTGAGAGGGTCTCCATCTTGGTACACACTCATTAGATGGTTGTTCTTCTATCAAATCGTTTTTTACGATAGAAACTCCTCACATTCCTTTCAGAAGGAAAATCATAGTCTGAGTAAAGAAATCCAATTCTTCTTCAGCCATCATTCTTATCGAGGACTGCAAAGATGTTAATCTTGAACTGGTGTTGCAGAATACTCAATGTCCTAGCCTCCATAATCAATTCAGTGCTTTAAACCTTTTAGCTACAATCTGAAAAGCAAGAGGAATCACCTATAAAAAGACTACTACAAATTCAAAATCTATCAATGACCCATTCAAATCCCATGTGAAAGAAAAATGCCTCTCCTCAAATTGGAATGCATATGGTACTCTCACATAGGCAAATTGAATGACTCTTGAACTTCAATGTGTTAATTCTTCACTTGGATGCATCTCTACACTCATTTGTAATTGTCATGCGTTTGAAATTGTCAAAAATATGAATGACTCTTGAACTTCAATGCGTTAATTTTCCACATGCTACATCTCTATAACCTTTTATAATTGTGATGTGTTTGTAACTAACACGAATATGGATCATTTCTTTCTTCTTACACTGACAAGTCTGATGACCGCTATATATGATGCCATTGTAGGTTACGCCTCTCGGCGTAATTATGTATAATATAATTATAAATTATTTTAGTATTACATATCATATTCTATAATAAAAATTATTAAATAAAAAATTAAAAAACTATAATTAATAATTAATATATTTTATACAAGATAAATTAAATTAAAATATAAATATAATTATATTGTATTTTTTAGATTATAAATTATAATGTTATAGTATATTTTATTTATGAACAAAAAATCCAAAAAACATGCAACCAATGATGGCGTTTATATTTCTTTGATTTTTTTGAGACAATTAGATTTATGCTTTTTTTTTAAATTTAAAGACAATTTTAATTTTGTTTGAATATTAAAATAAAAAATTAACATAATATATTTTAAATAATGTGATTTGTTCCAAGAATATATGTTTCAAGTTTTAGATAATATGTTCAAAATATTGAAGGGATTCTAATTGTTTTTAAAAAAAAATATGATAATAGAAATTAATATTTTTAAAGATTATTTATGTTAATCATATAAAATGCATAGATGATTAATCAATTATTTTAAATCAATTAGAAATTATTAAATTTGTTATTTAATGGTTAATAGATACATATGTTTATAGTCTTGTTATCTAATATAACACTCCAAACATATTACTAAATTAATTTAGGCTACTTTTGAAAATAAATTCACCCAATAAACTATTGTATAAACAAAACTTACCTAAAACAACATCAGATGCTAACACAAATTTATCTAGACTTGAATGAATTTATTGTAACAATTTTACTTCTATCTTACATACAAAATTAGCTTAGACTTTACATGTTATGAATCATACAAACCCAAAGGCCTATGTACTCTAGCTTAAGAGATACTTTGATAATAATAATATTATTTATTAGTTAATGGCTCAAATTCTTTAAATAAATGTATCACTACTTACTATGTAACATTTAACAAGTGGTCATCAATAAAATATTTTTAATATTAAATGGTGCCATTAAACCTTTAACAGAAGGCATTGCTATTGTAATTAATTGTCTACTTAAATTGTGTTGTGCTCTCAACAATTCAAGGAGGAAAAATTGGGAAAATAGTACACTTAAAAGTAAATAAGGTGGAGGAAAATAGGGTACTATTTAATTGAAAATATTTAAATACATGAAATCAATAAAATATTTTTAATATTAAATGGTGTCATTAAACCTTTGACAAAAGAATTGTAATACAATATCTTCTTAAATTGTGTTGTGGTCTCAACGATGTCAAGAAGAAAAAACTAGGCAAAATTTCTACAAAAGATATTACACATTAAAGTAAATATGTTGGAGGTTGAGAGAGTACTATTTAATTGAAAACATTTAAATACATGCAAAATGTGATAAAATCATACAAATGGACTATCAACAAAATGCACATCTCTATATAGAAAAGAGGGTTTTATTAAAATAGTTTAAATATAACTATAATTTTAAATTTCATATGTTTACGTATTGAAACTACCCACAGTGACATTAAAGAATGCACAAAAAAATAGAAATAAAAGTAGCAAAATGACAACAACCAAAAATGATAAAGTAGATATCTTCTATAATCTTGCATGCTTATAAAGAATTTACACCTTTTTCTCTATCTCACTATCTTTGCCCCTCTTTCCCTTACTCTTCCCATATATCTCTATCTCTTCTTCTTTCTCTCTCCATCTCTATCTCCCCCTATTTCTCTCACTCTCTTTATTTTCTTATATCTCTCTCTCTCTCTCTCTCTCTCTCTCTCTCTCTCTCTCTCTCTCTCTCTCTCTCTCTCTCTCTCTCTCTCTCTCTCCCTCTACCTCTCTCTATATATTTATCTCTCTCTTCCTCATTCATTCTATCTTCCTCTTTCCCCCTCCATCTCTAGACATGTCCCCTATCTCTATCCATCCATATCTCTTCTTCTCCTTCTTGCTCTTTCTAGACCTTTGTATCTATATATCTTTACCTCTATATCTCTATCTCTCTATATTTATTCTTCCCTTTCTCCCTCTATATATATCTTTTTATCTATCTATCTCTCTCTACCCATATATATCTCTCTCTCTCTACCTCTCTAAGTATCGCTTTCTATCTATATCTTTATCTTTCTATCTCTCTATCTGTATCACTTCTTCCCTCTCCCTCTATATGTTTATTATTTATTTAATTTGCACACATTTTTATTTTGACTTATTAGAAAAGAAATTAGTTTTTTTAAGTTTTTAAAATTAAATTTGAAATATTTTTTGGACTTCCTAATCATAATTTTTTATTTATTTTTTATCGATAATTGGTCGAAGCCTGAATATATTTTGAATGAGTTATTATTATTATTATGTTTGATTAGATTGACCCCAAGACCTTCCCCATCCTATGGAAGGCCAAGAGTCACAACTTAGAATTCCACTTCATATGTCCCTATTGGGAATTGAACTTGGATCTCCACAGTGAGAACCCAATGTTTTAACCAATTAAGCTCAAACCCTTGGATCCTAATCATTATTTTCTATAAATGTGAAAGATTTACATTATTAACATAACAAATATAATCTGGTCTTTTCTAATTATTTTCCTGGTTTTCCTAAAGTTTGTTCCTCCTGGTTTCTTAATGCTTTTATCTTGTAAGGTCATTTTGTAAAGGGTTTCAGGGCCCCTTCAAAACCTTCTTCTACTTTAATAAAAAACATAACAAATATAATATTTAATTATATATTTAGATTTTTTAATTATAAATTATATGTTTGAGGCTTTTTAAATTTTTATTCTTATTTATTTAAATAATTATTATTTTTTGCTCGGTAATAATAATTTTTATATTAATATCCAAAAAAGAGTTCACATATAATATCCAAACAACACCTCAAGTATTTGAAACTACGAAAAAGGCAATACTGCCACCCTGACATGAAGCTGCTAAAAACCTACCAAAATTGCCAATTAAAGGGGACCCCCCCCAAAAAATACCCACTTACATCAAATTTTTTGGCCAAACCTAGTCTAAAAAGACTCATATTGAAAAAGGGCATGTCCCCACCATAAAACAGAAACAACACCAACTCATTGGACTTTCCGCTTATGCTTGCTCCTCACCACCCCAACATTTCTATTCTCTGTCATCTTCAGTTGTCTAGGATGCAACACCCATCTCTAAAATCCCTTGGCCTTGGCCTCTGCCTTGCCCGTGCAATTACTTCATCTAGCTCTTTAATTTCCACTATCAGCTTCAATGCATCCTAGCCCCTTCTTGCCTCTTGTCTGTGATGGAATTTACACATACCCCTTATCCACTGAAGAAAGGGATACAAGCCTAAATTTCCACCATTACCACCTGCCTCCAGTCCCTCCCATGCAACAAACCCAACACCCAGCTCTGCCCATTCTAAGGAATCCATCCCCACCAGAAAATAGCCATGGACAATCATCTACATTACCCTTCTAACTGTTGTCGTGGATTCTCCTAGCTCCAAACCCCAAACCATGATGAAGGAAAACACATCCATATTCGATTTTTACCTGAATTTGAGCAAGTTGAAAGCACCCCCCAACATAATTTCTCCCCTTCACATTCACAATAAAAATGGGATCCACGACCTACAAAACGACAAAGGCACCACGGTTATGTCACTTGACAAGATGGTCATGGAGGATCTACTAAGTTTGCGTTGGAAAATGTAAAGAGTCCAAACATTTTATTTTATATTTTATATTCTACGAGAGGAAGAAAGTACAAAATTTTGTTTTCCTACTGATTTCATATTTAATCTACATTTTGTCTTTTAAGACCTATCTTATCTTCATACTTATTTCTAATTTAATAAAATTTTGGAAAGTTTTAATTAATATTTTTAGTTTTAATTGTTCTAATCATATTAAAGTTTTTGAATTATAAAGAATTTTTTTTAATTCTTAATTTAATTATATTTATTCTTTATTTTAATTGACATTTTATTTTAAGTTAGATTATTTAATTTAGTTTTTGTTTGAGATTAGAATCAATTTTGTATATAGTGATAAATTTAGGGGTAATATAAATGAAAATATGTTGATATATTAGCTTGATGATTTTTTTAAATAATTAGACTGATAATAGGTTCATGCATGCATTTAGTTTTATGTAACAATTTTATAGGATAAATAGATAGGAAACAAAAAAGCATGTAACTATAATAAGAATACATGATCTTTTATTGTTATAACGTGAAGGCACAATATATATTATAGGAGTGGTGGTAGGATTGTAGGTTCTTATGATCCAACAAGATAATGTTTGTGTTTATTTATTTATGATATATTGGAGTATAAAGATATAAGACTAAGTGATTTGAGTAGGTTCACTACTTGACAAATTGATTAATGAAGTCTATAGATAAAGATATTTATATAATAAGTTGTCAAACAAGTCTTTCACAATATGATAACAAGTGTCATGTGTACATTTTATTCTCTTACCATGTGGCTAGGATTGTGCTAAGTGTCAATTCCATGTGTCTAGGGCTGTTATTATTTTGGATTT
The DNA here is from genome assembly GCF_030272615.1 of Cryptomeria japonica. Lineage (NCBI taxonomy): Eukaryota > Viridiplantae > Streptophyta > Pinopsida > Cupressales > Cupressaceae > Cryptomeria > Cryptomeria japonica. Next base: position 777,429,172 of record NC_081408.1, read on the forward strand.
TTTTCCTCCCCTTTTATTGGAGTAATTTGATCCTTTTCTCGGTTTTTTTTTGTGCAAGATCCTTCCTTCACAATTTTTTTGTTTTATTTGGCATTTGGGCAACCTTACATTATTTCATTTTAGGGTTTCCATTTATCCCCAAAAAGATAGATTAACTGTGCAAGGTGAAAGCATTTTGTAAGAAGATATTTTATGTTTAGTGTTTATTATTCTATTTCTTCCCCTTTTAAAGGCAAATAAATCCACCTCATAATAAGTTTTCTAAGTTTAATGTTTATATTATAAAATAATAAATAACATCATATAAATTGTATATATTCTTAGTATAAAACATAAATTAGTAACATAAATTTAATTATATGTTACTAAGAATTTTATAATATTTGTATTATAATAATATTAATTTTATATTGCTAATGTTAAAATTCTTATATTATTATTTTTATATTATTCGACTTATTCTTTATTATATTATTATTAATATTTTAATATTTTAATTACAAAAAAATTCTATTCTAAATATTATATTATTTTTCTTACTATGTTTAGTGGTTACTAAAGTATATCTAACTTGTCAATTCTGACTTCTACAATCAATAGTTAATATCATCCAAAGTAAATTACAAAATGATTGCATGCATTTAGACCACAACATTTTTTCCTTGGCCAACAAATTCTTTACATCCACATATTTATACATACATATTTGCAAGTTGTTGTTGAGTTGTCATGTGTTGGCTATCACGTTATACATGGTGATTGGGACTGCAAAGAGGGTTTCAAATAGCCCAAGCTTTAATGACAACCAGTGTGCCATGAATTTCACGTAGTGAAATAGAACACAAAATTCCCAATTGAATTTCACTCCATCTCTGCTACCCTAGATCTCAATTTCTCACTCCTGATCTTCCTCTCATTCTTATATCTCTTTTTATCCATATATTTCTTCAATGAGTTATCTCACTTATTTCTCCTATCACCCTCTTTAATGTGTCTCCCTATCTATATATTGAACTATTTCTCCCACTTATCTCTCTCTCTCTCTCTCTCTCTCTCTCTCTCTCTCTCTCTCTCTCTCTCTCTCTCTCTCTCTCTCTCTCTCTCTCTCTCTCTCTCTCTCTCTCTCCTCTCTTGCCTTCCTCTACCTACCTCATACAAATTTGAAAGTTTTATTTCACTCATATTTGGATCCCTGCAAATGGATGCATAATTAATTTGAACTTACCACTTCTCCATTGAGACCTTTGTTGCACTAACAACACCGTTTCCTATGTGGCCTACCAATTGACCTCATGTATTTTTTTTATATTGAATCAACCCTCGAGAAAATGAGTACAGTTTTAAATGCAAATTTGGATACCTTGAAATCCATCATTAATAGCTTTCCTCGCCTAACTCAAACATCACCCTTAGCTAACATACCTTTGTCAGTCATACTTAACTAGTTGTTGTGACATTAATGCCCACTACTTGCTTCCTCCTCCAAACAAACACTCTGAAAATCTTCCAATCTAAAATCGCCAAGTGTATTAAATGTAAGAGCCCATTTGGAATGGATATCCACCTCAACATTACCAGTACGCCTTACATGGCTTAATTGAAAATCATCAAAATATTTCAGTTCTTCAATGATATTGTAAATCCAACCTTTCAAGTGCCACGCCTCAATCCCCTTCTTCATTAATGCCAGAATAATAATTAAAGAATCTCCCTCTAAATGCACTTTTCTAGAGCCTAATTGTTTACACATCCTAACAGCTAGTAGCATCGTTGAAGCTTCAACCAAATTATTTATACCTTAAACCAATCTCTGAGCACCTAGAGCCAAAACCTCACCCTTCCAATCCCTCACAATAACCCCTACCCCCAATGGTCCCAGGTTATTTTAATAATTATTATAATATGTAATAAATGTGATTTTAAGATATATGAAAATATTAATAATATTATTACCAGTCTTTGTAAAATATATACATAAATAAATAACAGTAAATTTTAATAAATATAATATTTTAAATATTAATATTAATTATTATTCATATATGGAAGTTGAAATAATAAATAAATAAATTATGAATTCACATTTTTTAATAGGTTCCATTCCTTTGATATTATAGATATTTGTAAACTTAATAATAGAATATATATTTTTGGATTAGATATCATATAAACATTACATATCATCAGGAATGTCTGAGTTTAGTAGTATCAAGGCACCAAGGGAAGGTCCATACACAAAAAATATACAGTTGACGAGCACCTCCACTATGGGGAGATGATTACATTAGATACACATATTTATAACAAAAAAAACAAAATAGACAGTCTTAGAGAAATAGGAGAATAAGATTTCAGATTCTGGTGCAGAGTTGGCTCCTAATGGAGGGATCCAAGCCACCCATCCCTGATTTCCATCTTGCCAAACTTCCACTTGACCATCAAGTATGTCCTATTTGTGGGGGTGTGAGGTGCGCTCATGGATCAGGTCAGCTTCCTCCCAAGAGATCTCCATGTGTAGGTGTCTAAGTTCCATTTGCCTCATGAAGGCCATTAGTGCTTGTTCAAATGTGGCCTTGCCTGGTTCATCCCTCTCCCACGTGAAGCTGTGAGATAGCTCTCAAATGTACACAATGGTGGCTCCTTCCTTTATCCATCTATCAAATTTGTCTAAATCTAGCTTTATTACCATAGTGACCTACATCAAGACAGCGTAAAAAATGATTCTCCTAAGAGACTCAGTGAGGTGTCTGGTGCCTTTATCAAAGACGTCATCATTGCGATACTTCCAAATGAGCCAAAGAACCTCTAAATAAAACCAAGACCAAAAGATATTTGTAGTTTTCCTATAGCCCTTAATGTAGCCTAAAACAACATCTATGATTTCAACAAAATTAGATTCTAGATTAAGGCCGAACAATCTCCATATTTCTTTTGCAAAGTGACATTCAAAAAAATATGTTTCATAGTTTCAGGTACTCTACATATTTTACAGTTTATGCAATTACCCTCCTTATCTTTTATGGGGAGTTTATTTAACAGCAGGCGCTAGCCAAAGAATTGTTTTTTTGGTTCATTTTGAGCCATCCAGAACTTACCCAACCTATCTTTCCAGTCCTTTGGTTCCCAGTTTAGCCCCTGGCATCTGTTAAGGTGAAGAAATAAGGTATCAGCCTTGGTAAGTGAGGAATAAATGAATTTGGCTTTAAGGGAGGGGAGAGGTGTGTCATCGGCCCAGCAGAGTGCAGAGAGGGGGAAGTGAGGGAGAGGAGGGTGAGAGGTGGGGAGAGCAGAAGCTAAGGCCATTTTAAGGATGTTATAGGTCCTGCTCTAGGATGTTGGGATAGAGAAGGTGATTTTCAGCTCCCCCCACATTCTCAATTGGCCATTCTCAAATATTTGATCAAAATATTTAATACCCATTGTAGATGTATAAAAATGGCCATATTCCTAAATGAATATTCAATGTTCATTTTATTCCCATTCCTCTATTTAGTTAAATCTAATTTGATTAAATCACCCACATTCTTCTATTTAATTAAATAAATTATTCAATCTATTTAGTTAAATTCACTTAAGCCCTTTACATCATTTAATTGAATGAAGCATTTTATTTAATTAAAATCCTTTCTTCTTACTTTTTAATTAAATTTACATTTAATTAATAGTTTACCCCAAATTGAATAGATCTAATTTATTTAATTTCCTAACTTGCAACCAAATTGAAATAAAGCAATTTATTTTAATTAATTCTATTTTCCCTCACCCACTTGCATTTTCCTACATCTCCCACTTGCATCCTAAAACCTATTCCTAATTTCTTCTAGAATCCATCTAATCCTAATCAATTAACCCAAACCCATTCATTATCCCCTTTCCCTAAATTTGAGGAGGTCACTTCTCAAATTTGGAGTAAAGTATTCTAAAAGCATTAAAGCCTTTATCCATTCAACAAGCTAACTTGTTGAATACCCCCAAATTTGGAAGGACTCTTACAAATTTGTCCCCAAAGTCTTCAAACCATTAATGGTTAACTAACCCTTAGTGGCATGGTTAGAGAATTTTTGACTAACATAACCTCCATCTAACCCAGGGGTCTCATCAAGCATTCATTGCTTTGACCATGGTTATCCCTTTAACCTTTGCACGAGAGTTTACCCCTTGAGTAAAAGCTTTATCCATTGGATAACCCTAACCTAACCTTAACTCTTACCTCCTAAGGTAACCATAAGGTCTTCTCAAGCATTTAATACTTCTTTCATCTCCTCTCAACCAATCTTATGTTTACAATTGTCACCATTTCATTGGTGAAAATTGTAAACATGGATTGATAACTTTCAATCCTGACCCTTGATTAACTCCTTCAATCTTGACCATCCATTTCCCTATTTTCACTATAAATAGAGCTCTCCTTCCTCCATTTTGAGGATCCATGCAAGCTTTTAATATCTCATTTATGCTCAAATTTATCAATACATCTAGCTTCTCTTTGTAATAGGAATTAATCTAATAAGCATTTTAGACTATTTCCTTTATCATTAGCTTAAATCATTAACTAGTATATCATGTTAGGATAGTATTGCTACTAATCTTGTCATTTTATAATCTAGTTGATTGCATTTGTCAAATCATGCATAGATAGGATGCATTTCATAATTAAATCAATCATAAGCATCCCTCGTTCTTGCATTCGTCATCCCTAAGCCACTTTGCTCAGTGATCTAAGAGAAAAGACATTGGCTTGAGGGACCTTGTGAGATAAAGAACCATGGAACCAACCTTGGGAAGTTGAGTCATCTTTCATGAATCCATAACTTGCACCAAGAAGTCATGTGGGTGTGTGAACAAGCCACTTTGATACCACATTTTCACATTTTAAGTTTCATTGACCTGCCTTTCCCGCACACATTTATGGCACCCATCGTGGGGCACTACCCCATTAATTAAATCAGTTTTTAAAAATAAAAACTTTTGCAGGGACGCGGGAAACATGAATCAGCGCGTAGGGAACATCCCTTAGCACATCTATTTGATCTTTCAGTGCATCCGGCTCACTATTTAGTGCGTGGGACTCATTCCCCAACACATGCAGACCATACCTTAGCGCATCATCCCCACTAACATTTTTCTGTAGGTCTCGGCGTGGAAGAATAACAGAGTAGCACATCGGGTCTATCCGATAGTGCATCCAGACTATCCTGTGGCACTTACAGTCTTCTCTGTAGCGCATCACATATAGAGGCCAAATTAAAAATTGTAACCAAATTTGAAACTAGACTTGTTGAAGTCCACCAAATCCTCAGATTTTTCTAATTGTTTTACATGGTATTTTGTAGGGTTTTGATAGTTTCTTGCAGGTGGGAGCTTGGTTTTATTTCTAGGAGCATAAATAGTTTAAATTGTTACTAACTTATTTAAGTTAGTTAGAATTTAAATTCTTTTTAGTTCTTGTTAAATAAAATTGAACTCACTTTATTTTGGCTTTAAAAAGAACCACAAAACAAAACAATTTTTCCTTGCTTTTCTAGGAGAGAAATTTTCAATTGGATCTTAAAGAGAACAAATCAACTTTTCAAGTTTTGCAAACAAATGGCTTAAAAAGAACTTCACCACCCTTTCATGCATAAAAGGATCCATTTTAATTTTTTGCAAGGTAAAGAATCACACAAAGTCCAAACGTCATTTGCAACTAAAGAGGGAAGATCTTCCCCTTTTAAATTGATTTCTTTTGTTGATGAAACATTGCATTTATTTTGTTGACCAAATTCCTTTTCAATAGATCAAAAAATCATTGCCTTGAAAGGTTAAAAGGAACACCATGTTTTTGTGGAGCAACATCTTCATATAGAGTTAGCAAATCATTTCTTTGAAAGGCTAAAAGGAACTTGTTTGCTTTGTCTCGAAAGTGGAAGGTATATGCTCTCCCCTTAACTAGGTGATCAAAAAGCCAAACCACTCTTAAAAGCTTTCTTTACTTCAAGAAATAAATCCTTTAGCAGGCCTGCCTTCCCGAGGGGTTGAAAAACTCTTAAAGCCATTTTTGGCTGGTGTGAAGGGAATGACCTAAGTGAGAAACGACTTTGAAGCCAAGTGTTCCAACCCACTATAATCAAAGGTGGAAAGTGATGAAAGTCCTTTTCAATGGTTACGCGCAATGATTAGTCTTCCCCCAGTATGCTTGAGATACGTAAAGCCTTTGTTCTAAAGGTTGGGAAGCCTCCTGAGGGAGTTTATCACTAACGGCCGAACGGGAAGCCTGATTACGAACCTTAGCATAGAAACTTTGAGCCGAGTCAATATCCAGACATTTACAATATCATAGTACAAGGGTGGGGAAGATCCACCCCCAAGATCGCTCACCTTGTATCTCCCAAGATAAGATAACTACTCAATTATGGAGCAATTCACTTTGAGTTAATTTCTGGCAAAAGGCAAAAATATGGGCACCCCCTAGGGGGTGATACAGCTGTTTGAACTGACGGAGTATCGAGACTAGTGGGCTATGATATTGCTTATGACCCTTGAATAAAGATTCTAACTGAAGTGCATGTTGTATCTAAACTTGTCAAAATATTAAGGATTTGAACACATCCTCGTAGAACATACACTTATTGTTTAGATTAGGCAAAATGGTTGTCACTTTGGTGTTGTGGCTTCATTTGTTACTTCAAAAAATCATCTATCATCGCTGAAAACTCAAAGCAAAATTCCAAAAAAACACAAAAAAGAAACCAAGTCAAACTATCAAGGCAGTTTAGCACTTAAGAGAAACCTCTTAGCGCACAGAAACCTTTTTTTAGTGCATTAGACCTTTTTCTTAGCGCATTAAGGCTTAACGATAGCGCTTCACCAGAAATCCAAAACTAGCAGTTTCAAGTGGTGCATTTTGAAAATAGTTTAGCATGTTGAAGCATCAGCTTAGCGCATGGAAACCAAACCTTAGCACATAGGGTTTAACAGTTAGCGCATTGGCAGCCCATATTGGCACATAACATTTTTGAACTGAGACAAAATAGAATTTACCAGTTAGCGCATCATAGGGGGTAGCTTAGCGCATGGAGTCTTTTCTCTAGCGCATTGAGAACTTTCTATAGCACATTGCATCTTTGCTTTATCGCATAGCCAAAACCATAAAAACAAGGGGAAAAATAGAGGTCATTTTTGAAAATTTTGAAAACAATTTCGGAAGCTTTCCTTCCTCAGCCTAAACTTCATCAAGAAGAAAACCAAAAATAGAGTATCAAAAACTATTTCCAAAGCAAGTTTTCCATCAAACAAAGTTGTCCAAAATCTAAAAACTAGTCGCAGGATAAACATATCTCTCCTATCAAAATCAGGAAAGCTCATCACAAGTATCAAACAGGTCCTTCAATCAAACAAATTTCTATCCCCAAAATACACTTGTTTTAAAACTCCAAGTTGTCAAATCGAGTTTCCATATCGGGAAAGCTCATATTCCATATTATTTGACACACTTTGTCGTGGGGGGGCATCTAAACCTTCACTTTGATAAAGTAAAACTTGAGTTTCCAAAACAAGATAAACTAAATCCAAAACAAATCAAAGGAAACCATTGATCGCTTGTGCTTGACTATTCCTCATATTCTAAGAAGAAAGAATATTTATCATCACACTAAGTTGAAGAAACAACAACCCAGTTCTTTGAAACTAGCCAAAAGAAACAAGTTTTTATACATCAATCGCCAACTCTTCAGATCTCATCACACATTCCTTCATCATATATGCTTGTATCTTCAAAACAAAACCAATGAATTTGACAAGGAACCATTGAGGAGTAGAGCATTATGTCAAAAATCAACATTCAATCAACACATAAACCAAGGAGGGAAGACCAATCTAGCCTTCTTTCCCGAAGAGTGCATCACTTACAACATACACCAATTAGAACCACCAACCCCTGAGCAACACATTGAAGAGAAGTTCATTCCCTTTGTCACAGAAAGTTTTTACTAGATGCCCACTGGTACTCTCTCTCAACAAAACAAACAAAGCAAAATGCAAACAAAATCCAACATGAATCGGAGATTATCAAATCCTTTCTAGCGTCCACATCTAGAAGACACTGAAATTACTGAGGAACTCCTTCAAGAGTGTCAAGAAAGCGCTTCATTTCAAAGGCTTGTGGAAAGGCTCATGGAAAATGACAAAGAAAAATAGCTGCTCATGCTCACAAGCAAAGGAGTTAAACTTCCTGAAGATTTGGACACTCACATTTTTAGAACAAGATCTCAACATTATGAATATCAAGAGTGATAAAGAGAGGAAGAAGCCCATGACCCAAAACAAAACATACATGAGAAAGATCTACCAGAACAAAACTTGCCCGAGAAAAACATCCCTGAACCAAACATACCATTCCACACACCTTTTCAGCTGAGAACTAATACAAGGGTAGAATCCTTCCCTCGGTAAAATAATGCACCTTTGATTGCTCTCACTCAAAAAATGCAAATGTTACAAAGACAAATGCAAGACATGCAACAAGGGACAATAGTATGGTACTCCTTGATGGAAATTTTTCCTTATCCTTTTGACAGATGATTAAACATGGTAGCTTTTCTCCTGAACTCAGACGTTCCCAAATTTGACAAATATGATGGGAAAATTGATCCTCGTGATCATGTTCAAGAATTCTGTACAATGAGTCTTGAATTCGCACACAATGACACCTATTTGATGAGGTTATTCCCAAGAAGCTTGGGGGGAAAACAATGGAATGGTTATCCAAAATCACACCCCCCATCAGATCGTTCGATGAACTAGTCAACAAATTCATAACTCAATATTCCTATAACATTCAACATGCTATCATTATGCTAGATGTTTGTAATACCAAGCAGAAAAACAATGAAACATTCATGGTATTCCTTCAACATTGGCAACGTATGGTTTTGAGATATCCTCGAGATGTGCCTGAAAAAGAAAAGATGGAGATTTTCATCAACAACTTGAATAGTGAGATGAGTTACATACTCAAAATTCATTGCATACCATCTTTTACGAAGTTGATTGAGAATGGAATCCAAGTAGAAGAAGCATGTGTCAAGAAAGGAACATTAAAATTCTTCAAAGAAGGAACAAGTTCACCCAATTACAACAACCAAAACAACAACAACTTAGACAAATCCAGATTCTAGACCAGAAACAAAAACAATGGAAATGAAGGAGGAAATGAATCAAATGATCCAAAATCCAAACAACCAGTGCTAGCATTATTAGGTAATCCTCAAGCTACAAAGAATCCCAAAGGTTCTAACCAAGGCACTAACACTTATGCACCAAATACCAATCAATATCAACTCAACACAAACAATGCCAACAATGCCCAAAACAATAATACCAATCAAGGACCTAATCCAAACTCATGAGGCAATGCAAACAATTTTCCAAAATGCATTTACTCACCACTAGGACAATCACTAGAGTCAGCATTCAAAGAACGCCTGGCAAACAAAATTATCTCCTTACCAGCAATCAACAACTTTGAACCACAAATCAAACCACCCTAGTGGAATGACTCTCACTTTTGTGATTTTCATCGCAACAAAGGTAATCAAACAAATGATTGCATGAGACTAGAAAACATTGTTCAAGACATGATTGATAGAGGTGATATAATAGTCGATGGTCTCAAGACAAATGGTGACCATGAAGCCTTTAAAAATCCTCTTCCAAACTACAACAAGGATGGATCTTCAACCTCAAATGATACACGTGGAGCTCGTATCAATCACATATACAATAACACCATCAATCATATATCAGTTGAGGAAAATCAAGTAAATGTCATCACAATCAGAGATAAGCATGAACATGAATCTATCAACGTAACAACCAGAGCTCAAAAATATGTCTTGAAGAGATATATGTCAACAGAAAACACCATACCAAAAATTCAATATGATCTAGTCAGTCAACTGCGCAAAACTCCTGCTCAAATATCTATACTAGAGTTGCTGAAACTTTCACCAAAACACAAAGACATCTTGGAACAAGCGTTGCTAGAAACAAATGTACCTCAAGATCTGGATGCTAAAAAATTCCAAGCCATGGTAGCTCATATGACAGGGCCTCATAACCTCATTTTTTCTAAGCATGATAATATCTCATTGAGCCATCCACACAATACTCCACCCCACATTGAAGTCTTGGTCTACAAGCATCGAGTCAAAAGAGTATTAATAGATGGAGGAGCTGGACTCAATATCTGTACCTTAAAATTTATCCCTGCATTAGGCTTCTCTGAGCAATCTATTGATCCACACAAAAAGATCACTATCAAAGCCTATGATGATGAAGAGAGATCATCCAAAGGAATAGTAATGTTTCCAATTCAAGTAGGACCAATACAAAAGGACACTATGTGCCAAGTCTTATACATAGACCTCACATACAATATCTTATTCGGTCAACCTTGGATACATGAAATGCAAGCAGTACCTTCTACTTATCATCGGTGTCTTAAGTTCCCCTACAATGGGTAGGAGATTTCTATATCAGCGGATCATAATCCATTTCAACATTGTAATGCTATGGAGGAAGCCTAAGACGGCTTGGTTCCACATAATAGAGAAAAATAAAGTTACTCAACACCAAATCTTCAGCAAGAAAAGTCTACATCACTATCTATGGATTTCAAGCAGAAAATGAAAATCACAGAGCAAGGCATGGGAGAATACTCTTTGGAACCCATGTGTTTGGCCAACTTACCAACATCACCTAAATCTCATGGATTGCCTACAACATCAACACACTAATACATTTGGACTAGATTTCCGACTGAGGTTTCTGACAATGAAGGTATATTGTGGCCAAATTTGATTTTTTTTTGAAAAAATGCCCGCATTCATCATAATTCTGATAGTAATTTCCCATTTGGTTTTGATGAAGAAGGCATTAGCAATGAGAATTTTCTTTTTTCCAAAAAAGTGCTCGAGTTCGTCATAATTCTGATGACAATGGCCATTACTTAAAAAAAAAGAAGAGGGGAATTCATTTGTGCATTGAAATCTTGCATAGGCATCCATGGTGACTTCAACCCCCAAGAACATCAAACTCGTGTCGAAGGCATTTGTGGCATTGCTTGCAATCCCACGTAGGAGGTAGATTCAAATTGTCATAGTTTTTAATTTCATGTTGCAAAAAATATACATGAGGTAGTTAATTGCCCTAGTTTAATCTCGTAAAACCATAGAACTGTGATTGAGGAGTGAGCGTTCAATTTTGTAGCAGCAATCCCTTCCTCCCATATACACGCATGTTGATTGTTCACATGAGATCACATCTCTTTGCGGCATCGTATCAAACAATTCATGAGCCTTGTCCATGTTTCCACATTTTGCATTCATGTCAAGCAGGGCATTTGCAAGTACAACACCTAACAAAATTCCTCTATCCATTATGCTTTGATGGATGTTCATACCCTGTTCCAAAGCTCCCATGTTTGCACAGGCAGGGAGGATGCTAGAAAAGTTTGTGGAATTTGGCTTTATGCCTTCCAATTTCATTTGCTTAAAAGTGTCTAAAGCCTTTTCGACAAATCCATTTTGTGCATATCCAGCAATCATTGCAGTCCACGAGACAATATTTCTTTCAGGCATTCTATCAAACAATTCATGTGCCTTGTCTATGCTTCCAAATTTTGCATACATGTCTACCAGGGCAGTTGCAACTACAACATCTGACAAAATTCCTCTATCCTTTATGCTTCGATGAATGTCCATACCCTGTTCCAAATCTCCCATTTTGGCATAGGCAGGGAGGATTGCATTTGCTTGAAAGTTTCTAAAGCCTTCTCAACAAATCCATTTTGTGCATATCCGGCAATCATTACAATCCAGGAAACCACATTTCTTTGAGGCAATCCATCAAACAGTTCCCGTACCTTGTCTATGCTTCCACATTTTGCATACATACTAACAGAGCAATTGCAACTACATCTGACAAAATTTCTCTATCTTTTATGCTTTGATGGATATCCATACCCTATTCCAAAGCTCCAATTTGGCACAGGCTGGGAGTATGTTGGCAAATGTAACTAAAGAAATGTAATGATCAGCTCCAAAGACATCAAACCACTACTAACAAAACCAAGAGTCTAAAATATGATAGGGAATAGTGTGAGTTATCTTGAAATAAAATATTTTATTTTCAATTTCAACTAAAACATAATTACTCAGCCATTTAATGTTATTAATAAGTGTTTAATTTATGAAAGAGACAAATGGTTGGCCACAAGTACATGAGTTACTAAATGCACACAAATAAGTGAATTTGATATTCAAAAATATCTACAATGAATTCAATTATTGTCCATTAGTCATTTATGTTTGCAATAAGAATCTTTCTTATTTTTTCTTAATCTTTATTCATAGTTGTGCATATTTCACATTCTATAATTAGGATATCAATTGCTATGGTTAAACACTAGCATGATGTTTGTGTTGTGGTATAGATGCATGGAAACATAATTATGGAATTGTTATATTATAGAGATCATAAATCCAGATATCGCATATTAGTTCTAGCTCTTCTTGGATTGAGTCTAAAGTTGACATACAGTCATAAAGCCATTATTAGCAGATCTATCCATTTCTAGTAAAGACAATTGAGAAAGTCATTTTTATATTGAGAGTTTCTTATCTGTTTACCTATTGATCATTATTAAGCCATAATATTTAGGTCTATTTATCTCTCTTGCAAAACCTCTATAAGTGTCCTAGATTGTCCCTACTACTCACTCTTCAATGAAATAGTGGAGTTCTAAAGATTTGTTGCACAAGATGGTGTTGAACGTATCAACAAGGCTAGCATGGAAGGCATGTTCAAGCTTCCACTTGTACAACTTAGAACAAATGATTTGTTGATAGAAGAAATTCTTGAAATAGGGATACAATTGAAAGACAAGTAAGTACATACAAACCTCCTCAGTTGAAAGTAAAATTTGTGTATAAAAAGAGTACAATGAATCCCAATCCATAAACACAATAGATATACCAATGGAGACTTAATTGGATGTAGCATGTCACATCAAAGTTGTTAGAGTATGCTAAGCTAGTACATAATGTTTCCTAAAGCCACATTAGTATTTTACCCAGATCATTATCTACCAAAACTAACTATAGTAATCCTTTTGAGGATTCATTTCATGGTGCTAGATATTCATTTAGTTCCACTTCTTGTTGGAGAAAAGAACAGTTATTTATTGAGGTAGATGAATATCCCATCAACAAAGGACAAGACCCTTTCTAGAATATAACAAATTCTACTCCAACAAAAGATCATGGGGGTTTCACTAGAGATATTGAATAAGAGATAGACTTCTACTACTGCATTAAAAGCATTGGCATGTTCTTCATTTATTGATGTAAACTCTTTGTGATGCCTCCACAACCAACAAAGGTGTAAAAAGTTGTTTGCAATGCATGGATTTTTAGGATTGTCCTTTGAGAAAACAAAATTAATGTATGGAAGCAGGATTTGCCAGCTCCTGAGGGAATCTTGATGAAAAATAACTGTAAAATATTTGGGCAAGCTTATATGCCAAAACTCATGCTTCCTGATGGGTTTATGTATAGAAATAAGCACGAATTAAGTGGTAAAGGGGCTTCTGGAAACAAGAGGGACAAAGAGGCAGTGGAAGTGAAAACTTGTGGTGTTGTGTCTGCTCCATCTCAGAATGGGAATGGGGAAGGTGTTGTAAGAGGACCTAAGAAGGGTGTTGGAAGAAGTGGGGGTGTTTACATTCCCCCATTTAAGTTGGCTCAAATGATGTAAGATGTGGAAGACAAGAGCAGTGTGGAATACCAACACATGACATGGGATGCCCTTTGGAAGAGTATCAATGGGTTAGTAAACAAGGTAAATGCATCTAACATCAAGAACACCATTCTAGAGTTGTTTGTAGAGAATCTCATCCATGGGAGGGGTCTATTTTGTAGGTCTTGTATGAAATCCCAAATGGCATCCCTGGATTTACAGATGTTTTTGCTGCGTTGGTTGCTGTGGTAAATACAAAATTTCCTAAAGTTGGCAATCTACTTTTGCGAAGAATTATTTTGCAGCTTAAGAGGGCATACAAATGCAATGACAAGTAAATGTTGATAGCATCAGCCAAATTCATAGCTCATTTAGTGAATCAACAAGTTTCACATGAGATCATTGCCTTGGAACTTCTCACTCTTTTACTAGAGAACCCCACAGATGATAGTGTAGAGGTTGTTGTTGGGTTTGTGAAAGAATGTAGTTCTTTGTTGCAAGACCTTTCACCCAAAGATCTCTATGGGATTTTTGAAAGATTTAGAGGTTTTCTCCATGAGGGGGGAATTGACAAATGAGTACAGTTTTTAATTGAAGGCCTTTTTGCAATTTGCAAAGCTAAGTTTGAGGGTCATCCAGCTATGCATCCGGATCAGTTAACACATGAAGTTTTCCTAGAAGATGAACTTGATCAAGAAGCTGGTTTGGATGTTTTCAAGCTAGATCCCAATTTCTTAGAGCATGAGGCAACCTATGAAAAACTGAAGAAAGATATCATTGGAGATGCTTCTTCAAATGAAGCAGAAGGGGAGAATGATTCAGGTGATGATGGTGATGATGATGATGATGATGATGATGATGATGATGATGATGATGATGATGATGATGATGATGATGAAGAAGAGGAAGGTGAGGAAGCACTGAGAATACAGGATGAGACAGAGACAAACTTGGTCAATTTAAGACATACAATTTATTTGACAATCATGTCAAGTGTTGATCTTGAGGAAGCTGGTCATAAGCTACTAAAGATCAAGCTTGAGCCTAGTCAAGAGAGAACATACCTTCATTATTATGGTCTTCTTGGGAAAAGATTCTGTATGATCAATAAAATTTATGATGAATTTTTTGATAAGTGTTTTGTACAACAGTATTCTATGATACATAGACTAGAAACAAATAAACTGCGTAATGTTGCAAAGTTTTTTACCCACTTACTTGGCACAGATGCTCTTCCATGGCATTGTCTTGCTTATATACGTCTGACAGAGGAAGATACTACTTCCTCTTCCTGTATTTTTATAAAGATTCTCTTGCAGGAGCTGGCAGAGGAGCTTGGTATATTGTTGCTTAATGAAAAGTTGAACGATCCAACAATGCAAGAGTTTTTTGATTCAATTTCTCCAAAGGACAATCCTAGAAATTCACAGTTTGCTATCAATTTCTTTACTTCTATTGGTCTTGGTGGTATCACTGAGAGTTTACATGAGTATTTGAAGAATATGCCAAGGCTTGTAATGCAATAGCAAAAGTCTATTCCTGAGTCAGATGAATCTACCTCTAATGACGATTCTTCTAGTTCATCAGGTTCGTCAGATTCTGAGAGTGAAACTGATAGTGAGAGCAGTAAGGAGTCACCAAGAAAGAAAAATAATTCAAAGCATGACAATGAGTATGAAAAAACAAGAAGAAAGAAAAGGGAGAGGGCACCTGACTCGGAGGATGGAAGTGACAGTGAAAAATCATAAGGAAAAAGAAAAGGAATTAAAAATCTTTCTAGTCAGTTATTCAAGGCTCTAGTAGACACCATTTTCCTGGACTGTGACAAACAAAAGAATCACTCCCAAGTGCTTTGGTTTTATAACAGATGATTATAAGATGCTACAATGTTGTCTTATGTATTTTAATAGCTACGGGTTTTAGAGTTCTGTACTTGGCAAGTAATGGATAAACAATGTTAGGAGGAGAAAGTATTGAAGGCCAAGTGCAGATTGTGATAATACTAGATCAATGAATCCTATTATTTATTAAGTATTTCTTGTTTTCCATGTTGTGTGATGTACCATAAGAAAACTAGAAATCTAAATTCAATAAGATGCTTTGTTCAATGATGATAATTTCTATTTTCTTGCCTGTGAAGAAAGACCATGTCAGACAATATCAACAAACAACAAAATAAGGAGACAATTGCTAGATTGTGGTCTAACTTGAAAAGAAAAGGTGATGGAAAATGTTATTGTCCATGCAAAATTTGTAAGGGGTTAAAGACTAGAAGAATTCTAATCAAAATAGTGAAGAAACATTGTAGGTTGCATGATCACATTAAAGGTGGACATGATTATCATCCATTGGTAAGTTTTTCATTATATCATTTTGACAATTTATATACATAGTAAATCACATGATGATGAGATCATGATCACATTTTATTTATGTTTATCAATTTTATATAGGTTGAGCACCCCAGAGCACATGGTATAGATCAACACAACCCTAAGAATATGGTTTTTGAAGTGAACGAACATGGAGGTGTGAATATCAAAGCTGAAGATAATGATCCCATGGAAGATGATGATCATGAACTAGAAAACACAATTGAAGATGATGGTACAAATACATTGATCCATGACTCATTTAGTACTCGTGCAGCTGGATCATGATGATGAAGATGACCTTGATGTTGTTCATGATGTCCCTCTACTTGAGAAGGCATCTGTGGCCCTTTACGAAGGCTCGCGGGCAACTCTTCTCTCTGTTGTATTGTTGTTGGTGAACTTGAAGGTTATGAATGGTTTATCCAACATAACAATGTCACGTATGTTAAGGTATGTCATATATGTCATAATAAACTGTGAATCATGCTGTACCATTAATATTCGTTATTATAACAAATTATATTTTTTGTTGTAGATTGATAGGTGAGTTTTTGTTACCACCATCAAATATTCTACCTCACATATACCAAGAATTATCTACCATTATGAAAGATATTGGAATGGAGTATCAAGCAATAGATGCTTGTCCCAATGATCATATTATATATCACAAATAACCTGAATTTTGAACTGAATGCCCTGAATGTCATATCAGTAGATATCAAAGAGATCAAATAACAAAAAGGGTTCCTTGCAAGGTTCTTCACTATATTCCCATTATTCCACATATGCAATGATTATTCAAGTGCATTAGCTTGGCACAATTTATGGATTACCATGCATGCAATAGAAGTTGAGATGACATTATTTGCCTTGACTTATGACTGTACCTAGCTTTGTCCTATCTTTGTAAGCTTCCTCTTTGAATTGTGGTTGTAGCTTTGATAATACCTTTTTAATATTGCACTATTTGTAAGGAGGACAACTCCTAATGCATGTTGCAAATTGTGTTCTAGTGACTGAGACTAACCTTTTTGTACTTGATGTTTTTGACTAGTTGTCATAACCTCTAACTTTGATGCTTGTACCTTAATAGAACTAGATGTTTCTTATATGCATACTTGGTCAAGGACTGCATTATGATGCTATAGGGCTACAAACTAAGATTATTTATTGTATTGAGTTGCACATTTGACATGAGTTGCCCTATGACTGCTATGCCTCTTGAGGTTATAAGGTGTTGTTCTTGTCAATTTTTGACAATGCTGCAACAATAACATGTTATTTGTTGTTAAGGTTTGAAAATACCTTTTAGAAACTTATACCCTGCTCTTTTTCACTTAGTATACTTGATTACTGTCATTTTATTTGGTACTAAGTATGACTGCCTACTAGCTCTACTGTAGATTGCAATCTCTCTAGACTGTATTTTCTGAGTGTTGTTGTTCTAGACTTGACCATATATTAGGAAAACATAGCTTGAAATGTCCAAAACAATTAATGAATGACTGCGCTATCACCAATCTATCTTGAAGATTTGACTACTCTTTAGATTATGATTATGACTATCATGATATTTCATGAGACTGCTCTATCCCCATATGAAACCCTTTGTTCCCACAAATCAATGCTTTGAACTTGACTGCAACTTTATAGTGATCACTATCTTTGTATAGTAAGCTTGCTACTTTCTCAACTTTTGATATATTGGAGGCTCCTAGGATGGTTTCTATCTTATAGTCACAATAACTTGCTATAATTTGCATTTCAGATCACTGCTCAATGATCATATGATGTCTTTGTCTTTTGAATTTGACTCTCGAGCTTGCTCTATTTCTTGACCTTTTGAATAATTTTGGGCCATTATTCATTACTTTTATTACCCTATATGTAAAAGACCTTTCTCACTGCTTCCCATACCTAATCTTTATTTGGTTTGTGTCAATCCTACTATTACACCTTTTCTATTTATGATTGAGATTTGTTTTGGGACTAAAAACTCTTGATGATTTCACTAAATGACTTTTGCATGACTGTACTTTCTAAGCTATCCTAGGGAACAAAAGAGACCTAGGGATTTGCTCACTTCAAGGAAAAAGAAAATCTAGCAAGACAATCAACCCTTTTAAATAATATGTGGAACCCTTATGGTAAGCAAGAAAGCATTGACAAACTTATAGATGTTGTCATAACACAAAGCTGAAACTATATTATTTTTTATAGATAATCATATTTCTCCTTTAACCCAACTTTTGCTTGAATCATTACCATAGGCGTATCCAGTGCATGATTTAAACAATAAGATACTAAAAATTCTAAAATAGGGTTCTGAAAACCCTACCTCCAAATGTGGATATCTACTGTTATGACTATGATAATTTCTCTCGAGAAGCTTTGATGCTAACTTCTATCACGCCTAAACTCTACATGTGGTTTGCATGGTGTTGGCATGAGGTGCTTTGTAAATATCCTTATGGATTCTCTTCATATTTTTATGAAACTCCTTCATCGAAGAGGCAAACCTCTCATTCAAACTTTGTAGTAACCCTTTGACTATTGCATGCAGTCCTTTTCTTATAAACCTTCCTCCTTGCAGTGACGTGCTAGGACATAAACTAAAGGTGTAGCTTGTGGAACTTGTTGAGCATCAAATCTAAATTATGTAAAATATCTTGATTTGAGAGATTAAATCATAGAAGCCATCTATCTTTGGAAGAAATCATCATTTTCATTGATACCGTAATAACCCATAAGTTATCGAACAAGTCTAATAGCATTCTATTGAAATATCCAAAATTCAAATAGTATCGATGAGACCTAGCAATGTCTCATCAATATAAAAAGGGTATCGAAGGAAAGGTAACATCGATGAACTCTAAAAGGGACTCATTGAAAGACATGATTCCACTGAAAGAGGATATCGAAGAAAATAGAGACGGTTTTCATCGATGGGAAAAGGCTTCTGAGGAAATAATACCATCGGTGCAACATGAAGGAAACTTATCGAAAGAATGATATCGATCAAACAGAAGGAAGCTACATCGATAAAAGATATCGATAAGGATATGAGTTTCAAGGAGGCTAAAAGGCATGTTACCGATATGTGTGGTTTTACTAATGCAACTTTATTGAGAAAGATTACTAATGAGCTCATCGATGAAAGATGATAGTGGAAGCAAATCATCAAAAGAAAGATGGCCTCGATGAAACAATAGACCCATTCATCGAAGGAGTGTAGTGATGTCGATAGAAAAAGTGTTTCGATGGAAGGATAAAGGAAGTTACCGAAGCCCAAGGTTTCTTTGACATGAAACACGATGAACATTAGATATATATTGATGAGGAAATAGGTTTCAAGGAGGCTAAAAGGCATGTTACCGATATGTGTGGTTTTACCGATGCAACTTTATTGAGAAAGATTACTAATGAGCTCATCGATGAAAGATGATAGTGGAAGCAAATCATCAAAAGAAAGATGGCCTCGATGAAACAATAGACCCATTCATTGAAGGAGTGTAGTGATGTTGATAGAAAAAGTGTTTCGATGGAAGGATAAAGGAAGTTACCAAAGCCCAAGGTTTCTTCGACATGAAACCTGATGGACATCAGATATATATCGATGAGGAAATAGGTTTCAAGGAGGCTAAAAGGCATGTCTCCGATATGTGTTGTTTCACCGATATAACTTTATTGGTGGAAGATGACAAGAGAGGATAAATAAAGGCTTCGATGAGACAATAGATCCATTCATTGACGGGGCATAGTGATATCGATGGAAGAGGTCTTTTGGTGGAAAAATAAAGGAGGTCACCGAAGCCCAAGGTTTCTTCGACATAAAAACCCGATGGATATCAGATAGGTATCAGTGAGGAGACAACCATAGTGACCAAATACAACATTTCGATGAAGGGAGAAAATACCTAGTCGAAGTAATGTTCGAAACAAAAGTGTTAGTTGATGGTTATATGTTGAAAAGCCACAACGCTTGGTGATAATGTATACTCTTATATAGAGGAGGGAGATTTTATAATATGGAAGAAATTTAGAGAAAGGAGTATATTATAGCCTTAGGCTTACCACTGTACTATTTTGGTGAATATATATAATATAATCAGTTGTTTTTCCTTTGCATATGTGAACTTTTAGTTGTTGGCATTTGGCATTATAATAGACAAGGAGAGATTGTTGGCATTTCAATAAGGATATTGAGAAGGTTGTTGATGATTATGGATATAACTAATTAAGGATGTTTACTGTCTTAATATTATTATTTTGTCATTGATGTCAAGAAATTGATTTTCTAATTTAGTATGATGTCGCCATATCTTGAGAAGTATGATTCCATGAGTATAAAGATGTCGGTAAAAGACACAAAAAGAATATGATGGATAAGGGGAGAAATAAGTTATTCAATGGGAAACTATTACCGAGTTAGACAATGGTGAGATCATGATGATTAGATTATTTTGATATCCTACATATGTTATTGATTGAAAGGTTAATACTATACTATGCTACTGAGCAAAGAACCTAGTCGGTAAACCCTAAGGTTATCGCCATCAGTTAATGAAGGCAGAATGTCTACCGAGTGAAGTTTAGTATTTACCGAGTTGCAACTGAGTAATAATAGAATACATTAAATGATTACATGCATTATTTAATGAAGGAAGTTGATGAGCAGGCTATGATTAAATGATTGGTATACCGTGAATGAGGTTTGTTAAAGAATCTATGGCAAAGGAAAATCGGCAGGAAGATCTATAGCTTAGATTGAACCGCAATGCCCTAGCACAAGTTCTAAGAAATGTATGCAAGTTCCAAGGTGGGGTAAAACATTTTCAGATCAAAGGATACATTAAACCTAGTTAAAGTTTGAAGATCTGATGGCTATGATTGATCATGGGAAATATGATCAAGGAGATTAAGTAGTTGGTGAATTGTTTATAAATAGGGAACTATTGATAAACAATTCATGCGGGCAAGTGTATGCACAGGGATGCTACATAGTGATTACCGAGCATAGAAGCTTGAAGATCTATTTTGAATAATAGAGTATAGAGCCCAGGAGATGGACAAGATTAGTTCTATGTCTATATTGTATTGATTAAATAAGAATCTGCTTTAGCATTTTAGATGTGAAGTTGCAAATAGATTTTTATTACTGTTATTTTGTGAAGTGACAGAAAATCTCTTAACCAAGTGGACTTAATAGTCTTATTTGTAAAATCCTCTAGCAAGGTGACATTCTGATTGAGTGTTTGAAATCTTTTAACAAGGTCACTTCTAACAAGGTGAAGATCCTAACAGATCTGAGGGAAATCCCTTAACCGGGTCACATCTAGCAATGTGTTTGTAATCTTTAATAGGATTTGCTTTTAACTGAGCATACTCTAGAAGAGTATATTTCTTAGTGGGTCCGAAATCCCACAGTGGTTTTTCCCTATTTGGGTTTCCACATTAAATCTGGTGTTATGAGTGTTATGATGTTTATATGCTTTTGAGCTTGCATGTTTAGCAGTTTTGGTTATATTACTAAAGTATATGTTACCGAGGTTGAATCTGATGTTTTTATGGAAGATTAAGTTTGTATGATTCAACCCCCCCCCCTCTCATCTTATTAGCTTGGCATCTGTACTTATCTTTAAGTATCAAAACTATCAATTGGTATTAGAGCTTTGGACTCCAGAAGGAAAAGTTTAAAGGTACTTGAGGAAAAGATCCAAAGATGTATAAGAGGGATGCACCGAAGCTAAACAAGTCAAGTTTCTCTACATGGCGAAAAAGGATGAAGCTGCACCTATCAGGAGTTGGAGAATATGTTGTATATTATCTAGATAATGATTTCATCACACCAAGCACCTATCCATTGACAATGGAAGAGATAAAAGAAAAGAAAGAACATATCCAAGCAATGATTGAAATAACATCTGCATTGACCGATTCAGAGTTTAATGATCTAGAAGGCTGCAATGATGCAAAGGCTATGTGGGACAAGCTCATATCTCTGTATGGAGGAGATGAACATGTTCAAAGAGCAAAAGTGGATAGTCTAAGAGGACAACTTGAATCTATGAGGATGAATGAAGGTGAGAACATAACCCAGTATAGTACAAGACTAAAGGAGATTGTCAATCAAATCAAAGGAGCAGGTGGAACTATTGAAGAAAAGGATATAAAAAGTAAGTTGTTAAGAACCCTTCTACCGGCTTATGCAATCCGAGTCTTTGCAATAAATGAATTGAGGTCTATACCTAATATGTCAATTTCTTTAGATGCTACTATTGGTAAGCTACATGCATTCAAGTTAAGTAACTTTGATAACAGTGGGTCATCGGTAAATAAAGTTGAATCTGCATTTAGTTCTTTTCATATTGGTGAATCTAGTGATTACAATGATAGAATGAGTAAGTACACTAAAGGGGATCATAGTGGAGCAAGTGAAAGATTTCGCAAGAACATGGAGGAAGTACACAAACTGTATGAGGAAATCAGAAAGCAAGAAGAGTTTGAAGCACTATTAGCTAGAAGGTTACCGAGAGGCAAAGGTAAGTATAAAGGAAAACTACCTTTGAAATGTTTCAATTGTGATAAGATAGGACATATGGCTTCTAACTATCTTGACAAAGATTCTACTGAAAAGAGAGATTATCAAGATGATAGACAGAAAGATAATCATTACATAGGACACCAAGACTTCAAAACAAGAGATAGAAAGTCATGCTTAATAGCTGATGAGGAATCCAATGATGATAAATCAGATGAAACTGATACAGAGGAAGTAGTTTATGTGGCTATCAAAGATAGATCAGATGAAAAAAGGTATGAAGAAAAAGCCCTTATATCTCACATAAATACTAATGATTCTTGGATCATAGATAGTGGATGGTCACATCACATGATAGGTGATAAACACAAGTTTGTTATGTTAGAAGACTATGATGGAGGCTATGTAAGATTTGGCAATGATGCACCATTTCTGGTAAGAGGTAAAGGATCCATAACACTTCTTGATAATGCAAGATGCAATGATGTTTATTGGGTTGAAGGTTTGAAATACAATTTGTTGAGCCTAGCACAGCTAAACAACACAGGATACTGAATAGAATTTCATAAAGGAATTGTCAAAGTTCATGACAAGCATGGAAAGCTAGCTGCTACCAGGACACAAACAAAAGGTAACACATTTCACCTTGACTCAACTCGGAATAAATGTCTGTATGCAAAGATAGATGATACCTGGTTATGGCATAAAAGGTTTTGTCATGTAAATTTTGATAATCTGATCAAAATAAGCAAGAAGCACCAAGTAAGAGGTCTACCGAGTTTGGAAAAACCTAAGAATGCTATGTGTCGAGGATGTTAGATGGGTAAAATGACAAGATCAAGCTTTACAAGTAAGTCTTACACTTCTAAGGGAATTTTAGATCTTGTGTACACTGATCTTTGTGGTCCTATGAAAGTTCAAAGTTATTATGGTGATAAATATTTCATATTATTTGTGGATGATTACTCAAGGATGATGTCAGTAATGTTTTTAAAAGAAAAATTAGAAGCTTTTCAAATGTTTAAATGGTACAAGGCAAGAGTTGAAAATGAAATAGGAAGACAACTGAAATGTCTTAGATCAGATAGAGGAGGAGAGTTCACATCTGATGAGTTCAACTTATTCTACAATGATCATAGTATAAAAAGATAGGTTTTTGCACCGAGAACTCCACAGCAAAATGGAATAGTTGAGAGAAGAAATAGATCTATTGTGGATTGTGCCAGAACCCTAATGATTGAAAAGAAAGTGCCATAAACATTTTGGAGAGAAGCAATAAGCACTACAGTTTACACCCTGAACCGAGTACAACTGAAGAAAGGTACTTTGAAGACACCATATGAAATCCAGTATGACAAGAAACCTAATGTAAGTTATTTTAAAATCTTTGGAAGTAGACGCTATGTACACAAGGATGATAGAAATGGCAAGTTTGATTAGAAAAGTGAAGAAGGAACATTTATTGGTTATTCTTCTAGAAGTAAAGCATTTAAATGTCTGATCAAATCATCTAACAAAATAGTAGAAAGTGAAAATGTGAAAATTGATGAATTTGCATAAAGAAATGATGAAGGAAATTCCAAGGAACTAGAAGATTATAATGAATTTGTCTATGTTCAACCGACAAGTCCTACCGAGAAACCTGCAAAAGGAAATGAAGAAAATATCCAGTTACCGATGATGAAGAAGAACATACAGAGCCTACCGAGCCTATATTAGCCAAATATGTCAAAAGACATCATGCACCAAGTCAGATTATAGGAGATAAGGATGATCCAGTGATGACAAGGAACAAACTGAGACAAAACACATGTCTAATATCTGAATTTGAACCAAGAATAGTGAAAGAGGCATTTAACAATGAAGATTGGATAAATGCTATGATAGAAGAGATTGATCAAATCAAGAAGAATGACACATGGACACTGGTCCCAAGACCGAAGGAAAAAAATATAATCGGTACAAAATGGATTTTTAGAAACAAGCTAAATGAAAAAGGAGAGGTCATTCGAAATAAAGAAAGACGAGTTTGCAAAGGTTATGCCCAAGAAGAAGGAATTGATTATGGTGAAACTTTTGCACCTATAGCAAGACTTGAAGGAGTAAGAACATTGTTGGCATATGCTGCTTACAAGAATTTCAAGGTATATCAAATGGATGTCAAATCTGCATTTCTGAATGGTATATTAGAAGAAGAAGTTTTTATTGAACAACCTGAAGGATTTGCTAAAGAAAATAATAAAGATCAGGTATGTAAATTGAACAAAGCTTTATATGGTCTAAAACAAGCACCTAGAGCATGGTATGAAAGATTGCACTCTTATTTAATCAAGATTGGTTTTATAAGAACAAGTGAAAACAACTATATTTACATGAAGAATGATGAAAATGGAATACTGATCTCAACCATATTTGTTGATGATATTATATTTTGTGGGAATGACTCTCTATGTAAGAACTTTGGAAATGAAATGAGCAAAAAATTTGAGATGTCATTAATCAGTGAGATAAAGTATTTAATAGGTTTATAGATACTGCAAATGAAAAATGAGATTTTCATTACCCAATCCAAGTACATAAAGGAAGTCTTGAAGAAAATTGGAATGGAGGACTCAAAACCAGTAAGTACTTCTATGACTACCAACTGTAAACTATCAAAGAATGATGAATCTGCATATGTTGATGACACACTTTACTGATCCATGATTGAAAAGTTGCAATATGTTGTTCACAGCAGGCCAAACATAGCACATGTAGTAGGTATAGTTGCAAGATTCTCTACAGATCCTAAGGAAACACACATGACAGCAATCAAGAGAATTTTTAGATACTTGAAAGGCACTGAGGATTATGGCTTAGTATATCAGAAAAGGAATGATTTTGATTTAAAAGTTTATACTGATGCTGATTGGGCAGACAGCATTGATGACAAAAAAAGAACAAGTGGAGGAGCTTTCTTTTTAGGAGAAAGACTAGTGAGTTGGCTTAGCAAGAAACAAGGATGTGTTTCATAGTAGCATTGAATTGTACCAACATAGCATGGATCAAACAACTGTTGGAAGGTATAAATGAGAAAGTTACCAAGCCAGTAACTATATTCTGTGACAATACTAGTGCCATTAACATTTCAAAGAATCCTGTTATGCACTCTAAGACAAAGCACATCTCTATCAAATATCATTATCTTAGAGAAGAAGCTCAAGAGAAGAAAGTGGTGTTGGAGTATGTTAGCACAAAGGAAAAAATAGCAGATATCTTTACCAAGCCACTACCAAGGGACACTTTTGAGTATCTCAAAAGTAAGTTAGGGGTCCTACCCCTATCTTCTACTCACTGACCAAGTTTGGTGAAAGCATCAATTCGATGACTCTACAGAATATCTTTTAGGAGTTGATGCTGATTTACACACTTTAGGATGTTTTCTAAAGGTGTATAAGAAACAATAAAAGAAATAATATAGGGAACAGGAATTGAAGAAATAAATGCTTTGACCAAGACTAAGTTGACACATAATCACAGAAAATCACTTCACACAGGAAGAAATTATGTTTTAGTTCTTTACTTTTTGGCATTGTTGTCAAAGGGGGAGAAGACTGAGAAAAAAAAGCAAGACTGAAGAGAAGAGGAGAAGACTAATGTATGGGGGAGAATTCTGACGATAGAAGGAGAGCATTTCAGCATTTCAGAATCTCATAGCAATCCAAATCAATTAGGTCAAATCAATTGGTTTTGCCATCAATGTCAAAGGGGGAGATTGTTGGCATTTGACATTATAACAAACAAGGAGAGATTGTTGGCATTTCAATAAGGATATTGAGAAGGTTGTTGATGATTATGGATATAACTGATTAAGGATGTTTACTATCTTAATATTATTGTTTTGTCATTGATGTCAAGAAATTGATTTTCTAATTCAGTATGATGTTGCCATATCTTGAGAAGTATGATTTGATGAGTATAAAGATGTTGGTAAAAGACACAGAAAGAATATGATGGATAAGGGGAGAAATAAGTTATTCAATGGCCAACTATTACCGAGTTAGACAATGATGAGATCATGTTGATTAGATTGTTTTGATATCCTACAAATGTTATTGATTGAAAGGTTAATACTATACTATGTTACTGAGCAAAGAACCTAGTCGGTAAACCCTAAGGAACCTAGTCGGTAAACCCTAAGGTTATCACTATCGGTTAATGAAGGAAGGATGTCTACCGAGTGAAGTTTAGTATTTACCGAGTTGCAACCGAATAATAATAGAATACATGAAATGATTACATGCATTATTTAATGAAGGAATCTGATGAGTTGGCTATGATTAAATGATTGGTACGCCGTGAATGAAGTTTGTTAAAGAATCTATGGCAAAGGAAATTCGGCAGGAAGATCTACAGCTTAGATTGAACCGCAATACCCTAGCACAAGTTCCAAGAAATGTATGCAAGTTCCAAGGTGGGGTAAAACATTTTCAGATTGAAGGATACATTGAACCTAGTTAAAGTTTGAAGATCTGATGGCTATGATTGATCATGGGAAATATGATCAAGGAGATTAAGCAGTTGGCGAATTGTTTATAAATAGGGAACTGTTGATAAACAATGCATGCGGGCAAGTGTATGCACAAGGATGCTACATAGTGATTACCGAGCACAGAAGCTTGAAGATCTATTTTGAATAATAGAGTATAGAGCCTAGCAGATGGACAAGATTAGTTCTATGTCTATATTGTATTGAGAAAATAAGAATCTACATTAGCATTTTAGATGTGAAGTTGCAGATAGATTTTTATTATTGTTATTTTGTGAAGTGACAAAAAATCTCTTAACTAAGTGGACTTAACAGTCTTATTTGTAAAATCCTCTAGCAAGGTGACATTTTGATTGAGTGTTTGAAATCCTTTAACAAGGCCACTTCTAACAAGGTGAAGATCCTAACAGATCTAAGGGAAATCCCTTAACCGGGTCACATCTAGCAATGTGTTTGTAATCTTTAACAAGATTTTCTTTTAACCGAGCATACTCTAGAAGAGTATATTTCTTAGTGGGTCCAAAATCCCATAGTGGTTTTTCCCTATTTGGGTTTCCACGTTAAATATAGTGTTAATAGTGTTATGATGTTTATATGCTTTTGAGTTTACATGTTTAGTAGTTTTGGTTATATTACTGAAGTATATGTTACCGAGGTTGAATTTGATGTTTTTATGGAAGATTAAGTTTGTATGATTCACCCCCCCCTCTCATCTTATTAGCTTGACATCTGTACTTATCTTTAAGTATCAGAACTATCGTTAGTAGTGGGGAAAGAAGGAGGAAACAAAGACTGTTCCAGATTCTCTTCTATCATAGTCATGCAAATGTTGCATTCAAGGGGTATTTCCTTCCTTGTTTCCTCTCACATCAGGTATGTATCTATTTCATATCCGACTGAAATGCAGAGGTTAATCATGTATCACTAATTGACTATGGAAATATTACTCATTAAAAGAAAAAGTAAATTGAATTGAAAAGAATCTTTCACTGCTAGCTATGAACATACTATCATGCCTAAGTGTGATTATTTTGTCTTGCATAGCCGTGTAAATTCTGCCTTGAGTAGCCAATGTATAGCTTTTGTATGTTCATGATCTTTCTTGTTAAGATAAATTGTAGAGCCTAAATGATTTACTCATTCATTATCAAGTCTTGAACTTAAGGAAGATAAATTTATTCACAATTATAAATCATGACGATATTCTATTACTTTTCATCAAATACACTGTCTTACCTTATTCATAAGAAAATTGAATACTGCATTCATATCTTGTGCATAGTATGGTTGAGTAGCAACCGCAGAGCATTCACTATAGAATATGATTGCTAGTCCACAAGGGCATAATAGCTGAGTATTGCAGCTATTCTATGTTTATTTGTTTTCCACTCTTAACTCATAGTTGAACTGAATATGGTTCATCTTGGAATCAATGCACATTGGTTATAATCAGATTATAACCAATCTCCATGGTTGCAAGACCTGAAGAAGGATTCTTATCATCAATTAGATGCATACTTTTGGGAAAATACAAAGACAAAAAAATATATTAGAACCGTATTTTTTGTTGAGTCATAATATGATGTGTTAATTTAGCTAAATAAGGGAACCAATGTTGTATTAGGTTTAATTCCATGATGACAGTTGAAGCTTGTTAGAGATAGGGGATTTGTAGCAGTTGGCTTGTTAGGTTATGTCACAATTCCATGAAGGTCCTTGTAAACCGTAAATGTCAGTAGACATGAGACTGTTATGCAATGAATTGGATCAGCTAAACCTAGAAGTTTTGTAACCAATGAATCAACTGACTCAAGTGTATGTTAATTATCTTATGATGGTCATTTATGACCATTATTCTTAGTAGACATTAAGCAGTTCACTAGATAGTTGGTTAGTAAACCAGTGAGTTAGTTGGCTCAAGGGTATGCTATTTATCATATGATGGTCATTAATAACCATTATTGTTAGTACACATTAAGCAGATGGCTTGTTTAGATGGTTGGTAACTAGTGAGTTTGTTCAGCTCAAGAATTGGATGTACAAGTCGAGCAAGGGAGGTGAACACTAACAATGCATTGGTGATTGAAATGTTAAAACCTTGGCCAAGATGGTGATGCTTTATCTAAGTGATTGTTAGATCACATGAACTAGATACACCTACTAGTCAGATAGTCATAGTAGTTAGGGGTTACCTCTAGTGTGTGACTGACTAGTTGTGTGTAGGTTTTGAACACCAAGATCAGATGTCCAGATGTAAAAGAGACCCAATCCTTAGAATGCACCCTCATGAAGGGCTGGGTCTCTTCCAATTGGAAGGGGCATGGGAGACTGGCAATTCTATGATTGAATGGAGAAGCCCTTGATCATGCTCTCCCTATTCCAAATTATGTCGAGGCTTGATACAAAAAGTTTCAGTTGGAAAGTTAAATGAATTGTAACCTCTGAACCTTTATCTCTTCCCTCAAAAATGAAACTTGCCATTTGAATTCCTTTCTCATATTGATTAGCTTAATAATATTTGTTCAATTTTTTTTATCGTTAAAAGATTACCTTCCTTTTAGATAAATTAGTTAGATTCTTATTATGTTGAAGAACATTTAGTTAGTTTTCTCCTTCAACTGAAGTAGTTATGTTTTATTTTGAAATGCTTAATTTTTTATCTTAATATAGATCACAATTTATTTTCTTTAAGTATAGAATTAATGGAATATTACATATGGTATCAAAGCAACCAAGTTTGACATTGAACCTCAGGCTTTCCACCTATAAAAAATAAGGTAGAAAACTGAAATGAAGCATTTTAGTGAATCCTATTTGATTTCTACACACACAAAGAGAAGCACAAGAAACAAATGTTAGTCACTAGGGTTAGAAAATCAAAGATTAAACACTATCCTAATCAAGCATATCAAGAAAGACACTACACAACAAATAAAAATCTTAATGAATCTAAAAAAGATGAACTCTATGGTCTAACTACCAGAGATAGCAAGAAACTCTCCAACCAAAGCAGGGGAGACAAAACCAACAATCTCTGCTTAGGGAGGAGCTCTAGACCCCAAATCTGAAGAAAGAAACAGAGATAAAGTAAGTGAATTGGATAACAACAAGAATGTAAAGTGCACCCCTGATTTGCTAACCAAAATGCTCAAAATAAAATGAAAATCTTTAATAAATACACAAAACTATATACATATGCAGGCACACCATGGTTGAGATGGTCCAACTCCCTAGTCTCACTCTACGACTAAGCTCATGCCATATCTAAATCAAAGACATCTCAAATACATCATCAATGGAAAGTTGCAAAATGCCATTTTCATACATAAGTAAGACATACACAATTGGGCACAATCACCAAGAGAACAAAGTGTGTTTGAGATCATTGTCCTAATTGTGGTATGGTCACAAAGAGGTTGACAAATTTACGGTGATCTCTTTGTGACCACACCACAATTAGGACAATGATCTCAAACACACTTTTTACCGTTCTCTTGGTGATTGTGCCCAATTGTGTATGTCTTGCTTATGTATGAAAATGGCATTTTGCAGTTTTCCACCGATGATGTATTTGAGATGTCTTTGATTTAGATATGGCATGAGCTTAGTCATAGAGTGAGACTAGGGAGAGTTGGACCATCTCAACCATGGTGCACCTAATCATATTAGCTTGAAACCATGTGCCTCATATTAGCCTCAAACCTATGCCCCTACTAGTAGGTGGTGGGGATAGAATATCATTCGCTATACATATCAATGACTGGATAATAATTATTTTTTTTGATAAAAATTATCATCGTCAAAATTATGATGAATATTAAGCTTTAAACCAACAAGGATGTTGTACGTGTGATGACACTTCATAGTCGGATGGTCGTCGATGCCTCTGAATGGATCGACAACACAAGCATCAGATAAATAGCATCATCGTCGGTGCGAAGTTCCAAATTGTCTTTAGCTTTGTGACAAAATCTATTGATTCCGATGACTTCTTTGACCATTGACAAAGTCCATTGGATTGTCGTATTTCTGACAGGCATGGCATCGTTGACCAATCTGATGCCGAGTTTTCGATGGTTGATTTTGTTGGCACTCCGACAAAAATTCATCACAAATCTGACAAACAGCTGTCGGAAATCAGCTCCGAATGTACTAGTGACACATCAAGCAACACAACCTATCACCAATTTTTATGGCACATCTATCTAACTAGGCACTCTAGCACATGAATCAGAGGAAAAGGACATCCTTAGTTGGTTGTACAAGGATGAGGAAGAAAATAGAGTAGCTATCATGGAGGTAGCTAAACCAACACACCTTTATGGAAAAGGTTACTTAATCATGCAACAAATAGGATACAAGGGTAAAGGACCTATTGGAAAATGTTAGGAAGGCATCACAGAACCATTAGACCCTCCTTCACAATTCAGTAAAGACAAAAAAGGATTGGGCTATGAATGCACTCTACTACCAAGGAAGACACCACGCAAATATCAAAAACCCCAATGGAAAGCAAAGAAGAAATACAAGGAAGACTCCTGGTAGGAAGCACTATTTGAGTCAGCTGAGACAATACACAAAGAATGTGAAAATCATGAACCAAAACAACATCAAGAGAAGACCATCAAACAAACAAAGGAAGCATCTACTGCAGAAGCACATCATATTCAAGAACCAATATCCAACAAAGAAGAATCACCTCCTGATAACATCATTCCTCCCCGAGGAACAGTCTATGAACAAATGCAAAGAGTGGAAGCAGGATCTAACATAGAATTAGAGAAAACTATCAAACTTGTATCAATTATCAAAGACTTGTTCTCACCCTACAACATACTAGTTAACAGCACTGCTAGAATTTGGGATACTACCTCTGAGACTGATTCCAATTAATATGAATGGGGTAACTATTCTAATATTACTGAATATATTTGTGCAAATGACAGTCATACACCCATCTCTCAAGAAGAATGCAGCACAAAATCTAGACCACTTGAATTTGGTCCACAAAATATCTATGACGCCAAGGAAAATGAGTAGCGACATTATGAGCAAGTCTATATGGAAAATGATACCATCGAAGACCTCGATGAAATCCTTAACTTCTTTAACACCCCAGCCAATCATGATGATACCTCCATGCTAACACTTACAGTAGTAGAACTTGATCCACCAAACGATTCCTTACCACTTGTCTTTCCTGACCTCGTAGACTGGGACAAACCTAAAACTCATGATATACCAATTTTCCCAAATGATGAATCCATTATCCATTACTTGTGTACTATTAACCCAAAAATAGACTCTACCAGTGAACAAAGTAATGACATCTGCAATTAGGGGAGTGCCAAGTCTCTCAGTCGCAAAAATGAATAAAGTAAAGGATCTACTACTAAAAACCAGTCAATGGTAGCAATAGATCACAAAAAAGTAAAAATAAAGGATGCATCTGAGGGAGAAAACCTTTGTAAGGCACCTAAAGATGGGAAACTTGACACCCTTCTTGAGCATTATCATGAGCGATCACCCATATTGATTGAGACCACTCAATCAATCAACATTAGTACTACAGAAGCAACCAATAATATACACCTGGCAGAATCTTTGACAGAGGAAGAAAGATCAGAGTTTATCAAATTTTTTAAAGAAAAGAAAATCAACTTTGCTTGGTCATATGTAGATATGCCTAGGATTGATCCACAATTGATTATGCATCACTTGTCCATTACTCCAGGAGCTAATCCAGTCAAGCAAAAACTGTGAAAGATGAATCCACATGTGGCACTCATGGTTAAGGCTGAACTGAAGAAACTATTAGATGTCAGGCTCATTCAACCTATCAACTATGCTGAATGGATTTCCAACATTGTACCAGTATCAAAACCAGATGGCAGTATCAGAATATGCACTGATTTTAGAGATGTCAACCAAGCCTGTCCCAAGGATGACTTTCCTTTACCCAATATCGACATAATTGTAGACCTCATAGCAGGTCATGCAATGCTATCACTAATGGACGGTTTTTCAGGCTATAATCAAATCAAGATAGCACTGGAGGATCAAGATAGAATAGTATTCACTTGTCCCTAGGGAACATACTATTGGAATTTCATGCCTTTTGGCTTAAAGAATGCAGGAGTAAATTATCAACGAGCTATGACAACAATCTTTCATGACATGATGCATACCTTCATGAAAGACTATGTGGATGATTTACTAGCTAAATCATTCACCAGAGCAGATCATTTAAACATCTTAGAAAATATTTTTGATAGATTAGAGAGATTCTAAGTCAGGCTCAACCCTAAGAAGTGTCTTCGGGGTTACATCAGGCAAGTTACTAGGCTACATAGTTTTAGCTAAGGGTATTGAAGTGGATCGAGCAAAGGTATAAGCCATTATGGAGATGCCACCACCAAAGAACATTAGTTAGCTCAGATCTCTATAAGGATGGCTCCAATCAAATAGGTGATTCATCACTCAATTAGCAGATAAAAGTCTCACGTTCAATCATTTACTACATAAAAATTTACCATTCAAATGGGAAGCCAAATGTGCAAAATCATTTTATCAAATCAAGCAATATCTAATGAACCCACCAGTTCTAGTACCACCAATAGCAGGGAAACCACTCATCCTTTACATTTCAACAATAGATATCATTGGGGGCATTTTTAGCACAAGAGGATCAACAAGGCAAGAAATGAGCTATATACTATATCAGCATGACATTGAACGGATATGAACTCAACTATACATTCATTGAGAAAGCTTGTCTAACAGTGGTATTTGCCTCTCAAAAGTTATGACACTACATGCTAGCTCACACAATTAAGCTGGTTGCAAAAATTGATCCTCTCAAATATCTACTCAACAAGGTAGCTCTTACAGGAAG
This sequence comes from Cryptomeria japonica, assembly GCF_030272615.1. NCBI lineage: Eukaryota > Viridiplantae > Streptophyta > Pinopsida > Cupressales > Cupressaceae > Cryptomeria > Cryptomeria japonica. Next base: position 777,463,290 of record NC_081408.1, read on the forward strand.
ATTGGCTAAATGGGTCATGATTCTCAATGAGTTTGATATCCACTACACTGAGCGACGAGATATCAAAGGACAAGCAATTGCAGATCAACTGGCAGAAGCACCACTACCTAGAAAACAACCTATGAAGATCCAATTTCCATACAACGACGTTCTTGCTATCTCTACCAAACAATGGATCTTATACTTTGATGGATACTATACTCAACATGGCTCAGGTGTTGGCATTCTATTAATTACTCCTGAAGGACACACCATACCAAGATCATATAGGCTTATGTTTCCATGCACAAATAACATTGTTGAATATGAGGCATTGGTTATAGGCATCAAAATGGCCATAGAATGGAGAATCACAGAATTAAAAGTCTACAGAGATTCACAATTAGTCATCAATCAAATCAACAATGACTATCAGACAAAGGACAACAAGTTGTTTCCATATAAGCGAATGGTGGATGATTTCAAACAATATTTTGTATACATCACCTTCGAGCAAATACCAAGGTTGGAAAATAGAGAGGCCGATGCAATGGCTACTATCGCTTCACTACTGGAAATACCAGAGCAATAGAATCATTACAAGTTTCTGATAGAGCAACTATTCTCCCCAGCCTATGACCATTCTAATTCCCATATTATCTATGCCTTGACTAGTTCGGACTCTCCATTATATGAACCAATATACAATTATCTTTATAGCAAGATCCTACCCATTGACCTATCTCAAAATAAAAAATGCAACTTTATCCGGCAAGTTGCCCGTTATACTCTCACTACTGATACTTTGTACCATCGAGGTCTAGATGGTGATAGTTTTGATACTTAATGTAAGTACAGATCCAATAGCCAACAAGATGAGAGGGGGGGGGGGTGAATCATACAAACTTAATCATCCATAAAAACATCAGATTCAACCTCGGTAACATATATATCAGTCATATAACCAAAACTGTCAAACATGCAAACTTAAAAGTATATGAACAATATAAACCTCATAACACCAGATTTAACGTGGAAACCCAAATAGGACCACTGAGGGATTTTAGACCCACTAAGAAATATACTCTTCTAGAGTATGCTCAGTTAAAAGCAAATCCTATTAAAGATTACAAACACATTGCTAGATGTGACCCGGTTAAGGGATTTCCCTCAGATCTGTTAGGATCTTCACCTTGTTAGAAGTGACCTTGTTAAAGGATTTCAAACACTCGAATAAGAATGTCACCTTGATAGAGGATTTACATATAAGACTGTTAAGTCCACTCGGTTAAGAGATTTTCTACTACTTCTCAAAATAACAATAATAAAAACATGTCTACAACTTCACATCTAAAAATGCTAAAGCAGATTCCTATTTGTTCAATACAATTTAGACATAGAACTAATCTTGTTTATCTGTTGGGAATCTATACTCTATTATCAAAATAGGTCTTCAAGCTTCTATGCTCAGTAATCACTGTGTAGCATCCCTGTGCATACACTTGCCTGCATACATTGTTTATCAATGGTTTCCTATTTATAAACAATCTTCTAACCCCTTAATCTCCTTGATCACATTTCCCATGATCAATCATAGCCATCAGATCTTCAATCTTGTCCAGGTTCAATGTATCCTTCGATCTGAAAATGTTTTACCCCACCTTGGAACTTGCATTTTCACCTTGGAACTTGTGTTAGGGTATTGTGGTTCAATCTGAGCTGTAGACCTTCCTGCCAACCTTTCTTTACCATAGATTCTTTAAAAATCTTCATACACGGCTTACCAATCATTTAATTCACTCCAGCTCATCAACTTCCTTCATTAAATATCACATGTAAACATTTAATGCATTCTATTATAGCTCGGTTGTAACTTGGTAAATACTAAACTTCACTCGGTAGACATTCTGCCTTCATTAACCGATAGCGATAACCTTAGGGTTTACCGACTAGGTTCCTTAGGGTTTACCAACTAGGTTCTTTGCTCGGTAATATAGTATAGTATTAACCTTTCAAACAATAGCATATGTAGGATATCAAAACAATCTAAACATCATGATCTCATCATTGTCTAACTCGGTAATAGTTGCCCATTCCTTATTCATCATATTCTTTCTGTTTCTTTTATCGACATCTTTATACTCATCAAATCATACTTCTTAAGATATGGCAACATCATACTGAATTAGAAAATCAATTTCTTGACATGAATGACAAAATAATAATATTAAGATAGTAATCATCCTTAATCAGAGATATCCATAGTCATCAACAACTTTCTCATTATCCTTATTGAAATGCCAACAATCTCTCATTATAATTGGAATGCCAACCTTCTTCCTGTCTATTATAATTCCAATAGATGGTACTCTTCTTTGTTGCCTTGATCATAATAAATCTCACTCTGCTTTACAAGAGTTTCATGAAGGTATCTGTGGCACACATTCAAGTGGTCCTACTCTTGCTAAAAAGCTTCTAAGAATGGGATATTACTGGCCGACAATGGAAAAAGATTCTTATCACTTTGCAAAGAAGTGTCCTAAATGCCAAATCCATGGCAATCTTATACATGCACCAGCACAGAAACTACAGCCATTCACAACATCCTCGCCCTTTTGCCAGTGGGGACTAGATTTAGTTGGCAAAATTCATCCTTCATCTTCAAATGGACACAAGTTCATTATAACTGCAATAGAATACTTTACCAAGTGGATTGAAGTGGTTCCCATGACCACAGTAACAAGGAAACAAATAGCCTCTTTCCTCCTTAATTATCTGATCAGCAAATATGGCATTCCAAGTTCCATCATCATAGATAATGGACGACCTTTCAAGAACCAAGATGTGCGAGAACTATGTGACAAGTTCAAAATCCAACATCGTTTTTCTACACCTTACTACCCATAAGGGAATGGTCGGGCAGAAGCATCCAACAAAACAATATTGAAAATCCTAAAGAAAATAGTGAATGATGCGGGCAAAGATTGGCATGTACAACTCAATCCAGCACTTTGGGCATACAAAACTAGCATTTGCACACCTATGGGAGCTACACCATATTCATTGGTATATGGATCTAAGGCAATTTTACCCTGGGAGGTAGAAATTCCATCTCTCAGAGTCTCTTTGAAAGGCCTAATTCCAGATGAAGAGTATCGAGCTAACCAACTGCAAGAGCTCGAACATCTAGATGAAAGATGCCAACGTACCTACACTCATCTCAAAGTATATCAACAATGCATGTGCAGGAGCTACAACCACAAGGTCATTCCCCAAATTTTTAAAATTGGTGACCTAGTACTCAAAGAAAATCCTAGAAATCAGCAAGATCGGGAAAAGAAAGGGAAATTTGAACCTAACTAGTTAGGTCCCTATGTCATTATATCAGGCTATGGATTAGGCACCTATCAGCTAACAACTTTAGAAGGAGATGTGCTCGATGAACCAACTAACAACATCCATCTGAAGAAATACTACACTTGAGTAGTCTAATGCACGGAAAAGTCAAAAAATCAAAAATATCAAAAAATTAAGAAAAAGCAAATAAAGAGGTACAATAAAAACAATTGGTGAAAACCTGGCAATAGACACTATTGTGAGACCTGATAGCTCCTCTATCTATATCCATACCATTATATCCACAGTTAAGCACTATCGACCATCGCTCGACATTTTATCACAATATTCATCCAGGACATATTTAGCGTAGTCACTATCCTGGTTTATCCACATATCCTTTCACTGCATCTCACCATGGCTTGGTAATCACTATACATATCCACATTAAGAGGATCACTCGGCTAGGGGCAGTATCAATTAGAGCTTGCAGCATGTTCAAGACTTCAAAACTAGTAGCAAACTCACAACATCATATCCAACAAACAAAACTCAAACAATCGCAATCCCACACATTGATCACTTAACGGGATTCACAAAATATGATGGATGATTTTCTGAAATATCAAATATTGCATCTTGCATAAAATTTTGACTATTTTTTCACTTGAACTTTTTGAATTATTGGATCCTCTACATGTTCTCAACAAAAGCTTCATGCTAGAGAAAGTCCTAGGGACTCCAATATTTTTTAGTTTTCTATTTGTGAGGCAATCATTTGTATTGTGTAGATACTTGTCTCGAGATGTGATTCATAGCATATCACTGAAGACATGATTCCACTTTGTGCATACAAATGGTTTAATCTTGTCTGTTTATACACAATCCGCACTCAAGTCGTCCTAGTTCAATTATACCTTGACGCTTGTGCTATCTTGCAAAATAAAAAATCATGTAAATTTTTTCTCAGGTCATTATGGTTCAATTATACCATTATGCTTGTATAAATTTTCAACATATCCCAAAACAAATCAATTCTCAATGATGATACCTACAAAGAAAGCAAACAACATGTGGCTATACAGGGATGACCAATGCAGGATGAGGATGCTCAAATCAATTAGTTGCATATCATTTTTCAATTAGTTGCATATCATTTTACAATTAGTTTCATATCATTATCATACATCTCATTTTCAAGATACATCTCATAGCATATCATATCATACATCTCATTTTCAAGATACATCTCACAGCATATCATATCATTCATCTCATTTTCAAGATACATCTCACAGCATATCATATCATACATCTCATTTTCAAGATACATCTCACAACATATCATATCATACATCTCATTTTCAAGATACATCTCACAGCATATCATATCATACATCTCATTTTCAAGATACATCTCACAACATCATGCATTATCACATATCACATCACATGCATCTATCTAAGCATTACATCATCATAGAATAATCAAAAGCATATAGAAAGCATACTCCATAACACATCACATAAGGATCAAAGAAAATGATGTCATATATATCTCCAAAATGATCAATGTACAAAATATGTCATGTCTATGCCATTACAACAAAATGATCAAAATACAATAGAGACAATGTCTCTCAAGTATGACTATCTCCTGAGGGAGACGGTCTCACTACAGATGTCCCAGCACCATGATCTCAAGGTGGATCTTGTCTAGGAGGCCTTGTCATGCCTCTGTTCTCTATCCTCGACCCAGTCTCTCGAGATCGACTGGATCTTGACGCTGTGAAACTCTGCACTCAACGCTCCCTAGGCACCGCATCCTCATAATGTCACTGGTAGTACTTTGCCTGCTTGGCTCTCAAAGCTAGCTCTCTCAAGGTGTCTCTCATCGGGCCACCTATTGTCGCTCTCTGCAAACTCGCTATTGTTGGCAAATGCACACTCCAATGAGATATTGTAGGTGATTGAAGGTTTTGTCATTGATGGCAACCTTGCAATCCTATGACACCAGCAAGAAAATTTATCGGCACTAGCAATGATAGACTCTACGCCGGCACATAGAACACCGGCAATGAAAGGAAGTATACCAGCACCCAGGCTGACATTAATTTTGTTTATAATATATTTTGTAATTAATTGTAAAATCATTACAAGCCGACTTGGCAAGTTGTAAAATGACTCATATATGTATGAGATCATTATAGAACATAAAAAAAAAGAAGTATATAGGAAAAATAAGGCAGACCTATTATGTGAATTATAGGTTAAGGGTTTATGTATGAAGCAGAGCTAAAACTGGTACTGGATCTAGCATAGTAGATGCTATTTTGAAGCAATACAAGACATTGGATTTGCATAATCCATTTTGTAAGTCAGTGAGACTTCCCATTTTGTAATTGAGGAGTGAGCTCTAAGCACTTGGCCTTCTTGCAAGTGCAGGCACCTATTGTAGCAGTAATATTCTCTTATTGGCCAGTAAGTGAATATTGTGGGTCACAAATCCCACCGAGGTTTTTCCCACACTGGGTTTCCTCGTTAAACTATTGTGTTATGGTGTGCTTTTCATGTGGTTGATGTTATCTCTATTTATTACATTACTTTTTGTTTACCAGTATACAGTACTGATATGCTTTACATGTTTTAAGTCAAGAAAATTATCAAACCAATTAGATACTGATTCACCCCCCCTCAAAGTATATTTGGGAATCCTAACAGTTGTGAGCTCCTTTGCTTGACCCTAACACTCTATCTCAGTATCACGCTCTATGGTCAGCTGAATAATTTGACATTGATGTGCCAACAACTATGTTTGCAACTGCTGCACTGACAACTACAATGATCTAATTTGCACATCCTCCACATGTGTTGAAATCTACATCTACAACGGTACCTATAAAGGGGTACCCCCTATCCCTCTACCTATCCTCGGTGCAGGTGGAGGTAAAACATCTGACCTCCTCCTCTGGGCAGATCGTCTACAATCATCATGCCCCCCCACCACCACTATCACCTCTCCAACCCTCTCCTCACCCCCAACTCTGATAGTCAAACCTCCTCTCCCTCTATCCACCACAACCCGCCACACTGCTCTCTCCACCCGTATCCCTCTATCACCACCATCTCCACCCCTATCTCCTCTCCTCCCTCAATCCAATCTACCTCTATCCCCTCGCCGACCTCGGCCACCATCTCCGCCATTGCCTCCTCCTCCATCACCTCCTCCCTCATCCACCTCCTCACCAACCTCTCCCCATCTCCCTAACCTCTCAAGCTAATCATCCTCCTCATCATCAAAAGCGGGAATCATCTCTAGTGGATTAGATATCTTGGCCACTGCACGTACTGCAAAGAGTGCTGCAAACTCATCAGTCATCCCTGCATCCACTATCTCAGGGGCATAGTCCCATATCTAGCCAGCTAAGTGGAAGAACTCCTTAACTGTCGTCGTCCTATCAATTATAGGTCCCCACTCTGGAATTTCATGTCTCCGTCGAGCATAAAAACATGCTCCCTATGGAATCCCCTGCTGTTGACCATACTGCCGCAACACCTGGCTATACAAAAACCTCTCAATAACAAAGGGCATCTGCCCTATTAGATATCTAGACATATATACATAGGGAATCTTCATCCCATCCTCTTCCCATACCTCACAACCTATATATGGTCGCCAACGATCGTATCAATATCATCCAAAACTCTCCTCCAGTGCTCTAGTTTGCCCAGCTTACGCTGGATAACTATCCCTTGATATTCGTATGCATACGCACACCCAACAGGCCTATCTCTATTTGCCAGTGGCCTAGCTACAGGAATATGCTCCCATGCCCATACCTATAGCAATGTAACCCCAGCTGATAAACTACCATAACCCAAATATACCACCTGATGCAAATCCCTGTATAAGTGGGCCAGCATAGTTGATCCCCATGCAAATCTGCAATCCTGTGTCACCATGTCCTCCAGAACCAATCCCCATCCCACCACCAGTCCCTTTGACCTATGGTTGGGACATAGGAAACCACCTATGAAACTTGGCAAAACTGATGGTAGAAGAGCGTAATCCAAATCTAAGAACTCCTGCCAGGGGATCTCATACTCACAAATGGTATCATCCTGCAGAATCTAGTGAAGTGCCTCACTCACACCCTCCTTAGTTTTCTCATAGGTTAGCAATGCACATACCATAGGAATCCATAGAATTGGGTAACAATCCTCAGGCATCACTATAATCTCGCCTGTCGCCAAATGAAAGGTGTTCATATCACTGTGCCACCTCTCAGCCAATGTTGTCAATAAATCCCAGTTAACGATAAACCAAGGCATCTCTAACAATGAGGATAGGCCACACCTCTCAATAATATCTCTATTAGCCTGTGTCAATCATGGTATCAATGACCACAGTCTCAGAAATCGCTCTCGCGACTGAACCACTCCAAGGTGCTCCTGTCAAAAAAAAAAAAAAAACAAGTCCAATATCAGTTTCCTCATCAAAAACATTGATATCAAAATCAAATTCATATCAAAACTTGAAACTTTGAAACTCTAATCAAGTTCCACATCATGTCAATCCATTTTCATATCAAATCATATCAGCTTGTAACACAACTCAAATTTCACAATCATATCAGCTTGTAACACAGCTCAGGTTTCACATTCATATCAACTTGTAACACAATTCAAGTTTCACAATCATATCAACTTGTAAAACAACTCAAGTTCCACAATCAATGCAACTTGTAAAACAACTCAAGCTCCACATATATATCAACTTGAAACAATGAAAATCAAATCAAGTTCATATCAAAAACATCCATATCAAACACCACATCATATCAAATCAGCATCAAATCTATGTCAACTTGAAACATTGCAAATCAAATCAAGTTAGATCGGAACTCATATTGGACAACTTATCAAAACAATGATAGCAGACACACAAACCGATAATTTGCACCTATCCTAGCAAAACTAGCATCAACCTACCAATTTTCTTCATCCACACATCACACTTTACTAAAAATTTTCCCCTATGCGCTAAACAAACTTGTGTACACACTAAACTGCTTACTATGCGCTACTCTATCCTCGCAAAGTGCTACCTGATCCACCCTATGCGCTAGCCAAAACCTACGCACTACCCCTTTTCTCCAAAGTGCCAAATAACCTACCCCAAGTGCTAAACTACCCTATGTGCTATTTTATCCTTCTCTTGCACTACAAATCTAACCCTATCTGCTAGTTCATACCTACGCGCTACCTAGGCCTACCCATGCGACCCCCTAGAAACCCTATGCGCTAGGTATCTCCTATGTGCTACCCATTTTGCCCTCTATGCTATCTTGTGATCCCGATGCACTATCCTAACCTGTAGATGCACTACCCTAGTCTTTTCAGATGCTATCCTATTTTCTTGAACCCTACGCACTACAAAACATATCGTATGTGCTACGCTTTGAACCCGACACGCTAAACTGACAAATCCACGTGACAAAATTGAAAACATGATCAAAAATGACAAAATAAAAAATCCAAAAGGGGTCAAAAAGGTTGACTTACCAGTGGTCCATATGCGATAGGCCTCCGATACCTCCAAACGTGCTCAAATCGATGAGAAGCATAAGGAACCGACATGTTGACTTTTATTCAATTGTTAATTTCTCTAAAGTCAACAAGCACAAATGAGACAAAAGAGATCACTTTTTCTCTTTTATAAGGTAAATTAAAATTAGGGTTACATAGAGGAACACGTAAATTGCTCACGGTGTCTCATGCAACCCTACCAAACATCATTATCGGGAGATGAATCAACTAACCGCATTCAACATAGACAAAATTTTACAACACAATGAAATTTATCAAAAATATCCAGATCAAATCAAATGTTCAAAATTTTTTATTCATCTCCCGAGGGGGCATTATCAACATCATTTATCAAATCGGGGGCATCAGTTATCAAATCTAGGGCACGACATGAAAATCTCAAAATGACATAAAAATTGATCATAACTAAATCATGACGACACATCATTTTGTTTGAATCAACATGTGCACACACGTCACTTCAAAGAAGGGCAAAATGTAGATGTATAAAAATGACCATATTCCTAAATGAATATTCAATGTTCATTTTATTCCCATTCCTCTATTTAGTTAAATCTAATTTAATTAAATCACCCACATTCTTATATTTAATTAAATAAATTATTCAATCTATTTAGTTAAATTCACTTAAGCCCTTTACATCATTTAATTGAATAAATCATTTTATTTAATTAAAATCCCTTCTTCTTAATTTTTAATTAAATTTACATTTAATTAATAGTTTACACCAAATTGAATAAATCTAATTTATTTAATTTCCTAACTTGCAACCAAATTGAAATAAAGCAATTTATTTTAATTAATTCTATTTTCCCTCGCCCACTTGCATTTTCCTACATCTCCCACTTGCATCCTAAAACCTATTTCTAATTTCTTCTAGAATCCATCTAATCCTAATCAATTAACTCAAACCCATTCATTATCCCCTTTCCCTAAATTTGAGGAGGTCACTACTCAAATTTGGAGTAAAGTCTTCTAAAAGCATTAAAGCCTTTATCCATTCAACAAGCTGAATACCCCCAAATTTGGAAGGACTCTTACAAATTTGTCCCCAAAGTCTTTTAACCATTAATGGTTAACTAACCCTTAGTGGCATGGTTAGAGACTTTTTGACTAACTTAACCTCCATCTAACCCACGGGTTTCATCAAGCATTCATTGCTTTGACCATGGTTATCCCTTTAACCTTTGCACAAGAGTTTACCCCTTGGGTAAAAGCTTTATCCATTGGATAACCCTAACCTAACCTTAACCCTCACCTCCTAAGGTAACCATAAGGTCTTCTCAAGCATTTAATGCTTCTTTCATCTCCTCTCAACCAGTCTTATGTTGACAATTGTCACCATTTCATTGGTGAAAATTGTAAACATGGATTGATAACTTTCAATCCTGACCCTTGATTAACTCCTTCAATCTTGACCATCCATTGCTCTATTTTCACTATAAATAGAGCTCTCCTTCCTCTATTTTGAGGATCCATGCAAGCTTTTAATATCTCATTTATGCTCAAATTTATCAATACATCTAGCTTCTCTTTGTAATAGGGATTTAATCTAATAAGCATTTTAGACTATCTCCTTTATCATTAGCTTAAATCATTAACTAGTATATCATGTTAGGATAGTATTGCTTCTAATCTTAACATTTTATAATCTAGTTTATTGCATTTGTAGAATCATGCATAGATAAGATGCATTTAATAATTAAATCAATCATAATCATCCATAATTCTTGCATTCGTCATCCCTAAGCCACTTTTCTCAGTGATCTGAGAGAAAAGGCATTGGCTTGAGGGACCTTGTGAGATAGAAAACCATGGAACCAACCTTGGGAAGTTGAGTCATCCTTCATGACTCCATAACTTGCACCAAGAAGGCTTGTGGGTGTGTGAACAAGCCTCTTTGATACCACATTTTCATATTTTAAGTTTCATTGACCCGCTTTTCCCGCACACACCCATATTGTGCCATTTCAGTGTAGAGCAACCTTGAAGAGCAGCTAAGGGTTTTCCATTATGAAATAGATTCCACAATATTGATCTGTTATTGGCAATCTTCCACTGAATAGTTCCATTCACTTTGATGTGTACCAAGTGCTTCACCTATTCCCAATCTTTCCATAAGGACTTAAAGACCTTAGAACCAATTGGGGATACCTCTATCTATCCAATCAAAAGGTCAAGCATGGGGATATCCTTCCATTTCCTGGCTTTCTTAGGGATTGAGGATGCAATATTATTTCTTAATAGAATTTTCCATGGCTCATCCCCTTCCATGGCCTTGAGAATCCACTTGGAGGCGAGGGAAATGCCCTGTAGTTTGATGTCTTTTAACCCCATCCCACCAGAAAGCTTATGCATAGTGCACCACTCCCATTTCACTGCATGTTGCTTCCTAATACCTTTTCCATCTTGTTGGCATTTCAATAGAAGGAGACTGTTGATATTCATTAAGGATATTGAGAAGGTTGTTGAAGATTATTTGATATAACTGAAAAAGGATGATAACTATCTTTATAACATTATTTTGTCATTGATGTCAAGAAATTGATTTTTTGATTTAGTATGATGTTGCCATATCTTGAGAAGATTGATTTGAAGAGAATTAAGATGTCGATAAAAGACACAAAAAGAATGTGATAAGAAAGGGGAGAAATAAGATATTCAATGGGAAACTATTACCGAGTTAGACAATTATGAGATCATGATGTTTAGCTTATTTTGATATCCTACATACGTTGTTGATTGTAAGGTTAATACTATACTTTATCACCGAGCAAGGAACCTAGTCAGTAAACCCTAAGGAACCTAGTCGGTAAACCTAAGGTTATCGATATTAGTTAATGTAGGCGGAATGTCTACCAAGTAAAGTTTAGTATTTACCGATTTGCAGCTGAGTTATGACAGATCGCATTGGATGGATAAAAGCATTATTTAATGAAGGATCCTGATGAGCTGGAGATGTATAAATGATTGGTATGCCACGCATGAAGTTTGTTAAGGATCTATGGAAATGTAAAATCAAGAGGAAGATCTACAATGCAGGTTGAACCGCAATAACCTAGCACAAGTTCCTAGGAAGGTATGCAAGTTCCAAGGTGAGGTAAAATGTTTTTCAGATCGAGGGATATATTGAGCCTAGTCAAGATTGAAGATCTGATGGCTATTATTGATCATGGGAAATGTGATCAAGGAGATTTAGGGATTAGCAAATTGTTTATAAATAAGGAATTGTTGATAAACAATGAATGTGGGCAAGTGTAAGCACATGGATGCTACATAGTGATTACCGAGCATAGAAGCTTGAAGACTTGTTTGAATAATAGAGTAGGGAGCCCAGCAGAGGGACAAGATAAGTCCTATGACAAGATTGTTTTGAGCAAATAGAATCTTCTTTAGCATTTTAGATGTGAAGTTGTAGATATATTTTTATTACTGTTATTTTGTAAGTGACAGAAAATCTCTTAACCGAGTGGACTTAACAGTCTTATTTGTAAACCCTCTAGAAAGGTAACATTCTAAATGAGTGTTTGAAATCCTTTGACAAGGTCACTTCTAACAAAGTGAAGATCCTAACAAATCTGAGGGAAATCCCTTAACCGGGTCACATCTAGCAATGTGTTTGTAATCTTTAATAGGATTTTCTTTTAACCGAGCATACTCTAGAAAAGTATATTTCTTAGTGGGTCCGAAATCCCACAGTGGTTTTTCCCTATTTGGGTTTCCACATTAAATCTGGTGTTATATGTGTTATGATGATTATGTGTTTATGAGTTTGCATGTTTAGCAGTTTTTGGTTATATTGCTGAAGTATAAGTTATCAAGGTTGAATCTGTTGATTTTATGGAAGATTAAGGTTGTATGATTCACCCCCCCCCCTCTCATCTTGTTAGCTATTAGCATCAGAACTTTACAATTGGTATCAGAGCTTTGGACTCAAGAAGAAAAGTTTAAAGGTACTTGAGGCAAAGATCCGAAGATGTATAAAAGGGATGCACCAAAGTTGAACAAGTCAAGTTTCTCCACATGGTAGAAAAGGATGAAGCTGCATTTATCAAGAATTGGAGAATATGCAACATATTATTTGGAACATGATTACATACCACCAAGCACCAACCTGGTGACCTTGGAAGAGATAAAGGCAAAGCAAGGACATATTCAAGCTATGATTGAATTAACATCAGCATTGACTGACTCAGAGTTTAATTATCTAGAAGGTTGTAATGATGCAAAAGCAATTTGGACTAAGCTCATATCTGTGTATGGTGGTGATGAACATGTTCAAAGAGAAAAAGTAGGTAGTCTAAGAGGACAACTTGAATCCATGAGAATGAATGAAGGTGAGAACATAACCCAATATAGTACAAGGTTAAAGGAGTCTATCAATCAAATCAAAGGAGTAGGAGGAACTATTGAAGAAAAGGATGTAACAAGTAAGTTGTTGAGAACCCTTCTACCTGCTTATGCCATTCAAGTCTCTGTAATCAATGAACTAAGGTTTGTACCAAACATGCCAGTTTCTTTGGATGCTACTATTGGTAAGCTACATGCATTTGAGTTAAGCAATTTTGATAACAGTGGGTCTTCGGTAAATAAAGTAGAATCTACATTCAGTTCTTTTCATATTGGTGAATCTGTTGATTACAATGATAGAATGAGTAAGTACTCTGAAGTGAATCACAGTGGAGCAAGTGAAAGATTTTGTAAGAACATGGAAGAGGTCCACAAACTGTATGAGGAAATCAAAAAGAAAGAAGAGTTTGAAGCATTATTAGCCAGAAGGTTACCAAGAGGAAAAGGTAAGTATAAAAGAAAGCTACCTTTAAAATGTTTCAATTGTGATAAAATAGGACATATGGCTTCTAACTGCCCTGACAAAGAATCTAGTGAAAAGAGAGAATACTGAGATAACAGCCAGAAAGACAACCAATAGAGAGGACACCGAGACTTAGAAAGGAGAGACAGAAAACACATGCCTAGTAGCTGATGAGGAATCCAACGATGACAAATCTGATGAAACAGATATAGAGGAAGTTGTTTATATGGCTATCAAAGATGGATCATATGAAGAAAGGTATGAATAAAAAGCCCTAATGTCTCACATAAATAATAATGATTCTTGGATCATAGATCTAGTGGATTCTCACATCACATGACAGGTGATAAACACAAATTTGTTAAATTAGAAGATTATGATGGAGGATATGTAAGATTTGGTAATGATGCACCATGTTCGGTGAAAGGTAAAGGATCTATAACACTTCTTGACAATGCTAAATGTGATGATGTATACTAGGTTGAAGGTTTGAAATACAATTTGTTGAGTGTAGCATAGCTAAACAATACAGGATACCGAATAGAATTTGAGAAAGGAATTGTCAAAGTTCATGACAAACATGGAAAGTTGGCTGCTACCGGGACACAAACAAAAGGTAATACATTTCATCTTGACTCAACTCAGAACAAATGTCTTTATGCAAAGATAGATGATACTTAGTTATGGCATAAAAGGTTTTGTCATGTAAATTTTGATAATCTAATCAAAAAAGGTAAGAAGCACTGAGTAAGAGGTCTATCGAGCTTAGAAAAACCTGAGAATGCTATGTGTCGAGGATGCCAGATGGGTAAGATGACAAGACCAAGCTTTAAAAGTAAGTCCTACACTTCTAAAGGAATTTTAGATCTTGTACACACTGATCTTTGTGGTCCCATGAAAGTTCAAAGTTATTATGGCGATAAATATTTAATATTATTTGTGGATGATTACTCAAGGATGATGTTTGTTATGCTTTTAAAAGAAAAATTAGAAGCTTTTCAAATGTTTAAATGGTACAAGGCAAGAGTTGAAAATGAAATAGGAAGACAGCTGAAATGTCTTAGATCTGATAGAGGAGGAGAATTCACTTCTGATGAATTTAACTTATTCTGCAATGATCATGGTATAAAAAGGCAAGTGTCTGCACTGACAACACCTCAGCAAAGTGGGATAGTTGAGAGAAGAAATAGATCAATTTTAGATTGTGCCAGAATCCTGATGATAGAAAAGAGGGTACCTCAAACATTTTGGAGAGAAGCAATCAACACTACAGTTTACACCCTGAACCGAGTACAACTGAAGAAAGGAACTATGAAGACACCATATGAGATCTAGTATGACAAGAAACCTAATGTAAGTTATTTTAAAATCTTTGGAAGTAGATGTTATGTTCACAAAGATGACAGGAATGGAAAATTTGATCAGAAAAGTGAAGAAGGAACATTTTTTGGTTATTCTTCTATAAGTAAAGCATTTAAATGTCTGATCAAATCATCTAACAAAATAGTAGAAAGTGAAAATGTGAAAATTGATGAATTTGCAGAAAGAAATGATGAAGAAAATTCCAAAGAACTAGAAGATTATGAAGAATTTGTTTATGTTCAACTGAGAAGTCCTACCGAGAAAGCTGTTGAAGAAAATGAAGATAATGTCCAGTTACTGAGTGATGAAGAAGATCATGCAGAGCTTGCCGAGCCTATATTAGCCAAATATGTCAGAAGACATCATGCATCAAGTCAGATTATAGGAGATAAGGATGATCTAGTAATGACAAGGAACAAACTGAGATAGAACACATGTCTGATATCTGAATTTGAACCGAGAATAGTAAAAGAGACATTTAATAGTGAAGATTGGGTAAATGCTATGACAGAAGAGATTGATCAAATAAAAAAGAATAACACATGGACACTGGTCCCAAGACCAAAGGACAAAAATGTAATTGGTAGAAAGTGGATTTTTAGAAACAAGCTAAATGAAAAAGGTGAGGTCATTCGGAACAAAGCAAGACTAGTTTGCAAAGGTTATGCTCAAGAAGAAGGAATAGATTATGGTGAGACTTTTTCACTTGTGGCTAGACTTGAGGGAGTAAGAACATTATTGGCATATGCTGCTTTCAAAAATTTCAAGGTATATCAAATGGATGTTAAATCTACATTTTTGAATGGTATACTAGAAGAAGAAGTCTATATTGAACAACCTGAAGGATTTGTTGAAGACAAGAGTAAAGATCAGGTATGTAAACTAAACAAAGCTTTATATGGTCTGAAACAAGCACCTAGAGCATGGTATGAAAGACTGCACTCTTATTTGATCAAGATTGGTTTTATAATGATAAGTGAAAACAACAATATATACATGAGGAATGATGAGGACAATGGACTACTGATCTCAGCCATATTTGTTGATGATATTATTTTTTGTGGTAATGACTCCTTATGCAAGAACTTTGGAAATGAAATGTGCAAAGAATTTGAGATGTCATTAATCGGTGAGATAAAGTATTTTATAGGTTTACAGATATGACAAATGAAAGATGAGATTTTCATTACTCAATCCAAGTACATAAAGGAAATCTTGAATAAATTTGGAATGGAGGATTCTAAGTACTCCTATGACTACTAACTATAAACTATCAAAGAATGATGAATCTACATCTGTTGATGAGACACTTTACCGATCTATGATTGGAAAGTTGCAATATGTTGTGTACGGCAGACCGGATATAGCACATGTAGTAGGTATTGTAGCAAGATTTTCTACAAATCCCAAAGAAACCCATATGACAGCAATTAAGAGAATTTTCAGATACCTGAGAGGCACTGAAGATTACGGCTTAGTATATGAAAAGAGAAATGATTTTGATTTAAAAGTGTATACTGATGCTAATTGGGCAAGCAACATTGATGATAGGAAAAGCACAAGTGGTGGAGATTTCTTTTTAGGAGAAAGACTAGTGAGTTGGCTTAGTAAGAAACAAGGATGTATTTCACAGTCAATAGCAGAAGCTGAATATGTTGATGCAGCATTGAATTGTACCAATATAGCATGGATCAAGCAACTGTTAGAAGGTATAAATGAGAAAGTTACCGAGCCAATAACTATATTTTGTGATAATACTAGTGCCATTAACATTTCAAAGAATCCAGTAATGCACTCTAAGACAAAACATATTTCTATAAAGTATCATTATCTCAGAGAAGAAGTTCAAGAAAAGAAAGTTGTGCTGGAATATATCAGTTCAAAGGAGCAATTAGTAGATATCTTCACAAAGCCACTGCCAAGAGACACTTTTGAGTATCTCAGAAGCAAGCTAGGGGTCCTACCCCTATCTTCTACTCATTGACAGAGTTCGGTGAAAGAATCAATTCGATGAATCTATAGAATATTATGTGTGTATTGATGCTAATTTACACACTTTAGAAGGTTTTCTAAAAGGTGTGTAGGAAATAGTGAATAGAGACAAGTTTCTCTGACCGAGACTGAGATGATACATAGCAAGGTAAATCACTTCACAGGGGAAGAAATCATGATTTAGTTATTTTACTTTTTGGCATTGTTGTCAAAGGGGGAGAAGACTAAATGGTAGACTAAATTGGTAAAGCCCTAAATGGAGAAAATAACAAAAGACTAATGACAGGGGGAGAAGATTACTAAAAAAGGGAGAAGACTTCAGAAGATTTTAACAGCTCAAGGATAACTAAAGAAGTCTAATAGAAATTTGAATCCGAATCAATTTTAATATCTTGTCGGTATTACCATTTAAAAGTTGGTTTTGCCATCAATGCTAAAGGGGGATATTGTTGGCATTTCAATAGAAGGAGACTGTTGATATTCATTAAGGATATTGAGAAGGTTGTTGAAGATTATTTGATATAACTGAAAAGGGATGATAACTATCTTTATAACATTATTTTGTCATTGATGTCAAGAAATTGATTTTTTGATTCAATATGATGTTGCCATGTCTTGAGAAGATTGATTTGAAGAGAATTAAGATGTCAGTAAAAGACACAGAAAGAATGTGATAAGAAAGGGGAGAAATAAGATATTCAATGGGCAACTATTACCGAGTTAGACAATGATGAGATCATGATGTTTAGATTGTTTTGATATCCTACATATGTTGTTGATTGTAAGGTTAATTCTATACTTTGTCACTGAGCAAGGAACCTAGTCGGTAAACCCTAAGGAACCTAGTCGGTAAACCCTAAGGTTATCGATATCGATTAATGAAGGTGGAATGTCTACCGAGTAAAGTTTAGTATTTACTGAGTTGCAACTGAGTTATGATAGATTGCATTGGATGGATAAAAGCATTATTTAATGAAGGATGTTGATGAGCTAGAGATGTATAAATGATTGGTATGCCGCACATGAAGTTTGTTAAGGATCTACAGCAATGGAAAATCAAGAGGAAGATCTATAGCACAGATTGAACCGCAATAACCTAGCACAAGTTCCTAGGAAGGTATGCAAGTTCCAAGGTGAAGTAAAACATTTTTCAGATCGAGGGATACATTAAACTTAGTCAAGATTGAAGATCTGATGGCTATGATTGATCATGGGAAATGTGATCAAGAAGATTCAGGAGTTAGCAAATTTTTTATAAATAAGGAATTTTTGATAAATAATGAACGTGGGCAAGTGTAAGCACATGGATGCTACATACTGATTACCGAGCACAGAAGCTTGAAGACCTTTTTGAATAATAGAGTAGGGAGCCCAGCAGAGGGACAAGATAAGTCCTATGACAAGATTGTTTTGAGCAAATAGAATCTGCTTTAGCATTTTAGATGTGAAGTTGCAGATATATTTTTATTGCTGTTATTTTTTAAGTGACAGAAAATCTCTTAACCGAGTGGACTTAAAAGTATTATTTGTAAACCCTCTAGCAAGGTAACAATCTAAATGAGCGTTTGAAATCCTTTGACAAGGTCACTTCTAACAAAGTGAAGATCCTAATAGATTTGAGGGAAATCCCTTAACCGGGTCACATGTAGCAATGTGTTTGTAATCTTTAACAAGATTTGTTTTTAACCGAGCATACTCTAGAAGAGTATATTTCTTAGTGGATCCGAAATCCCACAGTGGTTTTTCCCTATTTGGGTTTCCACATTAAATCTGGCGTTATATGTGTAATGATGATTATGTGTTTATGAGTTTGCATGTTTAGTAGTTTTTGGTTATATTGTTGAAGTATAAGTTACCAAGGTTGAATCTATTGATTTTATGGAAGATTAAGGTTGTATGATTCACCCCCCCCCCCCCCCTCTCATCTTGTTAGATATTGGCATCAAAACTTTACACATCTAACCATAGGAATTCCCTAATCTATTTTTGGATATGATTGAATTCGTAGTTTTTAAAGAGCCAAGAAGGGGAGAAATGGATAATATATGATGCCAATATCTTTTGACAGACCTAAAATCTTCTAGCCAAATACAGATAGTTCCTGTTCCATTTAGAGAGCTTCTTCTCTATCCTATTTCTTACACATTCCCACATTTCTTTTAAATTTGGAAGGACAGAGAAAGGGTTGCCTAGGTATTTTACATTCTGTGTAGGGCCTAGCCAGTTGAGAGATAATTTTGAAAGCCAGTTTGGGGGGTTGTCATCCCAGCCAAGGAGATTGTATTTGTGCATAGCTATCTTACTGCCAGAGGCAAGGGAAAATATATATATATTTTTCAGAAGATAAACAAGGTTTTCTTCCTCAAGTTTAATCAAAATTGTAGTATCATCAGTAAATTGGACATTACATATTTCTTTTTTGTTAGGTAAGGATATGCCCCTAACAGGAGGAGTAATAGAGGAGTCTTTAAGTAAGTAGAATATTGCATCAGCAATGAGAACAAATAGGGCTGGAGCGAGGGGACATCCTTACCTGATAGATCTAGTTAGTATAAAATTGGAGGACCTTATCATATACCTTGACTTCATCGGGCAATTACATCAATTGTCTAAGTCACATCAGGTCACTTTGATTCACTTACTCAGACTTTATCATGTCCAAGCGACCAACTGACATCAACTGTCACGCTTTGACTTGACCGGGGCAATTAAACCGATTGCACTAGATTGTCCAAACAATTTTGATCAATTGTATAGCATCAATCCAAACCCCACACTACATCTGCTATGTATCTCTTGCATGACCTCAGGGTACTCGTTGGCTTGTTGTTTCTTCATATTCACTCCATTTTCTCCCATTCTTTCATCATTAGTTCTAATTTCTTCTATTCTACCTCCCCTCCACTTTTCATTCTTTTTCGAGAGATCGCCCGATTTTAGAAAAAAAAAAAAAAAAAACATTCGGCCCATCTCTCGAGGGGGCATACCACCCATTAAATTTACATTTTATGGGGCATTTCTTCACACCTATTTTTCTTTCTTTGAAACGACGCGATAAACCGCACCGTCTCAAAGAGGGGCAAATGTAGTCACATAAATCTGTCCACTTAATTAAATGAATACTTAGTATTTATTTGATTATTTAACCATCAATTAATAATTAATTAAATTAATATTTAATTAATTCATCTTAACCCTATTCTCCTATTAATTAAATAAATTATTCAATTTATTTGATTTAATTCACTTAACCAAATTCAGACCATTAATTAAATAAATAAATCATATTTATTTAATTAAATCTTCTCTCACATTTAAATAAATTAATATTTATTTAAAACCCCCAAAATCCCACCTCTCACATTTAAATAAATAAATCATTTATTTAAAATCACCTTTATCCTCCACCCACTTGCATTTTCCTACAAATACAAGTTGCACAATTATTTTAAATAAATAATTTATTTAAATCACCTTTATCCTCCACCCACTTGTATTTTCCTACAAAAGCAAGTTGCACAACTATTTTAAATAAATTATTTATTTAAAATCCTATTTATCCTCACCCACTTGAAACCTTTAATGGTTTCCCTTAAAGTATTCAAACTTGATGGCTTTAAAGTCTTCAAACTTGATGGCTTCCTTCTATAATCTTCTTAAGACTTTAATGGTTTTCCTTAAAGTCTTCAAGCCTTTAATGGTTTCCCTCAAAGTCTTCAAGCATTTTAATGCTTTATCTTCATTTTTCTCATTTAAATAAATTAATATTTATTTGAATATTTATCCAAATGCAAATTACACCATTTAATTGAAATAAATGATTTTATTTTAATTGAAAATACCAAAATTTCTCCCACTTGCATTTTCCTACAAAATCCACTTGTATGCCTAAACCCCTTCTAGATTCTTCTAAACCCTTCCTAATTAGCCTAATCCATCCCCTAAATATTGTCACATTCCTAAGCAAATTGGAGTCACTTCTCAAAGACTCCAAAGTCTTTGAAAAGCAATTAATGCTTTGTGTGTTCAACAAATTAACCCTCAAAGTCTTTGATAACCATTGAAGGCTTTCAACCTTCAACCACTTAATCCCCAAAGTCTCCAATAACCATTAATGGTTACCTCAAACCCTCCCACATGGTTAAAACATTTGTTTTGACTCAACCTCTACCCAACCCAAAGGTCTCATCAAGCCTTTAATGCTTTGACCATGATTATCTCTTAATCATTTGCACAAAGGTTTATCCTTGGATTAACTCTTAATCCAATGGGTAATCTTAATTTGGACTTGACCCTTAGCCTCTAGATAACCATGAGGTCTTCTCAGGCCTTTAATGCCTCCAACCTCTTCTCTCAACCCAATCCTATGTTGACACTTGTCACCATTTTATTGGTGCCAATTGTGCACGTGGATCCCCAACTTTCAAACTTGGCCCTTGATTAAACCATTCAATCTTAGCCCTTCATTTCCCCATTTCTTCTATAAATAGAACCCTTCTCCTCAAGCAAAGGAAGAAGCATTAGAGTATTGTTGTTATACTGGCATTAGCATAGAGCTTTCTCATAGCATCACTATCTACTCTTGCATAGTATTTGCTTATCATATTCAACCATCTTGAATCTCCATATGGCATCCATGGCTAGTGCTAAAAGCTGAGAGCTACACTCATTTGGGACTTGGAGAGGAGAGGAACAAGGGAGGAGCAACTATGAGCATCTTGATTAGCTATTTTATTCTATGTTTATATGCTTTCTATTTCATGCTTAATATCTCTCTTGATATGCCTGTTTAGGATAATCTTTTGTTGCTAACACTAACGTTTGTTTCTTGTGCTCTTGTGTGTGTTGCCATCAAACAGATTTTCTAATCCTTTTTGCAGAGCATCATTTGGTGAACCCGATGTGAATCAAAGAGCAATCATTTTGAAGACTACTAACTTTTGAATGTTTTAATTGACACACAGGTCATTCTCTTGCATTTTTCTTCTCAATTTAGCACCTTCGCAAATTGATACTTTAACGCTATTGTCTATAATGTTGCTCTTTCATGTTAAATAGCACTTCTGTTTTCACACAGAGTAGAGCTATTGTAACAAAGAGTTGTAAGAAAATTCCTTGTAACCGAAAACCAAAAATTTTAGGCTTGTAGAAGCCCACCAAAACATGCAGATTTTTCTAACTAATTATCTTTTGTGCAGGTTTTAACTCACCCCTACAATAGCATTATTTTTAGCAATTTTAGCTTAGGAAATAAATTTGTTCATATTGCTAACTTTGTCTTTCAAGTTAGGATAAAATAAATTCATTTTCCTTTTGGGTTAAAATCAACTACACTTTCATTTGGAGTTTTAAAAAGAACCATATCTTTCGTTTGGAGCTCTAAAAAAGAATCACACTTGTTCAAAGTTAAAAAGAATCACAAAAACAAACACGTAAATTTTTTTGTTGCAAAGTTAGGAACAAATTCTTTTGGTGCTTAAAATCAACAAGGCAAATTTTATTTCTTGCATCAAGATAAAACTTACAATCCACACTTCCATTTTTGGTGCAAATAAAATTCACAATCAACTTGTCTCATTTTTAAAGCAATTTTACTTCATGCAAACGTGTTTTTCATTAAGTTGACCAGGATTTTCAAATTCTAGTTTACTCCAACAATTGCCTTTGAAAATTAAAAAGAACACCATGATTGTTGGAGCAACATCTCCAAATAGATAGAAAATCATTGCGATGACAAATTAAAAGGAACAAGTGAATTTTGTGTTTGGCACACTTGTGCAAAAGAGTTGGTTGAGTGGTCCTACCTCTAACACACACTATCCTCTCCCTTGGCTCTCGTGGTCCTAGGTGCAAGAGAAAAGTGTTAGTAACGCTCAAATTTTATCTTTTTAAGAGAGGCCTGCCAAGGGATTGATACTCTTGGGAATGACCTCGAACGGTAAATCCTTCGAGCCGCTATAGAAATCAGGTGAGAGCGAAAGCTGTAGCCTTGGGTATAGTGGTTCCTACAGTGTAACTGGCCGAAAGGACAAATGGGCCCCACCACCAGTTACAAGGCTCTTAAGTGAGTCACTGCAGAATGAACTTATGTCCAAAAATATCGAACATGACTAAACACCTTTAAGTAGTAGCCCACCCATTCTATTGATTGAGGATATTTGAGATATAATTTAGTGCAAGAGCATAGATGGTTTTGCTCCCAAGATACTCACCATACATATTTCCTTGAGTAGAAACATAGCTTTTTGAAAAGTCACTTGTGGCTTGATAAAAGTGGTGACTCCCCCATCATAGGGATCATCTATTTGTTATGCTCGTGCAAGACTTAGTATATCACATCCTTACCTGCCACGGCGGGATTCATAAGGTATGTAGTACCAAAGTCGAAGAAATATCAAGATGTGGGCTAAATTTATCACAACTGGCCATTTGACCTTAGGGATAAAAAGTGTTTGAAGTGTGTTCGTTTTACAGACCTAGTGCAAATTGAGCCGACTTCAGGCTTTGGAAATACACTTTAAAATAAATCTAAAGGAAGGGTCATATACAAGTCCAAAGATTGGGTTGATCTAGACCCATACTCATTTGTGCCTTTGGGGGCAACATTCTTGTGTTTGTGTGCTTGCTTTGTTTTCTTGTCAAAGAAAAATCAGCAAATCACTTTCAAAAACAAAGTACTCATCCAACATTTCTCAAAAACAACCAAACACATCAAAAACAAAGTACAAACAACAAAGAGTCAAATTTTATGACCATTCTTCACATCTTGCGAAAGAAGAAGTGTCATCAGAATATCAACTTAAGAAGGAGACCATTAAGCTCAAAGGCTTTGATCAAAAGGAGGAAATTCTTCTATCTCAATAGACAAATCTTTGTCTCACATAGAGTCTTTCTACATCGCATGCGTCTCTATCTTCAAGGTAAAACAAACGAGTTTGATTCAGAATCATTGAATCATAGAGCTTTTATGCAATATAGAGCTCTGAGTTATCACAAAAATCAAGGAGGAAAGATTAATCCCAACTTCTTCCCAAACATCTGTATCACCTACAACACAGCTCGAGAAGTGCCACCAACGCCTGAAAGGGAAGAGATAGAGTTTGTCCCATTTGTAACACAAAGTTTTTATTGAAGTTGAAAACATTTTCATCCATCATCTCACTCATACATCATCACTTCATCATCAATCCGTCCCAACTCTCAAAACATTAAGAGATTCTTGTCCCAAGTTCTCTTTTAGATATTGCTTGAAATCAAACACATCACATCACTTTTTAGATTGTTTCTACATCTAGGATAAGCTCATCCTAAGAGACACATCTACGCAGGTTAAAACTAGTTCATGAGTGAATCCTCTCATTGCTAGGTAGTCAAAATCTGTAACACATCTCAGATTTCTCTACACCTTATCACATCCAAACTCCTCAAAACAAGCAAGAAATTCAAAGAAGGAATTTCAGTTACATCAATCTCAAAGTGCTAGAGATCTACATACAAACACAAATCACCAACCATCAATCTTTCATTTCATCAACAACTCATCATCATCTTCAATCAACTTCAAAACCAAACTTGTAAACAAAATGGCTCAAACCCGATCCCGATCAAGGCAACGAGAAATAGAAATTGAGGAAGAAGAGGACAACCTCAATGAATTTCAAGAAGCACTTGGAGGAAATATGAATGATGAAAACCCAAGTACTCCCACTCCTGCAACAATAGAGAGGGCCCAGCATAACCCTCTCTTTAACAGACTGTTTGACGAAATACTCAGGAGTAATGCGGATGCTCACTTCTTAAAACTCGCTCAAGAAGGAGCCAAACTCCCCTCTGACTTTGATCTTGCCCAATTAAGACATGCATCAGAAAGACAAAGTCGCCATGAGGAGGAAAGAGGTAGAGATCACATCAAATATAACATTCCTCGAGGTAACCCACCACCTCCTCCTCCAAATGAAATAGAGATGTTGCGGTAACAAGTCAAGAATCTCGCCCAACAACTTCATAGTGGTGTTAAGACCAATCAATTCTCACTTAACGACATCTGTCCCTATCCTTTTGATAGGAATCTTTATATGCCACCCTTTCCACGCGGGTTCGAAACACCCAAATTTGAAAAATATAGAGGAAAGGGGGATCCCCGTGATCATGTCCAAGAATTTCATTCTGCTTGTCTTGAAGTGGCTTATGAGGACACATACCTAATGCGCCTTTTTCCCCAAAGCTTGGGAGGAACCACCACATCATGGTTTTCCCGACTACCAGGTGGCATTAGAACATTTGAGGAACTCATCCAGAAGTTCCTATCTCATTACTCTCATAACATTGAACGCGACATCACCATGGCTGATCTATGCAACACCAAACAAAAACCAGGTGAATTATTCTCAGTATTCCTGCAACGATGGCGCCAAATGTCTAGCAGACGTTCTCTTCAGTTACCTGAACAAGAACTAGTGGAAATTTTCATTTCCAACTTAAACGAAGAAATGGAATTTCACCTGGATGTCAAAGACACAGACTCCTTTAACGATATGATCACCAAGGGTATAAAATGTGAAAGGGCACTCATCAAGAAAGGACTCATCAAAATCTTTAATGAACCAAAAGATGGTCCTCGCCCGCGCTTCAATAGTGATAAACCAAACTTCTAGAACAAGAATAAAAATATCGTCAATGATGGGGTTGTGGATGCTCGAACTATCCAAAATGCACAACCTGTGGTTCAGTTTGCAGGACAAAATCCTCCACCTCAGAATAACACAAATGTTCCTCCTAATCAAGGTCGCATCACATCTCATGATGAACCAAGACCTCATCCACAAAAACAAAAACGCACATACACTCCC
This sequence comes from Cryptomeria japonica, assembly GCF_030272615.1. NCBI lineage: Eukaryota > Viridiplantae > Streptophyta > Pinopsida > Cupressales > Cupressaceae > Cryptomeria > Cryptomeria japonica. Next base: position 777,489,231 of record NC_081408.1, read on the forward strand.
TTAGGGGAACCCATTGAAACAGTGTTGCGACAACTCCTTTCTCAGAATTTGGTCACTCTACCTAAACTATCCAACTATGAGCCTCAGGTCAAACCAGCATGGTGGAGAGATACTGAACACTATGAGTTCCATCAAGGACGAGGACACAAGACAAGTAATTGTCACCGATTGAAGGATCTCATTCAGGATCTTATTGATCGAGGAGAAATTGAAATTGAAGGACATGACCCAAAAATGACCAATAATGATCATCTCATGTTCAAGGATCCACTTCCATCACAAGATCAAAGGGGTCCTTCCACTTCCCGGTGAGGCACTGATACCACTGATTATACGCAGGCTGTGTATAACTACACTGTAAATCACCTGTATGATGCCAGTGAACAAATTGCAACTATAACCTTCAAAAATCCCACCTCAAATTGCAATGTTGTTACACGTCGTGGCAAGGTCACCATCAAGGCAGCTCCACAGGGCACCACCTCCGTCCCAAAGCAATATAATCTTGTGGAACAATTAGATAAAACGCCTGCGCTCATATCCATTTTAGAACTATTGCGCCTATCGCCATCTCATAAAACAATCTTGGATCAAGCACTCCAAGAGGCGTCAGTCCCTGCAAACCTGAACACAGACCAATTTCAAGCCATGTTTGGAAATCTAAAGTCATCACCTTGTCTCACTTTTTCTGAAAGTGACAACTCTTCCTTCCAACAACCTCATAATGCTTCACTACACATTGAAGGCTTTATCAACCAACACAGGATCAAGCGAGTCTTGATAGATAATGGAGCAGGCCTAAACATTTGTACGCTATAGTTGGTCACAGCATTGGGATATGTAATAGAATCAGTGGATCCTCGCAAGAAGATCACCATCAAAGCCTATGATGATGCAGAGCGTTCATCTAAAGAAGCTGTGGTCCTACCAATCCGAGTGGGCCCTGTGGTAAAACACATAATTTGTTAGGTTCTGGACCTTCCTCTGCCATATAATCTATTATTAGGGAGACCTTGGATACATGCCATGCAAGCCGTTCCATCTACCTACCATCAATGTATCAAGTTCCCACATAACGGTGCAGAGATCACAATCCTGGGCGATGCAAATCCCTTCGCATTTTGCCATAATATCAGCCATCAACCAGAAATTACTGTTCCTAATAATAGGGAAGCCATTTCCTCTACATCATATGTAAGTCCCACCTCTCTTGCCAGTTCGAACACCCCTATACCCAAGCAAGAAAAGCTTAAAATGAAAGTCGCAGAGGAAGGTCCCGGGGAATATAACTTAAGTCAACTCTTTTGTGTGGGACAAATGCCCACTTCTCCTAAAACACATGGTAAACCATAGCAGTTACTCCAGCAACGACTAATCACGCCAGCATGTGCTTGGACGCCTTTCGTCCTTGGAAGGAGTCAAGAGGAAGAAACACAAGATGAGGACCTAGCGGACTGGATCTATAAAGATCCCATCACCACTGACATACCGCGAGTTACACTTCCTACAGAATAGTATGGCAAAGGCCTCCTCATTATGCAAAGAATGGGATATGATGGTCAGAGTGCTTTGGGATACTGCAAACAAGGACGACATGAACCGCTGCTGCCAGAGTTCAAGCCCAAAGGTAATAAAGGCCTAGGCTTTGAAAAAGAGATCCTTCCTAAACTCAGATTTAAAGGAAAACCTAGCAAACCATTTTTCCCACCTACTGTAAAGAGGACACCTTTCATAATCAAAGCACCATCAAGCAATATTGTCACTGCCCCATCAAGGCTCACAAACCCACCGCAACCGTCATCAGTGCCAAAAATCCCACCAATCGAACTAGTAATCCCATCCACAGCAGTCATCACATCAATAAAACCATTCATAGCAGCAACTATATTGGAACCCGTAGCAGCATCTATGGCACCAGCCATTCCAATAGAAGCCACTAAATCAACCCTGTCGATACTTCCAGTGACAAAACCTTTAAACCCCATCACAGTTCCTGCAGCACCGATCACCTCAAAGGTACATAAACCAATCACACCTGCAGTATTCAACTCCAGTGACATCCCAGTATGGTATAGCAATTGGATGCTGGAAAGTGATTCAGAGACCGACTCACATGAGTGGGAATTTGATTCTGTATAGCTTAACACTTCAGATGAGGAAGACACGTCACCACCTCCGCCACGCAAAGACATTCCTATTTACGGAGAAGCACAGATAAAGACCACTTGGGTACCTGAGCTGGAAACATCTTCCACAGACCCTACGTCTCATCCTACGCCGGATTTTGATAGGGAGAGTACCATCAACGACCTTCACCACACTGTCTTAACCCTCACTGATACATCTCCCGCACTTAACTTAATCGATGAAGTAATGCCCATTATCCACCCTGAACTCATCGAATGGAACCAACCAAATCCCCCATGTCTTGACCTCTTCCAAAATGATGAGGCTATCATTGACTTTTTGGAATTAAGGGATAATCTACCAAGCGGGGATCACAAAGCTGGATTCGCCATTGAACTTAATAGCATAGCATACTTCGAGGCGGATGCCAAACCCTTCAGCTGCAAAAATATAACATTAAAACATGGATCTTCCAGTGAAAACCACACTGTGGCACTGTTTGATCCAACAAAAGTAAAAAGAAAGAGCGTATCCAATGGTGAAAACCTCTCTGAGGCACTTGAGGATGAAGGGTTTGACATTCTCCCTACTAGTACACAACAGGAACGATCAACGATTCTCATTGAGGAGACTAAAGAATACAATGTGGGGACTCCTGAAAACCCTCATATCATACATCTGGCATCTCTTCTCACTCCAGAGGAACAGCCTCAATTTATAGAGTTCTTCCAACAGCATCAGATCAACTTTGCATGGTCATATGCAGACATGCCTGGGCTTGATCCTGATTTAGTCATGCATCATCTCACAGTAGCAAAAGGAGCCAAACCTGTCAAGCAGAAGCTTCGTAAGATGCATCCTCAGATTGCCGTGCTAGTCAAAACAGAACTCAAGAAACTCCTGGATGTTGGTTTCATTAGACCAATTGATTATGCAGAATGGATCTCCAACATTGTACTAGTTGGCAAACCAAAAGGGGGCATCTGCATTTGTACAGACTTCAGAGATCTGAATAAGGCATGTCCTAAGGATGACTTCCCTCTACCAAATATCGACATCATAGTAGATTTGACAGCAGGACATGTCATGCTTTCACTCATGGATGGCTTTTCAGGATACAATCAAATAAAGATCGCACCCGAGGACCAACATAAGACAGCCTTCACATGTCCATGGGGCACATACTACTGGAATGTAATGCCTTTTGGTCTAAAGAATGCAGGAGCGACCTATCAAAGAGCAATGACCACCATCTTCCATGACATGATGCATACTATAATGGAAGATTATGTGGATGATTTACTAGCAAAATCACTTACTAGAGAAGGACATCTTCACATCTTAGATAAAATCTTTGATAGACTGGAACAATACCATGTTCGACTCAACCCAAAGAAATGTGTCTTTGGAGTGACCTCCGGGAAGCTTCTAGGATACATTGTCTCAAGCAAAGGTATTGAGGTTGATCCAGCAAAGGTTAAGGCAATCATGAACATGCCACCTCCAAGGAATATTAGTCAGCTAAGGACACTACAAGGACGGCTTCAATCCATCCGCAGATTCATTGCACAATTGGCTGATAAGTGTCACCCATTCACACACCTGCTACACAAGAACATCCGCTTTCAGTGGGATGCCCGATGCCAGCAAGCATTTCAGGCGCTTAAAGACTATCTCATGAATCCACCATTGTTGATGCCACCAGATCCAAGTAGACCATTGTTACTTTATATCTCAGCAACAAGTACAGCATTAGGTGTATTACTGGCACAACATAATGCAGAAGGCAAAGAGTGTGCTGTATACTACATCTCTCGTACACTGGTTGGCTATGAACTCAATTACACACCTATTGAGCGGGCTTGCCTAGCAGTAATCTTAGCAGCCACTAAATTGCGACACTATCTGTTGACACACAAGGTACAACTCATCGCAAAGATTGATCCACTCAAATATTTACTCAACAAAGCAACATTGACAGGTCGCTTGGCCAAATGGGTGATGATTCTAAGTAAATTCGATATTGAGTATGTGGACCATAAAGCTATCAAAGGTCAGGTTATTGCAGATCAGTTGGTCGATGCACCTCTCATAGGTGATCATCCTCTCATTTCCAATTTTCCAGATGAAGAGATATTCATGATTACAGAAGCACAGTCATGGAAATTATACTTTGATGGTTCATACACTAGGCACGGCTCGGGGGCAGGCATTCTGTTTATCACACCTCAAGGTGATAGCATCCCGAAGTCTTACAGGCTCACATTTCCATGCACAAACAACATAGCAGAGTATGAGGCCTTGATCACAGGACTCAGATTAGCCATACAATGGAAATTAAAAGAATTGCAAGTATATGGCGATTCCCAACTAGTCATTCGACAAGCAACAGATGAGTATCAGACCAAAGATGATAAACTCATGCCATACAAGCAAATGGTGGACAATCTAAAGACATCATTTACTACTATCACTTTTGAGCAGATACCAAGAGATCAGAATCGAGCTGCTGACGCTATGGCTACCATCGCATCTCTACTAGATCTTCCACAGAATTCAACACGCTACGAGTTCTTGGTAGAACAACTTTGGATCCCTGCTTATGATATCCCCGAATCTCAAATGATATGTTGCCTTGTTGGTTCTGAATCCCCATGGTACGGTGAGTTCTACACCTATCTCCGTGATCACACCCTTCCTCCCAACCAATCAAATAACCAACGTAAAACCTTCATTCGCCAAACTGCTCGATATACCATTATTGCCGAAACCCTATACCGACGCGGTCTTGATGGTACTCTCCTTCGATGTCTAGAACAAGGTGAGATAACAAAGGCTTTGGAAGACGTACATGAAGGAATTTGCGGGACTCACTCAAGTGGTCCATCACTAGCCAAGAAGATCATGCGAGCTGGATACTATTGGCCATCTATGGAAAAGGATTCCTACTACTTTGTCAGGAAGTGCAAAAAATGTCAAGTTCATGGCGACCTAATACATGCACCAGCTCAAGAATTGCAACCAATCACAACACCATGGCCTTTTTGTCAATGGGGTCTTGATCTTGTGGGTAAAATCCATCCATCTTCATCCAATGGCCATAAATTCATTATTACCGCCACCGAATATTTCACCAAGTGGATCGAAGCTGTTCCACTTACCCAAGTCACCGGCAAGCAGATCGCCTCATTCATCCTCAATTACATCATCTGCCGGTATGGTGTGCCCATGTCCATTGTCACAGATAATGGTCTTCCTTTCAAAAATCAGGATGTTCGTGAGCTTTGTGAGAAATTTCATATCCAACACCGCTTTTCCACTCCCTATTACCCACAAGGCAATGGTCAGGCCGAAGCATCCAATAAAAACATATTGAGGATCCTAAAGAAGATAGTCAATGATGTCGGTCGTGATTGGCATGTTCAATTGAATCCAGCGCTATGGGCATATCGAACTAGCATTCGGACCCCTACAGGTGCAACTCCTTATTCATTGGTCTATGGTGCTGAAGCTATCTTACCTATTGAGGTCGAGATACCATCCTTACGAGTTTCATTGCACAATCTCATCGATGATGAAGCATACAGAGTATCTCATCTTCAGGACTTAGAGTTACTAGATGAGAAGCGACAAGCTGCATACAATCACCTCAAAGCCTATCAGCAGCGCATGAGTAGAAGCTACAATCATCGAGTTAGATCTCGTACATTTGAGGTAGGTGATCTTGTTCTTTGAGAAAATCCTCGCAACCAACCAAACAGAGAACATCAAGGCAAGTTTGAATCAAACTGGTTGGGCCCATATGTTGTCACTGCTGTATTTGGGTCCGGGGCATATCAGTTGGCTACATCAGACGGAGAACCGCTCGTAGATCCAATCAATAGCATGCACCTCAAACGGTTTTATAACTAAGGTGTACAAGGCATCAGGCTCCCCTGCATATCAGAAAATACCAAAAACATTCAGAAAAATGTCCTAAAGAAAATACCAAAAACATTCAGAAAAATGTCCTAAAGAAAATACAAAAACATTCAAAAAAGTAAAGAAAAATCATGCATCCAAACGGTGAACAACCACTCCAGTGGCACCTTGGGTAAGTACGATGGCGAAAACCTGGCAAATAGGCACCACTCGTAAAGGCAATGGCTCCAGTATCTTTCAGGCTCATTGCGATCACATTCATACATACACACATCCATCCATCTAACCATGGCTTGTTATTTGATCTGTCATCCAAGAAAGTACTTCATGCGTCTAGCATCCCGCTTTTTCATAAATCATGTCCAACTTGGGGGCAATGCCCTTACAATCTAGATGATGGAAGTGGATTCTACATTACTGGTGATTCATTGGCAAAAACATTCAAAAATGTCTCGCAAAATACAAAAACATTCAAAAATGTCTCGCAAAATACAAAAACATTCAAAAATGTCTCGCAAAATATCAAAAACATTCAAAAATGACTCACAAAATCCACAAACATTCAAAAACTATTACACAAAATCCAAAAACATCGAAAAACCATCGAAAATCACCCAAAAAACATGACAACACCTTGTACATATTCATCCGATCAGATACAAAATACTCACACAAATGACCACTTATCACTCGACCAACACAATCGACATCAACAATCCAAACTATCTTAAACAAGGATGCATCCTTCCTTATCAAAACAAAGACAAGATGACATTTTCTTTGACAAGAAAATTATGTTAAGCTATCAAATACTTGGTTGATTTATGAGTACAATCATTTGTTTATCTGTATCGGGATCTTTCAGCATTGTTTTGTATCGTTTACGCATTACTTCCGATGAAGTACTGGGGCATGTACTAATGGTGTCTACGTGGGAAGTTCACCAAGCTACATGATCTTATGCAAAATGTAGTCATAGATCACTACGGCTTGCTGACTACAGCGTATACCTCGACCATATGAGCATGAACCATTACCAAGGATCCATATTCTTTATTCTTTATGTATATATTGTTTGTTTGTAGGTACAATTCTCTTTCTTTGGTTCCTCCTACCTCATCCAAACTGGATAAAGGTTTTATCTCTTATTACGGTATGCACTTGTCTCAGGATATGATCAGCCTAAGATCAAGGAGGACGTTCCAAGTCATGCATGAAAGGAGATAATCCTTATCTGTTCCACAAGCAATACTCAGGTCAACTTGATCCATTATATCAAGTTGCTTGTATTAACTTGCTATATAAAAATCCATGTAAGAAATACTCTGGTCATCTTGAATCTTTATGTCAAGTTGCTTGTATTTTCTTACAACATTTTAAAGCTCAATGATGAAAAATAAAGCACCATGGATCGGCATTCCATCTCATTTGTATATATTGCATTTCGTTGCATTCCACCCATCCATACATTCATAATAGCTGCATATCATGCATACGTAGTCATAATAATGCATACTCTATTTTACTCATCTTCTTCCATAGGACTCGATCCTAGTCCTCCATATCTTCTATCTAACATCAAATCCCCCCTCACCCTCCCTATCTTGATCATCAACATCATCCTAATCCCTTCATCGCTTCCCATCCTCACTCATCCACAAAATTAAGCCAGTTACTCTGTCTACACAGATACATCGACTCCCACACACCTAGACTATCAACAGATACTCTGATCACGTATCTTCGGGTCTCAACAGGTAATCGATTATGGTAATCCTAGACTACATCAGGCATTTATCATAATGACCTAGTCTCAACGGGGCTGCCATGATTCCCCACAACCATCCATCACATGCACATACTATCAATTGATCAACCAATCAAACACAATCCAATGGACAATTACATCAATTGTCTAAGTCTCAACGAGTATTTTGCTTCATATACCTTGACTTCATCGGGCAATTACATCAATTGTCTAAGTCACATCAGGTCACTTTGATTCACTTACTCAGACTTTATCATGTCCAAGCGACCAACTGACATCAACTGTCACGCTTTGACTTGACCGGGGCAATTAAACCGATTGCACTAGATTGTCCAAACAATTTTGATCAATTGTATAGCATCAATCCAAACCCCACACTACATCTGCTATGTATCTCTTGCATGACCTCAGGGTACTCGTTGGCTTGTTGTTTCTTCATATTCACTCCATTTTCTCCCATTCTTTCATCATTAGTTCTAATTTCTTCTATTCTACCTCCCCTCCACTTTTCATTCTTTTTCGAGAGATCGCCCGATTTTAGAAAAAAAAAAAAAAAAACATTCGGCCCATCTCTCGAGGGGGCATACCACCCATTAAATTTACATTTTATGGGGCATTTCTTCACACCTATTTTTCTTTCTTTGAAACGACGCGATAAACCGCACCGTCTCAAAGAGGGGCAAATGTAGTCACATAAATCTGTCCACTTAATTAAATGAATACTTAGTATTTATTTGATTATTTAACCATCAATTAATAATTAATTAAATTAATATTTAATTAATTCATCTTAACCCTATTCTCCTATTAATTAAATAAATTATTCAATTTATTTGATTTAATTCACTTAACCAAATTCAGACCATTAATTAAATAAATAAATCATATTTATTTAATTAAATCTTCTCTCACATTTAAATAAATTAATATTTATTTAAAACCCCCAAAATCCCACCTCTCACATTTAAATAAATAAATCATTTATTTAAAATCACCTTTATCCTCCACCCACTTGCATTTTCCTACAAATACAAGTTGCACAATTATTTTAAATAAATAATTTATTTAAATCACCTTTATCCTCCACCCACTTGTATTTTCCTACAAAAGCAAGTTGCACAACTATTTTAAATAAATTATTTATTTAAAATCCTATTTATCCTCACCCACTTGAAACCTTTAATGGTTTCCCTTAAAGTATTCAAACTTGATGGCTTTAAAGTCTTCAAACTTGATGGCTTCCTTCTATAATCTTCTTAAGACTTTAATGGTTTTCCTTAAAGTCTTCAAGCCTTTAATGGTTTCCCTCAAAGTCTTCAAGCATTTTAATGCTTTATCTTCATTTTTCTCATTTAAATAAATTAATATTTATTTGAATATTTATCCAAATGCAAATTACACCATTTAATTGAAATAAATGATTTTATTTTAATTGAAAATACCAAAATTTCTCCCACTTGCATTTTCCTACAAAATCCACTTGTATGCCTAAACCCCTTCTAGATTCTTCTAAACCCTTCCTAATTAGCCTAATCCATCCCCTAAATATTGTCACATTCCTAAGCAAATTGGAGTCACTTCTCAAAGACTCCAAAGTCTTTGAAAAGCAATTAATGCTTTGTGTGTTCAACAAATTAACCCTCAAAGTCTTTGATAACCATTGAAGGCTTTCAACCTTCAACCACTTAATCCCCAAAGTCTCCAATAACCATTAATGGTTACCTCAAACCCTCCCACATGGTTAAAACATTTGTTTTGACTCAACCTCTACCCAACCCAAAGGTCTCATCAAGCCTTTAATGCTTTGACCATGATTATCTCTTAATCATTTGCACAAAGGTTTATCCTTGGATTAACTCTTAATCCAATGGGTAATCTTAATTTGGACTTGACCCTTAGCCTCTAGATAACCATGAGGTCTTCTCAGGCCTTTAATGCCTCCAACCTCTTCTCTCAACCCAATCCTATGTTGACACTTGTCACCATTTTATTGGTGCCAATTGTGCACGTGGATCCCCAACTTTCAAACTTGGCCCTTGATTAAACCATTCAATCTTAGCCCTTCATTTCCCCATTTCTTCTATAAATAGAACCCTTCTCCTCAAGCAAAGGAAGAAGCATTAGAGTATTGTTGTTATACTGGCATTAGCATAGAGCTTTCTCATAGCATCACTATCTACTCTTGCATAGTATTTGCTTATCATATTCAACCATCTTGAATCTCCATATGGCATCCATGGCTAGTGCTAAAAGCTGAGAGCTACACTCATTTGGGACTTGGAGAGGAGAGGAACAAGGGAGGAGCAACTATGAGCATCTTGATTAGCTATTTTATTCTATGTTTATATGCTTTCTATTTCATGCTTAATATCTCTCTTGATATGCCTGTTTAGGATAATCTTTTGTTGCTAACACTAACGTTTGTTTCTTGTGCTCTTGTGTGTGTTGCCATCAAACAGATTTTCTAATCCTTTTTGCAGAGCATCAAGTAGTACTGATAATCTTAGGTAATATTTTCTCCAATTTGCATGCAGTCAATTTCGCTAAGATTTTATATGACACATTCAACAGTGTAATAGGTCTCCAGTTTTTAATTAGGGTTTTGTCACCCTCTTTAGGGATGAGCTTGATCAGACCTTGGTTAATGTTTTCTCCCAGGGATCCAATGTGGATAGCCTCAGTATATAGAGAGTGAAGATCATCCACAACCCATTCAATATTTTCTTTGTAGAATTCTATCATAAATCCATCAGGGCTAGGGGATTTGTCATTATTGAGGGTCGATATAGCTTTCCTGATATCTTCTTTAGATATAGTCATTTCAAGCATCTTACTATCTTCCTCATCAAGAAGTTTGGGGATGAAAGACATGACTATCTTTCTAGCATTATCCTACTCCTCCCTAACTGGTTCTGCAAAGAACAATTGCTTGTAGAACTGAGCAAAGCACTCTAGAATTTCAGTTGGCTTAGAGAGGTTCTTATTTTGTTCCCATATGGTGTCTATTTTCTCTCTTTCTTGTTTCATTTTAAGAATCTAGAAGAAGAATTTAGATCTTCAGTTCCCACTATCTAGCTAGTTTAACTTAGCCCTAGTTCTCCATCCTTTGATTTTCTGATTTTGCAATCTTCTAAGATCATTCTTAACCTTAATTAGTTTCTTGGTGAGTGCTAAATTCTTAGGATCCCCTTGAAGATCAAGCTCAACCACTTGTAGGGCACTATGCAATTGCATCTCGAAGGCTCTGGCATCTTTAGCCTTCTTTTTACCCACAACCTGACAAAGTGAGGTCCAGGTTATAACATTTTGGTTCCATCTATCAATGTTGAACAAATGGTTGTTTCCATATTTATTAAACATTCTGACCAGGCACAATGCACATTTTAGGTCATCATCCTTTAGAAGACTAATGTTCATTCTAAAGTTTGAACTAGGGCTTGGTGGGGCCACTCTAATATTAGTTATCTTTAGCCCAATCATAATAGGGTGATGATCTGATAGTGTATATGGTATGACAGCATATTGAACACCCTCCTCATTTTTAACAATTTTGAAGAAGTCTTTGTTGAAGTAAAATCTATCTAGTCTGCAGTAGACTCTCTTATTATATTGTTGGTGGTTACACTAGGTGTACCATATTGACTTATGCTCTCCCTTCTTTCCTGCTATTAGGTCAGTCGATCTCATCTTGTTAACCATCCTTTCCCAGTGTATTCTCTTAGCACCTTTCCATTCCACCTTGTTCTCTCCCTATTTATCTTGTGCATTAATTACCATGTTGAAGTCCCCTCCCAAGAGCCAGGGGATGTCTTCCAATTTTGCAAGCCATTCCCACATCGCCCCTCTTTCTCGGTAGTCATTAGATGCATAGATTGAGCAGAGACCAAATGTAGAATTATCATTCTATATGATACCCATACTACCCTTTCACAAGGGGATTGTCCCCATTTAACAACTTTATTTGCCCATTTAGTTTTAATAATATTGCAGCTCCACCCTTTCCTTTAGGGTGATTGGTGTAGAAGGGAGTGGCCTCCCTCCAGATGGATTTTAGACCAATTTCTAGGGTAAACCCCACTAATTTTAGTTCTTACAGCATAAGGCAATCAATGTCCTTGTGCATATTTAGAAATCTTTTGACCACATATTTCTTGTTAGGGGCCTCTAGTCCCCTGATGTTCCATGAGATGGTTTTCAGCATTAGGAGGTTAATTCAGGAGTGTCCACTAGGGATTTAAATCCCTCAAAGAACTTAGGCCATTCCTTAGGTTTAGAAAGATGACTGGCATCAAAGGCCACTATTGAGAGTGGTCTACCTCTCTTCTTCCTAAGTTCAGAGAGCTGCTCAGGCCCCAATGATTCTTTCCTAGTTGTAGTCTCTTTATTGGCCTTAGGAAACCTTTTTCTTCTTTTTTTATTGTTTATTAACAGCTAGGTTTTCTCCCCCATTATTACTTCCAAAATCAAAGGTTCTAGGATCAGGGGAAAATGAATTATCCCCCTCATTACTGCTAGTCACAATTCATCAGACTTCAACCCAAGTCCAGTACCATGACCATTCTCTAAAGATTGGTCGGAAGGGGGAATGGTAGGCCCCATCTCCCCATCAGTGTTATCAGATGCCTTCTCAAGAGGTTTGGTGGGGTGTGGTGTTGAATCACCTCCATCCTTAGTCTCCAAGGGAGTAATTGCAATTTGAGGAATGCTCATATCCTCGGTAGGGTCATTTTTATCCCTACATTCAAGCCCTAGAAGAGAATGTCTAAGAACATCGGTAGCACTAGTGGTAACATGAGCACCACCATCCTCCCCTTTGATCAACTCTTGGAGGAAGGGTATGGTACATGATTCAATCTCCTTTTTTTGGTTACTTAATGTTAATTCAAGTTATTTTCTGTGTTTTGCAGCCATTTTCAACTTTTCCAAGACAATTTGCTAAGCATTTTGAGTTCTGGTCCACCTTTAGTGGAGATTTTAATTGCATCTAGTTCCAGTGGCTTAGATTCACTGGTAGCCACATTAGCTTCTTTCAAGGCCAACTGATACTTGAGTAAGGATTCGGCAAGCGAGGGAGGAGCACTGATAGGAATAGGGAAAGCTTGTGGTTGACAAGGTGGGGGAGTAGGTTCGGATGGGGCTAGTAATTCAGTAGAGATAGGATGAGTATTGATTGATGGATCAAGAGGTGAAGGGGCAGAGTGCACTGGGTGAGGAGTAGGATCATTCTGCTTAGAATTCGAGGGGTCTTCTGAGGTTAGAAGCAGGTGGTTTCAAACAGAGGATTTCTTGGAAGAGGTACCATTTTTCCTTCCCATCAGAGGGCAATTTTTAAGGAAGTGCCCACTTCTTCTACATTTATGACATCCATTAATCCCCCCCAAATACTCTAAGGGACATTAGAATAATTATTTTTCAATACATATATCTATTCCAAAGGGGAAATTTGAACCAGGGTTGAAAACAATGAGTACCCTTGCATCCATATGGGGTAGTAATGCAGTAGAGGAATCAATTTTAATTACTTTGCCTAGAGGTTCAATGATTTTTGTGATATAGTTCCATAAAAATGGGGGGACATTTTTAATAACTACCCATTTAGGGTTGGAGAGTGCCATTATTTCTCCGTTACATGTAAGACGGGTCTAGGGAACAGCCCTAAAGCAGGCGTTACCTATATTCCAGAATTATTTATAGACAACCTTCCTCTGTGTTTCTTTATCATTAAAAAAAATAAGAAATAACCCTTTTTGCAACATTCTAGAGAACGAAAAATGAATTCCAAATTTTATACACCAAGTATCTTGAAACCATTTATTCAAATATTGTCTAGATGGTATTCTATCTACATCAAGGGCTGATAAAAAAATCACAAAATCCCTAAGCCTAGAAATTTCTTTAGAAATGCAATCAGTCATAGAAGAATTAAGTTTGATGACGACCCTTGAGGGCGAGGCAACCTCACCTTCTTCGCGGGCTTGGGTTGCTGCTGCATCATGAGTGGCCTCTAGTTCAAATCTCGCCTCATCTAGGAAGGTTGTGCAAAGCCCTTGGACAACTTGATGAAACATTTTTTTCCCACCATTGGTGTTTTGATGGGTATTAATCCCAGCACCATCGGAGTTCTTCTCCATTAATGGAGGCACAAGCAAGAGGAAATATGGGGGCTTCCCACTAGGTTTGGGATCTCTCGGGTGGAGAGCCGACCTACCACCAAGGACTATTCGTATTCATCCTTGGTTGCAGAGCTCTGCCAAAAAAATCTTGTCAATAGAATATATATTTGTCTAAAATTAGATTATTTAATTAATTATATTTTATAATTTATTTTTAATATGTTTAAATTGATAATTTTAAATATAATCATATTATAATATATCTATATTTGTGATGATATTTCAATTATAAAGTATAATATATAATTACATAATCATTTTAAAAATAAATTTAAATTATATAAAATACAACATATGAAAATAATGTTTTCATCTTCATACTTGGTTTTTCTTTCTTTGGTTCATTCAAACAAAAGAAAAACTATGTAGATGTTAGGATATTAAGATTATTATTAAGAATTATATGATAAGATTTTATATAGGGAAAAGAAATTTTGCTACTTAGAAGCCCACTAAAAAATATGTATGGGCCAATAGCCACCCGTGACTAGTATACCAAGTAGTTGGGCAAAAAGTTAATAACTAGACTAATTGTGCAATTTTATTGGTACCAATAGCGTACGATTACTAGGGCATTTGTGCACATTGGACTAGTTTTGCAAATTTTGTGGTTGCCAAAGCGAATAGTTAATGGGGTAATAGATTATGTATTGAACGTTAAATCAAAATGATCACTTTTTGACCCTTGCATGCATAACATTAAATCCCACTGCATTTGGAACATCATAACTATCCAGAAGACAAAACAACAGGTATAGCTTGCACTTATTAATGATTATATATTATATTTTATAATAAATATTATTAGATATAATCTAATATAATTTACAATTATTATTAAGTTAAAACCCTAAAATTATATTCTCTATATTAATTGATTGGGAACATATTGTCGATTCTTATATTGGGAAATAGTAATGAGGGTTTGTTTTAAGTGTCATGGTTATTTTAAAAATGTGAGAGAGCATTTGAGACATGAAAGAAGAGATCAAATTGCTTTGACTTCTTCTCATAATAGCCAATGAATAGATTTGGAGACTGTTAGGATTCCCACAGATACTAAGAGAGGGGAGGGGGGGTGAATCAGTATCTAACCGGTGAATTGAATTTCTTAACTTAAAACATGTAGAACATATTATAACAGTGTACTAGTATGTAAGAAATAATGCAATAAACAAAATTAAAAGCATTCACATGAAAAACACACCATAACAAAAGGATTTAACGAGGAAACCCAATGTGGGAAAAACCTCAGTTGGATTTGTGACCCACAATATTCACTTACTAGCCAATAAGAGAATATTACTGCTACAAGAGGGGCCTGCACATGCAGGAAGGCCAACTACCTAGAGCTCACTACTCAAATACAAAATGGGAAGTCTCACTGACTTACAAAAATGGATTATATAAATCCAGTATCTTGAACTACTTCAGAATAGCATGTATAATGCTAGATCCAATACCGGTTTCTACTCTACTTCTTACATAAACCCTTAACCTATAATTCGCATAATAGGTCTGCCTTAATTCGCCTAAAATATTCCACTCTCTTACTTACAAATGTTCTACAATGATCTCTCTTATATAAGAGTCATTTTACAATGATGCCAAGTCGGCTTACAAAGATTTTACAATAATAAACAAAATATAATATAACAAAAATCATGTCGGCCTCTGTGCCGGTATGCTTCCTTTCTCTACCGGTGCTAGTGGTCTGAGTGCAAATGTTGAGTCTGATCTTGCTAGTGCCAGTGTAATGCCTTGTCGGTGCCATAGGATTGTAAGGTTTCCATCAATGACAAAACCTTCAACCATCTACAATGTCTCATTGGAGTGTGCATATGCCAACAATCTCCCCCTTTGGCATTGATGGCAACACTCATGAGAAAATTAAAAAGTGTATCCAAAACTTGTAATCCAAAAATGTTTCCAAAAATATGTTACCAAAAATATAAGAACTCCCCCTGAGTAGATAAGTCTTTTGTCAATTATTTTCTCATACTATTACTCCCCCTTTGGCATCAATGACAAAGGTTGTCAAGATGTCAGTAGAGTTGTAGTCTCAACCTTGTAACTGGGTCGTTACAATTTGAAAAAAATCTGCCAAAATTAAGTTTATACTTTCCATAAACTTCTTGCTATCCTTTATTGTTGTCTCTATTCTTTGAACTGTACCGGTGAGTTGCTGCATATGCTCTGCTGGTGTTCTTTGTCCCTGTACCAGTGCCTTAGATATTTCCTTCCATAATGATGCTAGATAGTCCAATCTTGGACTCAGTTTTAGTCTCAAATTCTTTGCCTTATTTACTATTCTCTCTCTCCCTTTCTCTTTCTAACTTAAGTAACTCTTCCTCAAAACTTGTTATCCTTTGTTCAAAAACTGATAATGTATCAGGTGAGTTAACAAAATTATCAATAAGTTTATTGATTTCATCCTATACCTTGCTCATTTTCTTATCTATGTCTACTGTCAAAAAGTTTGTCTTGCAAGTATCTTTGTACAGAGTTTTGAATTCCTTCAATAAGTTACATAGTTCTAGTAGAAGTGTGTCAAATTCCCTAGTACACTTCTTTATCTGATCTTCAAAGAATTTTTGCTTTTCAATTTCTAACTTGTCCTTCAATGCCTCTTCCTTTATTTGCTCAACAGTCACTGTGTTCTCAGTGATGTATTTACACAAAGTGTCAAGTTGTTTTAAAGAATCCTTATTGTCCATGTTATAGTTAGGAGCTATCATCTTCAAAATTGGGATTGTGTCATCTATAGCTTTATAAGCCTGTGAACTACAATCTGTTATCCTTTTAATGGAGTCCAAAAGTACTTCAGTTACATTTGTTGATTTGTATCCCATTGAGGAGGAACCAACATTTTGAATTCTGTCGGTGGAGGAAGTAACCAAGCTTGTAGTGACCTCTAGTAGATCAGTTTGTGTTTCCATTTCCTTAAGCAATGGTTTTTGATCTTCTCCTGTTGCCGGTGGCACTATTTCCACATGAACCTGTTGCTGTTCCAAAGCCTATTGCTTTGCTTGTCTCTCTATTTGTTGCTTTGTTTCATTCTGATTCTGAGTCTCTACCTATTGCTCTATGCTATCAACTTCAAATTTTCTTTCAGTATTATCAATGCTGTCAGTTGCTAGTGGCTTACTAGCCATGTCTGTCTTGTCGATTGTATATTTGTCTATCATAATGTTGACTTTTTTTTTATCAACATCAACGATGTATAGTACCTCAGGGTTAGGATTTGTATCCTTTATGTCCATACTCTCATCTACTAGTTAATCTTCAGTAGTTGTTACCGGTGATGTAATTGGAGGCGATGGGAGTAAGTTGTCTTTTACTTTGATGCTCGGAGGTCCACCAACCTTTCCTTTTCCTTTGTCCTTCTCCTTTTGGTATACCTTTAATGGTTTGGGGTTCCTGTACTCTTCCTATTTTTCTTTCTCAACAAGAAATATGTCCCATGCATTTTTTGTTTCATCTGTTACTTCATTCACTCTTTCAACCATTAATGCAATATGCTGGTGTGCAGTAGAGAATACTGACCGATTGGCTTGTGCAATTCAGTCATCTATATCCTTAGATGAGTTTACTGGTAAACAACAAGTAACTTTTCAATTTTGATTTTATTATCAAGCTCTACAATAGCTTGTCTTCTTGCTTCCAGTCTTTTGAACAATTCATCTGGTAGTTCATCTACAACTTCCATCAGAAACTTCTTATAGATATCTAGGTGTAAAATGACACTGTTTTCAACTTGTTCTTTTTCATCTGTTGACAGTGTATCATGGACCTTTCCTATGTTCTTGAGTTTCCCTTCCTCTGTGATTTCATTTAGCAATTTGTCAAGAGGGGCCATGTTTTGTTTAGTCTTTTTCTTCTTTGGTGTTAACTTTTTCTTTAGTGTTGTCTTTCTAACCGGAAACCTCACTGCCTGTTGTTTTTGTCTAGTCTTTCTAAGCGAGGGTGTGGATGCTGGTGAAAGATCCCTTTTCCTTACAACTCTTTTGAAAGTTGCAGGCATGTCATTCTCTGAAGAAGTAGCTACCAGTGAAAGGTGAGTTTCTGGTTGTTGTGCCTGTAACTCATCTTTAGTGATACCAATTTGTTTTAGTATATCTTCTTTAATAGCCTTAGCTTGTCTAGAACCTCTTCTCACAACTACTTCAACCTTTTTCACTCTCTTCTTAGATTGAATTTGACTTTCTATGGTCTCAGCACTACCAAATACTTCTTCCTTAGGTTCATTTGGTGCTTCCAGAAGTGCTTTAGCATAAGTCTCAATGATATGATCATCGATTTCATAACCCATCTCTGTTACCCAAATTGTTCTGGGGATGGTTGCTTCCATCCAGCTATCCTTTTTTATTACAAAACATATATCATCCTTGTATTTGTTAACAATTTCCTGTGATAGTCTGATCCTTTTGTTCATCCTAACCTTTAGTGCTTGAAAATAGTCATGAATATTCTTTTCTTTGTTTTCACCCATATTGTTGAATAGGTCTATTAACTGTTTTCCTACCGGTATACCAAATCCAAGGTTCTTATGCCAATACTGGGAACCTATTTAGTTATGTGTAGCATCAAGCATACAAGTAGATTTCCAAATCTAAAGGTTCCTTTCTTATCCTTCTTGATTTTGCCTAAGTTATCAATCAACTCATCTTTTAACCATTCACATACATCAATTTTACATTGTCTTTAACCATGTCATAAGCACTCTTAATGCATAAACTAGAAACTGAGTTAAGTCTATTTGCATGAGTTGCTTTGTACCCTAAAATCATGCTAACAAATCTCACATTTATATCAGTCACATCATTAACCCTCAGAGACCTTTTGGCTAATGTTGCACCAGTTAAGTTCATTACCAAGTCATTTAAGACCTTCTTTGTCTTGTCTGGTCTATTACTGGTGGAAGGTAACCTTGTTACTGCTTTCACAGCTTCCTTTGTAATTTTGTGAACCGAATCAAGCCAAAAGAATGAACCATGTAACCTGCTTAAAACTATCCTAATCACTTCCTTGGGAAATTCAGGAATGCAAAGGATTTCAGTGAATCCTAGGGTTTCAACAACTTTATGTTCAAGTTTTATATTTCTGAAATTGTCACATATAACAGTCTTATACATGTTTTTAATTTCTTCATCTCCTAATTCCTCTATGTTGTAATAGATGTATATTCTGGGATCTTCTGCAAAAACAACTCCTTTTGGAATTTGGGAAAAAGTACCTACATTGTCATCTTTCTTAGCTACCTCAGGAACTAGTTGAAATATGGGCCTAGGGCATTTTATAACCTCGACTACTATAGGGTTTTCTATGAATTTAGGTGTAGAGGAGGATACCATGATAAATACCTTTTTCTGCCTTTGGATGGATTAATTTCTGAAGTGCTTTGCCTCTTGCTCGAAATGCCTTAGCTCTGGAGATTTCACGCTCTTTGAATGTTTGAATGCTCGATGAAGTGAAATGGAGCCAAAAACATTAATTTATAATGTCAAACTGCCAACTACCGCATTTAATGTATGTCAATTAAGTATTCACTTAACATTGTCTACCGGTATAGAAGTAATTTCCAACTTCTCACCATTAACCGAGGGAATTATAACATATGTCTCATTGATTGCCAAAGCCTCAAGAAAATTTTCTTCAATTTGATGAAGAGCTTCCTACTGGTGGAGTGTTACTCTATCTTGTCAATGAAGCACTACTCTATCCTATCGGTGGAGGAGTATTCCCAACAATATTTAGGTCAAACTTTCTAATCCATTGTTTTGAGAATTCTTGCTTAACCTCTTCAACTTTTTCTTTTCCTTTAAAACTAGGAACTTTGTTGTCTATCAGTGATCCTTTACTTCTATAGAATTTTGCAATATGCCCAATCTTGTTACATGCATAACAAGTCACATTATTTTTCTGAATAGCCTTTCCATAACCTATGCCGGTTTGTGTTCTGCATTGATTAGATAAATGTCCAAATCTTCCACAAACATAACATCTCACATTCATTCTGCAATTTTTAGAGTTGTGACCAACTTTGTTGCATTTTGAACATTGACCGGTGGGTGTGTTGATATTCTGATCATTTCAAGATCTATATTCATTTCCTCTATGACCATACTTATTATAGTTAAAGCATTTTCCATTGAATTTATAAGCATTAGGTTGCCTTACCAATTTGTTATGATCCTAAGTGTTTGTAGTACCAGAGCTTTCACCAACTTCAAAGCTAATTCCAGAGGTGTCACCTTTAGGTTTTTTATTCTTCAGCAAGTTACCAAGTTCCTCTGAGCCTTTCTTGAATTTTTCTTTATGTTGATTTGCAGTATCAAGTTCTCTTTCTAAGACTTCTTTCTGTCTCATTAGTTCATTTGAGTCATTCTAAGTGTGCATCAGGTCTGTCTTCAACAAATCATTTTCATAGCTAAGTCTTGTGTTCTCATTTGCTGCATCACTTAGTCTTCTGGTCAATTCTTCTTCATTCTTCTTCCTATCTTCAATTTCCTTACAAAATCTCATAGTCATATCCTGCATCTCATTCTTTATTGTCATGTTCTCTTGTTTCAGCTTGTTTATCATATCATTAAGTGATTCCTTTTCATCATTCTCATTTTGCATCTTTTCACAAAGTTCTCTCCTTTTGTTTCTAGAAATAGTAAGATTCTCTTGAAGTGCCTGAATGATATCCTGAGTAGCCTTTAGATCATCTTCAAGTTTGATATTTTTCAGTTTCTCTGCATCATAGTTTGAGAGAGCTCCTTCAAGTTGCTTCATCAGATTTTCCATCTCTACCGGTGTCAAGATCTTCCTCAAGCTGTTAGGCTTCTGAAAATAGAGGACCAAGCTCTGATACCAATTGTTAGGATTCCCACAGATACTAAGAGGGGGGGGTGAATTAGTATCTAAAGGGTGAATTGAATTTCTTAACTTAAAACATGTAGAACATATTATAATAGTGTACCGATATGCAAGAAATAATGCAATAAACAGAATTAAAAGCATCCACATGAAAAGCACACCATAACACAAGGATTTAATGAGGAAACCCAGTGTGGAAAAAACCTCGGTGTGATTTGTGACCCATAATATTCACTTACTGGCCAATAAGAGAATATTACTGCTACAAGAGGGGCCTACACATGCAGGAAGGCCAACTGCCTAGAGCTCACTACCTAGAGCTCACTGCTTAAATACAAAATGGGAAGTCTCACCGACTTACAAAAAAGGATTATATAAATCTAGTATCTTGTACTGCTTTAGAATAGCATCTATAATGCTAGATCTAGTATCGGTCTCTGCTCTACTTCTTACATAAAGCCTTAACCTATAATTCGCATAATAGGTTTGCCTTAATTCACCTAAAATATTCCTCTCTTACTTACAAATGTTCTACAATGATCTCTCTTGTACAAGAGTCATTTTACAATGATGCCAAGTTGGCTTACAAAGATTTTACAATAATAAACAAAATATAATATAACAAAAATCCTACTGGCCTCTGTGTTGGTATGCTTCCTTTCTCTGTCAGTGTCGGTGGTCTAAGTGCCGGTTTAAAGTCTGATCTTGCTAGTGCCAGTGTAATGCCCTACTGGTGCCATAGGATTGTAAGGTTGCCATCAATGACAAAACCTTCAATCACCTACAATGTCTCATCAGAGTGTGCATATGTCAACAGAGACAAGGTGGTTTATCGGTCGCCTTCTTAAGTACGTGCATTCCATGTAAGACATTAGATCATACATAAGGTGTAGCTAATATGCATTGGTGAATTGAATGTTATAAAATAGAGCATATTTTTTTATGAGAATGGAGAACCTATTATATGAAAGAATCAAAAGACTTTTATGCAAAATATTTTTTAGACTATTCTTAGCATTGAATTTAAGCACATAGGAGTACAATCTTTTATAATGTTTTGACCATAAAAAAATATAGAATTTGATGCTTTTCATTTCTACAACTTAGACTAAAACACAACAAAGTAAGAGAACTGAAGCAAAGATAAAATGTACATGCCAATATTAAAAAACTTTAAAAAAAATTTGCTTCACTGGGAGTCATTACTTCCCCCGATTAATTGTACTTAATATGTTTAGTTCTAGAATTCTATTAACATTTTCATCTCTCTCTCTCTCTCAAACCTAACACAAGTCTATTGGTAATGGATACATAGTTGATCTCAAGCTATCCCTTCTCAATTGAGACCCTTTTTATATAAACAACATTATTTGTTGAATGGTTTTCCAAACCTCATCTATTGCATAAAAATATGGCAAAAAAAAAACCATAAGTTTCCTTGATTGACTTTCAACAAATCTTCGGTGTTCCCATTGCACACCAAGGTGTGATTGCTAGTAATATTTATATTATATTTTTTATATTTAAATGGATCAATTTAATGAAGTTCTTTCAAAAAATAAAGAGCCCTTATGCTCAATACAAAGTATATGAAGAAACAAGAAAGCAAAGAAGTGAGGAAGGTATAAGACTCAAGGTTAGGTTTTTATTTCTCTTTAATAGTTATATCAAAATTGTTAACCTCTCACTCAAAATTTATAATATCAAATGAATAAATAAATGAACACAAAAATATATGAAGAAACAAGAAAGCAAAGAAGTGAGGAAGGTATAAGACTCTTGTTTCTTCATATACAAAGTATATGAAGAAACAAGAAAGCAAAGAAGTGAGGAAGGTATAAGACTCAAGGTTAGGTTTTTATTTCTCTTTAATAGTTATATCAAAATTGTTAACCTCTCACTCAAAATTTATAATATCAAATGAATAAATAAATGAACACAAAAATATAAAAGAGAGGATCTCATAATTTTGGGATAACATTTATATAGGAATCAAATTGTACTATTGATTATATTTATTTTATATTTATTAATTAATTAAAAATTAGAATATAGTTGTTTTTTATTTTTTATTTTTTGATTGGTAGTTGTTTTTTATTTTTAATTGATTAATAAATACAAAATAAATATGTTCAATGGTGTAGTTTGTTCACTGGATAGACAATTTTTAATTTTGATCGTTAGTGAAGAGTGGTATAAAGAATTTAGAAAATCAAAATGAAAAGTTATAGCTCCAAAATAGTTGTTTTTAAATTTGTAACGACCAAAGACCAAAGACCCCTTGCAAGACAAACAAAAAAAAAAAAAACTTTATCAAATAAAAAAAAACATTGAAACTCATAGAAGTTAAGATGCAAATATGTCAAATGGTATGTAGAATATTAATTTTGATACAACCAATAATCACATGCTCAACTAAAAACTGAAAAATCATCAAAATGAAGTTCCATAAAATTACTAATGGAAAGTTGGTAAAGAAGAATTAATCAACAATATAACTCAATGCTTCATAATTGGAAAAAAAAATCTATCAATGGAACCTTCAAACCACACAAGAAAGATAAGAAGAAAATTATCCCCTAGTCATCCAAATTATTCCAAACCAAGAAATATACAATTAAAAGCATATGTTGATTTTTAAAAGTAGTGATCAAAATTAGAAAAGTAATTTAATGATATTGCTACCAGGGTTCAACTATGTAGTATTTAAGTCAAACTCATTTACCCATGTTTCATGAGTCGTTGTTCACAAGAACCCATCTCTCATGAGAATGAATGGTCCAGTTAGCCCTCAATGCATCTAGGTGATGCTCACAGGGGTGAAGCATTGGGACTTTCTGAGAGGTCACCCATCCCAGTACTACTCCACCTAGATGCAATGAGGGATAAGTGGACCTTCATTCTCATAAGAGATGGGTTCTTGTGAACCACTATTCATGAAACATGGGTCAATGAGTTTGACTCAAATAATATATAGTTGAACCTTGATAGCAATATCATTGTTTGACTTGCTATGGAAAATACCTCCTACTTATCAAAGTAATTTAATTCATGCTCATAATTTAAGTATTATAATAATTTCTTTGGATTCTCAAGTTAGAAATCTAGTTTGTTAGTTGATTTCTTTTGGTTGATTCTAATACTTAAGAACTTGTTGAGAAGATAAATTGTTTCTAGGAGAAGACTAAAATGCTTATATTGTTTAAATTTTTAACATTTTGAATTTTTAATAACCAATTTAGAATCACCTTGAACATTGATTTTTTGAGAGATATATATTAATCTCAATTTTAGGCCAAGAAACATACCTTCTATTTTAGTAGAATTATTCATACTACAATGGGAAAACTGGGTTCCCAAACCAACTACCTTGCCTTAATGATTTTTATCTTACCCTAGGCTATTTTTTTTATCATCCATCAAAATTGGTTTTTATCCATTCTTCAAATGGTAGAGACTACTTTGTTCTTTATTGATTTTTATCACATTTAGATTTTTATTTATAAAAAACCAAAAATATTTCAAGCCATATTTTAAGAATAGTAAGATCAACCAAAGGGTATGTGTAGGATCATGGTGGGCCAAAGAGGCCCTTAAGTGACAATGAAAATTAAAAAAAACATAATTAGGCAACTAGACGTAAAAATTTGAATAAGTTACCAATATTATTTCAAAAATATGTAAGAATAGAATCTGTAGAAAATTGAATTTAGTTTCTAGAGCTACTATTTGTTCTCTAAAAAAAAAATCTCTTTGATGAAAATTTTAAATTTCAATGTTGTAGTACTAAAATTCAAGGAAAAAGATAAGCAAGTGTTTGTCTGACCACCCTAACCACAATCAAATTATAATTTTTTTTATAATATTGTAGATATAAGTAGAGGACTCATGTCTAGATGTGACACACATTATTTTGTATTATTTTATAAATAAATAATTAATTATGATATTTTTACTACATCTTTTTAAAAATATAAAAAACTTGTATGTCTAACGACCATAACTTGGTCAAAACTTTATGAAATTCTTTTTTTTTTAATCCTATAGTATACGAAGCATAGAATGTGACACATTTTTTAGATTCAAAAAATGTGATATCGTTTGAAAGTTATAGATATTTTTCAATCAACCTATCAATCGGGACTTTAGTAAAGATACTGTCACTTTTTGACCCCTTATGATCATGTGCATACCCCAAACTAGCTTCTATATTATTATTTTTTAATTTACTCATATACAAATAATTGAATAGGTGTGCATTATTTCTTTCCATATAATATCTAAAAAAAAATCATTGCAATAAAACATCTATTATTCCTTTCAAGTTAGATCTTCTATACAATGAAACTTGAAGCCATCTCCCAAAGTTCTTAAGAAAATTTAGGCATACAGGAGATTCCCATGATTCTCTTAAAGGTAAAGAATAAATCTAGTTAATTCTAAGAGAATCAATGAAGTTATTCATGATTTTATTACAATAGTCATATAAAAAGTGAAGATGGCCATTGCTATTTTACTTTCTCAAACAAAGAGGGTATATTCCTAGACCATTAATCTCATGTTTCTAAAGATGATCCCAATTCAAAATCCTCAAGGGGCAATTCAACCATTAAATAACATTTTCCTTTGGCCTTATCTAGGGAACGAAACAGCCTTATCTAGGGAACGAAAAACTACCCCAAATCCTTTCCAAAGATACTTTGTCATCGTAGCATTGATTTTGTTAATAATGATTAATTGGAAGAATGGAGAAGAGATAAATAGGAATAGCCTGAAAATAGGGGCGAGAAGAACCAACTTCCTATCCGAATAAATCCATCCAATAATATTCTTGTAGCGTCCTAAAATTGTGACACTTGCAATTTCGACTACATTTCGGTCTTCACGATGGCGACGCAACACGCAACCTGAATGGAGACCCCAAAACCTGTTTTCGACACCAAAAACTGCATTTTTCAAGCACCCTGGCTTGAACCTCCTTGCACCCTGCTGTCCCGAGAGGTGGGACCAGAGCGCCCAGTGCCCTGGTCCCCAGGACCATGGCGCCCAACGCCCTGGTCCCTGGGTCCTATTTTGGGCCCAGTCTCCTAAGGAGATTGCGGGTCTTTTTGTTTGCAATTTGGAAATTATATTTCCTGGTCGGCCTAAGGTCGGGAAAATCAATCTATCAGCCCTAATTGACAAGTATATAAACTACATTTTTCTCTCTCATTTGGCATGAGATGAAGAGAAGAGGATATGACGTGGAAACTATACTCAAGCATTCAAGCATTCAAGCATTCAAGCAATTGATCATTTCAAGTCTCCATTCAAGGCTAAGTGTTGCATTCAAGTCAAGGATTCAACCATTGAAGAGGAGATCACTTACTACATGCTACTACAACATACAACAAACAACAACATCTAAACCTTCGCACATAAGGATACAAACATCCTTAGAACAAGGTATTAGTACTTGTTTTACATTATAGTCATTTACATTTACAGCACTTGCTCATTTCTTGGTTAATTCCAAAACCGGGGTTTGACCTAAAGGCAAACCCCTAATCCCTAACCCCCCAATCGTCTTCACTTTTCTGTGTGTAGGTTGCAGGTACGTGGCTGAAATTGAAGATCTGGAATCCTTGTGCAGAGACGAACAGATCCCACTTCGTTTCGCGGATTTTTCGGAGGACCGTGGCGCGGGGCACCATCGTCCCAACAACTTTTGCTCAAATTTGCAGGACAGCGCCGTATCGACATTCTACTACTAATTCCAGGTCCGCAACTTCATCCTATAACCCGAACTCAGTTTATAAGCGAATCTTTATGACTTTCTATGCATTTCTAGCTTAATTTCCTTAACAACATTCTTTACAAAAGAGGGTAGCCTTGCTTTCCTAACCCTTGAAATTCATTTAGCATCCAATCTTACATTGTGTGGGATTGGATCTTATGAGTTTTAACCCCTCTTTTGAATGTAAAGTCTCTCCCCTAAGTGAAAACCATCCAACCCTAGCGAACCTCCCTTCTCTCTCCTCGGAGTTGGAAGAGGGGAGACCAACTAGGGTTCGATCGCGATTTTTTGCTTTACATTTTGGTGAACCCGACATGAACATCCTTTCTGATTTTTCATGCTTAGATCTGAAAATTGATTCCTTGATTACATTTCCATGTTTGATCTTTTGCAAAATTTTAGAGGTGATTGCATGAAAACCCTAAATTTTCTTTTTGAACATTGAACTTGCGAAATGTTTAATTGTTAATGCTTGTTTCAGATCTGCCCTTCTATTACAAATTATCAATTCATATCTATGCTTTAATTTTGAAAATTAAGTGGTTAAGTGTCAAAACCCTAATTTTTGAAACCCTCTTGATTCAACCTTTGTTCGACAATTTCACTGATCAAAACATCTCCAAATCAGTTATAACTTTGGATTCCGCAAATAAAATCACAATATCTTTCATCCCTGAAAATTTGGAAAAAAGTTGCGAGGACCGTGGCGCCGAGCGCCATCGTCCCTGACATTTTTTCTGAAATTTCTGGAGTGAGATCTTACTGTATTTTCCTGCTAAAATCCAGAATTTTGGTCGATTTTATCAATTATAACACTTTCAAAATTATAGTCAAAGTTGGTCTTGTGATTGCTTGGTCTAGGGCTCCTAATCATTCAAAAATTATCGAAATTGAAATTTTGTGTCAAAATTGTGTTCTTACTATCTTAAATCTGAAAATTGTGTTTGCATTCATTCGAAATTTCAGTGCTTTATTCAAATTCTTGCAATTTGTTACTTTTGAAATTAAGTGCTTAATTACAACAACTTTGATTTCCGCTTTCAAAATTGAATTTTGCGTGAAATTGAGTCAATTTTTAAATTTCAAAACTTGCATTGCTTTTGACATTCCCTCTAAAATCATAAAATTCAAAATTTCAGTTTCCCTCTCTTTTTCAAAATTCAAATTTTGCATTTTTCGACAATTTTGATAGGGTTCAATTTTGAGATTGCAACTTTAATTTGGCCTATCTACAGATCGTAAAATCCCTCAATTTTTTCAGATTAGCTCTAAAATCATCATACCTTTCATCCCTGCAAATTTCAAAAAAAGTTGCAAGGACCGTGTTGCACTCTGAGCGCCATGGTCCCGAACATTTTTTCCGAAATTTCGGGAGACTGTCGTGACTGCATTTAACAGCTTAAATCTGGAAGATTGGCTGGTTTTACTGAAAATTGCTACCTCTAAAATCAAAATCTTTTCTCTCTCTCTAGTGCATGAGTTTTACAACAACAAGCCCTACTTACACTATTCCCGTTAGACGAAGCCGTAGAATTAAGTCTTTCCGAGGTTTAACTACCAAGGAGATGGAACCTAATTTGAGTAGTCTTTTTAACGAGGACATGGGTAATTCCTCTAATCCTCCTAATGATGAAGAAGCTCACCATGAGGTTTCTGTTGAACAACTTTCGAAATTGGATAACCAATTTGACGATTTTCACCAATGGATGTCTCATGAGTATCCCGATAGTCAAGCTCTTCCTTTAATTGAGGGTCTAAAACGCATGCTTCAAAGTGATAAAAATGGAATTGATATTTTGCGTGGTATTTCACACATTGTGAATTCGAATGTGATGCCTATGAAGAGTTGTGCTGAAACTTTAGGTTATACACAACCTCCTACACAAGTCAATCATTCCATTCCTCTGACCACTCCTATTGCTAGTATACCTACCTTTACATCAAACATCATGGCTACTTCTATACAAGACGTTCCTCCTGTGATTACTAGTCATGGGGGAAATCCCTCTTCTTCAATTAATCCTCTTCCTTCATTTAATCCGACTTCTTCATACATTCCTTCAATGAGTGTTCCTATTACATCTTCACAAATGAACATGACGCAAGGGGGCAATTCATTTAACCATTCCATTCCTCCTTGTAGTGTTCCTCCTATCCAATCATCCCCTATGGTTGACTATCATAGGGTCCCACCACCTTACTCTCTACCTTCTTTCAATAACATAACACCTCCATCTCAGTCTAACACACCTAATATGAACTCTTCGACTGAAGCGACCATTAACAATCTTGCACAAACTGTCTCTTCTTTACAGCAACAAATTGCCTCTATGAATCAATCTAAGTTTAGTGTGCCCACATTTGATGTTGCGAGCCCACTTTCTCTTGACATTGTTCGAGCTATCCCTCCTAAACATGTTGAAATCCCGCATTTGGAGCTTTATAATGGTAAAGGTGATCCTCTAACACATGTTAAGACTTTTCAAACAATTTGTACTGATTTTGCTTATGACCCAAGGTTGCTTGCGAAACTGTTTACTAGAACATTAAGAGACAAAGCCTTACAATGGTATTGCTTGTTGCCTTCTTATTCTATTACTTCTTTCGAACAACTTGCAAATGCTTTCATTCAACAATTTCAAAACAATATAAGTCCTAAAGTTACTTTGATTGATTTAATGCATTGTAAACAAGGTGTTAAAGAAAAAGTGACTGATTTCATTGGTAGATATAAGCATTTGTATGCTCAAATTTCTTTTCCAGTGCCTGATAATGATATTCAAAGAATCTTTATTTCTAATTTGCAAAAAGATATTCGAGACAAACTTCTGTTTTCTGAGTTTACTTCTTTCCAACAGTTGTGTGCCACTCTTCACAATTATCAACTGACCGTGAGTCAAATGGAACAATCACATCCTATGGCTCCGAGTGATAAGGGTGATAGCAGTCAACAACCATTTGGGAAGATTAAACCGAACAGAGATTCCATCAAATTCAATGAAAACATCATCAACAACAATGTGAATGCAGCATCAAGTGTGCCTCCTGTTTCTAAATTTTTCAAGAAAGAAAGAAAGTATACTCCTTTGAATGAATCATTGCATGGTATTATGAATAAGTTATTGGAACAAAATGTGCTTACTCTTCCTCCTATAAGACAAATTGATCCTGCAAAGATTACTTCACCTTATTTTGATCATAAAGCTTTTTGTCATTTTCATCGTCAGCCTGGTCATGATACTGAAAAATGTTTTTCTTTAAAGGGTAAAATTCAGGATTTGATTGATAATAATACTATTTCTGTTTCTGGAGTGAATGATAAAGGCAACACATCTGTAGCTCCTCCTAACCAAAATCTTCAGATTTTTACTGATCCATTACCTTCTCATACTTCTCATACCTCTAATGCGATTGAGGCTAATGATTCCTCTCTCTCATCTGATGGTCTTGTGTCTATGACTCTGAATGTGATTAACTTTGTAGAGCAGCAAGAAAACCCTGAAGAACCTTCCATCACATTTGATGCTAGTGAAACCATTAGAGCACCTGATGGTCCTTTATACATAGTTGCCAAAGTCAAGAATACACCTTGCCGTGGAGTGCTTATTGACCCTTCGTGCATGGTTAATATTATTACTGAGGAATTTCTTTTTACTTTGCAATTGAATCAAGTGATTTATGACAAAACAGATGTGGTTGTGAAATTATTTGATGCCTTTTCTTCTCCTGCAATTGGTTCTATTACATTGCCTATTGAGGTCCATAACAAATCCCTTGATGTGAACTTTGCTATTATTCCATCTTCCGAACAATTTCGTGTGAAGCTTGGCTATCCTTGGCTATCTTCTAGGAAAGCTATTGCTTCTCCTATTCATAAGTGTTTGAAATTTCCCCATAATGATGAAGTTGTTACTGTCAATCATAGTCTCTTTAAACCAGCTGAAAGAACTTCTAGTGTTCCTATTGATTACTTTTGGCCTAAACAATTCCAGTCTCTTCCTCCGCGAAGTGATCATCTTTTCAAATCTTATCAAAAGTGGAAAACAGATATGATCCTATCTCTAAGTGAACCTAGAACACCTAAACTTGACATTCCTATCATTCTTGAGAAGGAAATTCTTCCTTTGAAAGATAAAACTAATGTCTTTCCTCAAGAAGATCCCCAACCCGTCCCCATGGATGTGACTATGTCTATGCCTAATAAATCTTCTAAAAGTAGACTTATCCCTCCTTGTCATGATGGACTTGGTCTTCTTCCTAAACCAAAAATTCCTCCTTTATATGGAGCAGTTCCTTCTCCTGCCTTTTATAGAGAAAAGAGACCTTCTTCGTCTCCTATTATCCAGCCTAAGAGACCACAACCTAAACACCCAAGTGATAAGGATGAGAACATTCCTCCTCCTCTATCTTCTCCACTTCCTACTAAGACTAGACGAAATCGTTCTGCACGTGAACGCCGATGAAAGCGTCGTCTTAGGGCTCAAGCAGCTGCTTCTCAAACTTTGCAATCTCCAAAGACACCTTCAAGAAGCATTATTCCATTTTCTCCTCAGCCGGATATTGAGCCTAAATCTCCTAAACATAAGATGCATGATGGTCTTGATCCTGTGGGAGTTAAAGATCCTATTTTTATAAATCTTGATGATGATATAGATGAAAATGTTATTCATGATGAAAATGTTACTCCTCTTGCTTCTAATAGTGAATATGAACTTGTTGATGTTGATAACCATTTATCTAACGAATTTTCTAAAGCACTTATCCTAGCTCCTAGACAAGAACAATGTGGCATGGAACATGAACATAGCCCTTGTTTGGATCTTGTGATAGCTCCATCTGCTGTGTTGGATGTTCCTCCTCTAGCTTGTTCCCTGCCTTCCCGAAACATTGATCAGCAAGATCGGGGGGTAGATGACATGCTAGACTAGTTACATTAGCATAGCAGATTCTTTCCCCCTCTCTTTTGTTACTTCCTCTATATGTTATTCTCATTCTTCTATTTGTTGTCCTTAGTGCTGTCTACTTGAGGACGATGCAAAGCATTGAGATCTCTCTTGGTCTCTCTCATGTTGACTCAAAAGACACATGTGTTCCCTTCTTCTAGGTGACCTTCCTTGATTGGGGAATGAAGAACAATTATGCATACATACATATGATATATATACATGAATTATCATGCAGCATACTGACCCCAAGGAAAGTGAAGTCACTTTGTGCTTTGTGTTTTGTGTCTATTATCCTTGGGTTTATCTCACACTTGGGGACTACATCTTTGCGATAACGTGCTCCTTTCCTTTCTCATTTCTTATGTGTATCACTACGTTAAAACAATCACCCCCGTTGAGGCATGTGCGATCGCTTTAACGTAGGGGGGCATACACCCTATCCATCCCTTTAAGGTACTTGAAAATTTCTTGGTGAACTTAGCTTTGCCTTGAAAATTTTTGGTATTTCCTTTTGCATGACTCATAGTGAGGGAACCTTACTACTGACAGTCATGGTTATCCCTCATGATCTTCCCTTTTACTTTGTCAATCGAAGTCGTAAGATCCTTAGTCCACTGGGGGCTTGGTGTATCTTGCCTCCTTGATGTGGTGAAAGTCTTTCAATGTTGTTTCCTTGTACTTTATCGGAAGTATGAGCATACATACTCCCGCTAAAGTGGGGGCTAAATGTAGCGTCCTAAAATTGTGACACTTGCAATTTCGACTGCATTTCAGTCTTCACGATGGCGACGCAACACACAACCTGAATGGAGACCCCAAAACCTGTTTTCGACACCAAAAACTGCATTTTTCAAGCACCCTGGCCTGAACCTCCTTGCACCCTGCTGTCCCGGGAGGTGGGACCAGAGCACCCAGCGCCCTGGTCCCTCAGGACCAAGGCGCCCAGCGCCCTGGTCCCCAGGACCATGGCGCCCAGTGCCCTAGTCCCTGGGTCCTATTTTGGGCCCGGTCTCCTAAGGAGATTGCGGGTCTTTTTGTTTGCAATTTGGAAATTATATTTCCTGGTCGGCCTAAGGTCGGGAAAATCAGTCTATCAGCCCTAATTGACAAGTATATAAACTACATTTTTCTCTCTCATTTGGCATGAGATGAAGAGAAGAGGATATGACGTGGAAACTATACTCAAGCATTCAAGCATTCAAGCATTCAAGCAATTGATCATTTCAAGTCTCCATTCAAGGCTAAGTGTTGCATTCAAGTCAAGGATTCAACCATTGAAGAGGAGATCACTTACTACATGCTACTACAACATACAACAAACAACAACATCTAAACCTTCGCACATAAGGATACAAACATCCTTAGAACAAGGTATTAGTACTTGTTTTACATTATAGTCATTTACATTTACAACACTTGCTCATTTCTTGGTTAATTCCAAAACTGGGGTTTGACCTAAAGGCAAACCCCTAATCCCTAACCCCCCAATTGTCTTCGCTTTTCTGTGTGTAGGTTGCAGGTACGCAGCTGAAATTGAAGATCTGGAATCCTTGTGCAGAGATGAACAGATCCCACTTCGTTTCGCGGATTTTTCGGAGGACCGTGGCACCGGGCGCCATCGTCCTGACAACTTTTGCTCAAATTTGCAGGACAGCACCGTATCGACATTCTACTGCTAATTCCAGGTCCGCAGCTTCATCCTATAACCCGAACTCAGTTTATAAGCGAATCTTTATGACTTTCTATGCATTTCTAGCTTAATTTCCTTAACAACATTCTTTACAAAAGAGGGTAGCCTTGCTTTCCTAACCCTTGAAATTCATTTAGCATCCAATCTTACATTGTGTGGGATTGGATCTTATGAGTTTTAACCCCTCTTTTGAATGTAAAGTCTCTCCCCTAAGTGAAAACCATCCAACCTAGAGAACCTCCCTTCTCTCTCCTCGGAGTTGGAAGAGGGGAGACCAACTAGGGTTCGATCGCGATTTTCCACTTTACAATTCTAAATTTATTAAAAGAAAAAATACCCTCACAACTCACCTTACCATTTGTTCCACATAAAAGAGGGAATCCTAGATAGGAGTTTATATATATATATATATATATATATATATATGAATGAAAACTACTTATACAAACATTATTGTTCATTTCCCCCCAATTTAAGAAAGAATATTTTATATTTAGATTTTTTCAAAATTTGACTAAAATCCTATTCATAATTATCTAATAAATATCTAATTCTGTCACTTTTTGAGATGGATTGAGAAGAAAGTATCACTATGCCATTCACAAACTATAGAAGAGCAAGAAAATTTCCCATAGATGAAGCTTTGAGAACTTGTAGAAGACCTTTATTTTTAAGGGAACCAATACGTCTTAATTTTGTAAAGGAAACCCTAGTTTACCTGATCATAAAATTTGGTAATGTCTAATGCTAAGATTTTACCTTTTATTTTGTTGGATTATTGCCTATTTTATAGGTTATTTTGATAATAAATAAATGATAATGTTAGTAAATAAAAGTTAGTTCATATTTAGATTGTTAGTTGGTTGGGAAATTACTTTCCTCTAAGGGAGTTTGGGTAGTTTTATATGGACAAATAAAGGCTTTAAAAAGTCAATCAATTCAATGTAAATATTACTCAATGAACATTAATATATATCCCTTCAAGTTTTTTATATTAATATTAAAAATGGTGTAGTCTATACAATCTAATCACTATCTCAATATGGTATTAGAGAAACAATGTTACCTCAAATTATTTTCCCTGAATAAACTAGTATCACCAAATATAGGTTCGTCCTAGATAACATCATTACAATCTGCGAAGGTATAGAATAGGCCCAACTCTCTAAATAGAAAGATATCTTTTTGAAAATTTGACGTAATTAAAGCTTATGATTGCATATAATGGCCCCTCATTTTAGCTATTCTTGGTGCTTTGGGGTTTTGACCTAACTTTATTCACTCTGTTAAAATACTTTTTATAGATGCCTATGTGTGCATTATTATCAATAGCTACCAATCTCAAGCCTTTGGGTTACACCGAGATACATTTGATAAGGGTGTCCCTTTACTTTGTCTTTATATGTGCTTGCTATTGAAGGATTTGAGTATTTGTTGGTTAATTGTCATTTTGTATACGATTTTTTTCTCTCTCATTGAGGAAGATCAAAATTTAGAGAGATATTTTATTTCCTTGATACTTTATGTCTAGCTTTTGGTTTTGCCATTCAATGGAATAACACTTAGTGTTACCATCAATCATTTCTTCCTACGGCTCCCTAACTTTTTAACTATGACTGGAAGTGGATTGATAATGGGGAAATTCTTCAACTTTTGGAAAGGTTTCCAACTAACCAACCTACCTAGAAGGGGATTGGCTTTCAAACCCTTCTATTCATGGAAGATCAAGACACAATTCATATAAAAGGCACTTTTATTGCTAGAATAATTTAGTGTGCTTTGGAAGCCATCAAGTCCTTGCTTTGGTGCATTGGTTCTAGCTTTCGAGATGGGTTATCTTTAAATTAACACAACCTTTGGTGGTCTCTCCTTATTAAAGTTCAAGGGCTCCCTCTAGCTTGTTTATGTTGGGTTCATTGCCTAAGGTTCAACAAAAAGAGCATCTATATTCCTTGTGATTGTTTTTATAGAGCTATAATGAATCTTCAGTCTTAGGAAGATATGAAAATTCAATTTCATCCCTATTGGCTAGATTGAGAGACATTTGATATTGCCTTTTATCTCTTCTACTACACATGCTTCACAATATTGGTATTCATTATGTCAAACCTTGGTTGAAATACCAGCAAATTGGTCTCCTAGCATCACCTTTTGCAATTACAAGCTATTCTTCATATTTCACTAGGTTTCTTTGTACCTTCATATGGTTTTGATTCTCAATATCCAATGGCATTTGTAGTCACCTTTGTCAATTTGGCAATGTTAATTTTATAATATTTGGCTGGTTGTTATTGAGTCTAAGCTCCCTCACTTTTCTTAGTGTACTATTTTCCATTTTTTTCTTGGGGGTTCTCACCTTCATCATATGGGCATTAAAGACCCTCATTGTCCATTTTGTGGAAAACCTAATGCATTCAAGAATCTTCTACTTTTGTTATCATACTCAACAATTTTGGAGTTTGATTCATGATTTTTCGCCCCTCTAGGCCAAAACCCTTTTCCTAACATGTGATTTTTTTGGGAGACTAGTTTAACACCCATTCCAAATATACCCAAGTCTATCATACTTTTAGGGTGGAGATTTTATTTTCCTTATGAAAAGAAAAAAATACTATTATTTTTCTCATAACTCTAATGGTACTATTGTTTTCCTTTACACTAAAGCTGCTATTGACTCTAATGTAATGATTCAAATTCAAGTCCAAGCTAGTAAGGTGGCTCTAGAGGTTTCCCATCTACAGGAGCTATTAGATAATTGGGGTAATGCCTTGTGCACTATGACCAGGGTTCCCTAGATAATTTTTCTTCTTGCACTCGTTCTTTATCTCGCACCCTATGGTGCAGTCAGAGCTTCTCACCTCAAAATTCATTTTCCCTAAGATCTTAGGCTCCTCACAACCACTTTGGTGGTAGGAGATATTCTTCATAGTGTCACTCCTTCTTGCATCCACCTATAGGTGTTGCCTTTGGATGGTCCTCGAGTGGGACAAGACTGGCAATTGTTGGTGGTAGTTATTGGTCTTAATCTAGTGGTGGTTGGATGGAGCTTTCAAAGTGGCTCCCTTGGTTTTATTTGGCTATTTATTTGATGCAAAATGAAGACAAAGATAGAGAAGAGGGAGAAGAGGGGATAGAAGATGGGTGGTTCATTCCTGATGTCACCTTGAATGCTACTAATATATGGGGTTAACTAAATGACCAAGTGTTTCTCTCACTGCTTAGTGGCTATTATTGTTATTTCTATTTACTTTCTTTTTAGGCATTGTCTGTGTGACTCTTGGGAGTGACCTTGTGTCCTCCTACCTTTTTTTTGTGAATATGTGAACATTTTATAATTAATATAAAATATATTTATATAGAGAGTTCAAATATTTCAACCAATAACATTTCACATAAATTATATTATTTTTCTTCATTAAAAATATACATATTAATATTTTTAAAATAAAATTAGCCTTGATGATTGAATTGATAAGGGAGAAAACAATAACACTCTGCAACTAGGGTATGCAACTTGGTGTTCTTGGTTATTATCCAGGCTATGTACGGGCACTCCCAACACCATTGGGGAGCCCCCACAATTAATTCTCAATCAAGCGGATAGGATGGATATTAATATGGTTGATGGACTGCCGAATGAGCCTCATTCTTCCTCAATTGTTCAAACTCTCTCTGGCTCGGTGGTGGATTCTTCTAGATCCTTGAAGCAAGCCCTTGGGGGTCCTCAGATCGACACTCCTACGGACGTGTGTTTTCTCACTCTATCTAGCCAAGATAATGTGACCAATTCCAAAGAGAAAGGAGGTAAGGTTCTGCCTACCACTAAACTCATCATTTCGCCAAATGCTTCTATGTTTGCGATGATTTCTAAAGAAATTTGTAGGATTAGAGAGTTGGCTATCTTTCTTGTAGACTTCGATGTTAATAGAGATCCATCTAGGCTATTCATGAATAAATGGCTTCAAGATGTCTAGGTTAAAAAACTAGGGCTTCATTTTACATACTACAAAATGATACAAAAAGGTTTGTCTCTAATTTTCTTCAAAGATGCGAATAGTCAGAAAAAAAACCCTAGATAGAAATTTTTGAGTGATATGCAATGCTACCTTTTGAACCAATAAATGGGCCCCTGAGTGTTGTAATGAATAAATTATGTCCTTTTCGAACCTCATATGGGTTAATTTGAAGAATGTCCCTCTGTTCCTCTAGTCTGGTCTGCCAAAAATGTTGGAGCCTTTGGGTAAAATTTTAAGGATGGACTCCTCTCCGGCCCTTATCCCTCATTTGGATGTATGGATTCTAGTTGCATTTGATCCTAGCATAGATTTACCCTCTGAAATTGTTATCAAGATTGAAGAGTCTCTCTATTCTTGTCATGTTGAATATTTAGGGGACGTTAATGCTCGCCATATATTTGTCAAAAAAATGGTCATTTTAAAAAGTATTGCCCTCTTGTGGCTAAGCATAAACCCCAATCTAACCCCTCCAATGATCCCCCCCATCCTCCCAATCTCCCTTGGCTCCCCCTCACTCCAACCCTGTCTCTGAAGCTGAATTAAATAAAATGACCACTCCTTCCCTCCCCGCTGACCCCTCCATTGTAGAGAGAATCCTTAAGTATAGACAAGCTCTAAGGGAAGCTAAAAAAGCCTCTGAACCTACCTAGACTTCTCTCTTTGATTACTCTGATGGTTCAGCGTTGAATAAGGGCCTAAGGACTCAAAATGCATAACAGATAGTTTTGGCCAAGTTGAAAGATGTGGTCGAGGATAGGAAGCAACTTGAATGAGCTATTAGTTCTTACAAGGTTGATCTAGATGTGATTCTCCATGTTCCCTCTAGTGAGTTCATGGGTGGGGATAGCAAGTTGGAGACCCCTGCCACTGATAGTGTCACTATTGGTGGCCAGGTGGATTGTGTTTCATATTCCACTAAGCTGGAGACTAACTCTAAGGTCACTAAGTTTGACTCTGCTCTCAATGATGACTCCTAATCTCAGGGGGACATGATATCAGGAAAATCTAGCCCTAACCTAAAACTCTATCAAATCTACTACTGAGTCTTATGATGAAACTGAAGGTCCCTAGCTATTGGTGGATACTCCTAGGTCTCCAATGGGTACTTTTGTTGAGGGTAGTGACCTCCCCCTGACTAACCCCACCTCCACCCATTCCTTCACTAATGGACAAGTGGATGTTAACACTGGTACCCCTTCAATGGGGAACGAACTTGATTTGGTAGGCCCTACGGAGCTCCTAAATTTACTCCAGGGGTTGGTGATAAGGTTGATGGTTTCATTGAATTCAAAACAAAGAGGGATAGAAATAAGAGATCTCCCATGACTAATAGGGATACTTCTGTCAGAAAGGAATCCTTAGGACCTAAGAAAATTTTTGAAAGTAGGAAGAAGAGAGGTAGACCTAATTCAGTTGTGGCCTTTGATGCTAGTAATCTCTCGAACACGGAGGAATGACCTAAAATATTTGAGGGGTTTAAGCCTCTAATGGATGCCTCTAAATGAATGTCATTAGATGATTAATACACTATCTTGGAATATAAGGGGCTTGGAGTCCCTGAATAGAAAGTACATGGTGAAGAGATTCCTCAGTATGCACAAGAATATTTATTGTCTCATATTGCAAGAGCTGAAATTAGTTGGATTCTCTCTAGAAGCAGGATTCAAACGTAATTGGAAAGATGCCACATACTTCTTCACTAACCAATCCAGCAGTAAGGGGGGAACTGCTATTTTTCTTATCCATAAATGGGCTAACAATGTGATTAAGTGGGGACAATCCCCCTATACCAAAGTTGTGTGGATTATACTTAAGTTTGAGGATAAGATCTTTGGGGTGTGCTCAATTTATGCCCCTTATGATTATAGGGAAAGAGTTGAACTGTGGAACCAGATATCCCAGGTAGATGACATCCCTTAGTTCTTGGGGGGGGATTTTAATATGGTAGAAAATGCTCAACATAAGAGAGGCGGAAATGGATTTGAATGGAAAGGAGTGGAGAGAGTGCATTGGGACAAGATGGTTAATAACCTTAAGCTTATTGACCTAGTTGCTAGAAGGAAGGAGGAACTAAATACTATCTGGTATACATGGTGTCATTATCAACAACTCAATAGGAGGGTTTATTGTAGGTTGGGAGGGTTCTATTTTAATAAAGATTTTTTTGAAATTCAAAGAGATGTTGAGGGGGAGAAGTACTTTGTGGTTCCATACACATTATCTGATCATCATCCTATCAATATTCAGTTGGGATTTGCAGTGGATTGTTCTCCTAACTCCCCTAGAGATGCTTCCTTTATATTGAGTGTTGGCTTTCTTGAGGATGAAGATGTCACGTTTGATTTTACTTTTATATGTTTGTTTAATAATAATAGTAACTCATTATGTTCATGATGTGAGAGATGGGGTTAGAATATTAGAGTTGGACATATTTGTGTGAAATTGTGGGTAAGAAGAAGGCAAATGATAACA
Organism: Cryptomeria japonica; assembly: GCF_030272615.1. Classification (NCBI taxonomy): domain Eukaryota; kingdom Viridiplantae; phylum Streptophyta; class Pinopsida; order Cupressales; family Cupressaceae; genus Cryptomeria; species Cryptomeria japonica. The sequence goes on from NC_081408.1 coordinate 777,528,984, forward strand.
GGAGGGCTGAGATGTTTTGCCAAGGGGCCATGTCGGTAGCTAAGTCCAAACTTCAAGACAACCTAGAAAATGAATAGCTTACACATGAGTTGATTGGAACTAAGACAATATTAAGGAGGAATCAAAATAGTAAGGTTAATGGGTGGAAAACTAGGGCTAGGCTAAAGTGGCTTGAAGCTAGAGATAGGGGGTCTAAGTTCTTTTTCCAAATGCTTAAGGTGAAAGAGGAAAAGGAAAGGATTCATAGTATATGGGAAGATAATAAGAATATCTCAGACCCTAAGGAAATATTAGAGCACTTTGCATAGTTCTATAGATCTTTTCTTTCTTCATAGGGCAGCGGGTTGAACAAACTAGAGCTAGGGAAGTGATCAACAAGGTGGTGCCAAAAAAGATAAATGCAGATGACTACTCTCAAATTGGTATGCCTCTATAGAAGGAGGAGATAGTGCAGGCCATTAATTCCTTGAGTAATGATAAATCCCCTAGGCCGGATGGATTTCTAGTGAAGTTCTATAAAGCAAACCTCGGGTGGATCTTAGAAGCTCTTTTTGATCTATATAAAGAAATTGTTGATAGAGGCTCACTTGGTAGGGAGATTAATCAGGGGCTTATTGAATTGATTCCAAAGGAGGGGGACAAAACTTTGATTAGAAATTGGAAACCTAGGTAAATGCACAAAGTTGGGTCCCAATCCCAAGGAAGTCCGTGGGTTGGGAAACAAGCTCGCTAGAAACGGGTAATTGGGCACCCATTTCACTTCGAGTGCTCGAGGCATTAAAAAATGAGCGCACATTTTTCAAAAATCTGCACCTATTTTGGTTCAGGTGCCCAAAGCTAAATGGGTGCTCATTTTTTGAATGTATGTATTTATTTATTTTAAACCATTTTCCATCATTTTCACTATTTCAAAAATGGGTAAATGTTTCAGAGGAGCACAGGTACCCATTTTTTTCATCCCAGTTGGCCCCCCAGACCATTTTTTACCTCCTTCCAGGTACGTAGTTTTTTATTTATATTCTTTTATATTTTATTTTTATTATTTTTCAAATAAAAAAATGTTAATTTATTGTTATTTTTTAATTGTAGTGTTTTAAAGTTTGAAAAATGTTTTTTATTTTATTTAATTTCATGTTTAAAATAGTTTTTATTTTTTAAATATTGCAAAAAACATGAAAAGTAAAAAAAAGTAAAAACTTAAAACCATAGGAAAAAAACAAAAAACAAAAATGTAAATGAACAATAAACATTAAACACAAAAAATAGACAATAAACCCTGGACAGAAAAATGAACAATACACCCTAGATAGAAAAACAATGAACAATAAACCCTAGAAAATAAATAAACAACAAAACCCTAAAAAATTAACAAACAATAAACCCCCCTTCTCTCTCTCAGACACAAGTACATGTTACCCTCTTTGTCATTACACTCTCTCTCTCTCTCTCAATATCTCATTACTCCCTCTCTCTCTATCACACACACACATTACCCCCTCTCTCTCTCCCTCTCTCTATCTCACACACATTACCCTCCCTCTCTCTCACACATGTTACCCTCTCTCTCTTTCATTACCCTCTCTCTATCATTACCTACTCTCTATCTCTCATTATCTATTCTCTGTTTAACTCGTTATATCTCAAATTACCTACTCTCCCTCTCTCTCTCTCTATTTTAATCATGCATAAAATTTTGAATGTTTAAGTTTTTATTTCTAAATGTTGTATTTAATTATAGGATTCTTTTGTAAAAGTTAGATGTTTAATTTATGTTTAAATTTAACTTTAAAATGATAATGAATATGAATGTTCTATTTTTGTGTGTGTGAAAAATAGGGTTCTTAAATTTGATAATACTCTAACTATCACTATTAATCCTCACTACTTCCTAACTTAGCCCAATCTCTAAAGATATACTATATATTTACAAACATGATAACATGTCATATACTTTGACTTAATAGTGGAAAAAGAAACCTCAACCTGTCACCTACTCATCCAACTAATTGCACCACCACATAGACTAAATACATAGTCAATGTTAGACTTCCTAATGTCAACATCCCATATCCAATTTGAGTTTACAAGTCCCTATATTTTTAATAACATGTGGAACAATCCTACTACTAAAATTTGTTCTTTCCAAACTTTGTGCTTTGAAAACATGGTTGTTGAAAGCATTTTTTCTAAAGATCCTTGATAACAAATAGAGAAATCCAAAGTACCATAAAGATATCTAAAAAATCTCTTGAATGCAGCCTTTTGATTCTTTTTAAGATTAGCCATAAACCAACTCAAAACCCCCATTGTTTGGTAATTTATTATCTAGTGTAGGCCATAGCATACATGAGGCTCCCATATGACACTATCACAAAGCACATAACTCATGTCCTCCAACTCTTTAAGTGCAAACAAATATTGCTCAAATAATTCATGTTTTTTCATCATTCTAGGTGTATAAAAATGTTGTTTCTAGTTAGTTTATATTTTTTCCATATTTATAGGTGTAGAAATATCTCTAAGTATATATCAAATAAAACTAGAAACAATTTTTTTCATATATACAATTATCGCAAAAGTGAAAATAAAAAATAATTAGTTGATCCCTCAACAAGATTTTTAGTTTTCAAATATCTAAGTTCTTTTTCACTAATGTGGCCCATGTGTTCATGCTACACCATAGCATATTTATTTAAAACCTTATGGAACTCTTATATGTAAGGGTGAGTCATTGAGATGATAGATATTAAATTCCAACCTAGAGGTAGTATGCCCATAAAGTCCAATGGCTACCAAAGCGATAGATTTCCACTAAATGTTAGCTCTTATTGAAGTAACATTAAGTGTTGTTAAAGTGTCATAAAAAGTTGTCAAAGTTTCAACTTGTCATCAAAGTGACATTATTGGTGAAGTATCCCAATTGTTTGTAAAATGACATTATTATACTAAATTTCAACTACTCCTAAAGTCCACCTTCTACCAATGTCGCAATGTGCATCTACAGATGTTTTTGAACTTAATAAATATTACACTAAATGTAAAATTATGCCTCAATGAGAAATAGAATGTCATGTGGAAAGAATCTCTATATTTAATCATCCATGTATCCTCACATATATGCATTCCAAATAAGTAACAATTATATCACTATTGTCATCCTAATAATTTATTGAATCTAAATCATCATTTAATTCATTCTTGTAATATTTTTCTTGCATTCATTTTTATGTGGATTTTCTTGACATAATTATAAAGATTAACATAGGATTTATTGAGAGACTTAGATCTCACTTTAGATTTGGAGCTTTGTCCTTTTTCTTATTTTTTCTCTTTGTTTTATCCTTTTATCTTCCTCTAAGAACCAATGCATCCTTTAAATAAATTAGTTTTTTTTTTGTTAACTCCTCCAAGAGTAGAGAACCTACTATTTATTCAAGCTTCAACTTAGTGTAGTACTACTAGTTGCGATCACTAAATCATCCCATGATTCTAGCAAAGAACACAACAAAGCAGTACAAGTATTGACAAGTTCATAGATATAACTTATGACTTTAATGGATTTAGTTAAAACTGAAAGAGAGTAGTTGAATCGATTCCTATCAAGTTGAAAATATAAAGTGGTAGCCTAATTTAAGATAATGGTTAAATATTGCATGGGTACTAAATTGTAATTCTATGGAAGTTACCTTCTTTGAAAAGATGAACTATAGATCACTATAGGAACCAAAAATAATAGGCTTTCCAATTCACCCATAGTCCTCCCCAATCAAATAAGTTATTGGAAACACTAAGATCTTCCAAAGGGTAGAGAAAAACCATGAGAAGTTACCTTCTTTGAAAAGATGAACTAGAGATCACTATAGGAACCAAAAATCATAGGCTTTCCAATTCACCCATAGTCCTCCCCAATCAAATAAGTTATTAGAAACACTAAGATCTTCCAAAGGGTAGAGAAAAACCATGATATCCAACCAAGAAGATAACACCAACTATGTAACTACACAATGCTACCATTAAACTATGATTAGAAGCCTCTCATGATAAGATGGTCAACTATTATGGGTCCCAAAGTACAACTATCATAGGTATTGTAATCATCCATCTCTCTATAACAAACATACAAATGCACCATGATGGCCCAAAATGCCAACTTAAAAAAAAATCTTAATCAAGAATTAGCCCTCAGTGGAGTCTAAAGGAGATGATTATTCATTATCTAAATCAATGGAGTCATTTTATTCATTATCTATTCTCTCTCTCTCTCTCTCATGATTATTTTTTATGATTTTGATGGAACTTATACTAATGCATCTTTAGATGTTAAATCAAATTCATGTTCCTTATATAATATTGATCTATCTTAAATCAAAATAATTTATCAAATTCATGTTCCTTATGTTAAATCAAATTCATGTTCCATATTAAAAATGACTTATATAATGATTATTAAAAAATGATATATATTTAAAAAAATAGGTAAAAAAGTATTGTCTCAGTTGCATGGGCATTATGATGTTTTATTTTGCAGAATATTTCTTATACTTTGATTTAAGTGGACAATATTTCTTTTTTTTGGCAAGGTGGCAATGCCACTTGATATATTTTATTAATAATATATAATTTTTACAATATATTTAAAAACTGATTCAAATTGAGCTCCTAGATAAAAGAACCAACAAGAAAAACTTTGATCATTGCTCACCAACATGCCTATAGAAGAGAAGTAGTGAAAAACCCTCTAGCCGAAGCTACTTACAAAATAGAGATTAGCAAAGGAGCATGCAGGCTCATTTACAAATAGGAGCATGCAAGCTCATTTTACAGAATAGGAGCATGCAAGCTTATTTACAAAATAAGGACATGAAAAAGAAATAACATAGGCTACCCAGTGAATGAAGAAGAGAGCTCCAAAAAGCAAGAGGACTAAACCAACATCGAAGGACAAATCCATCTTCATGGGATATCTTGAAGGCCCACCTATTAATAATATAGATCTGTGTGAGTTTTCTTAAATGATGCTTATTATTAAAATAGACCCACCTATTAATAATATAGATCTATGTGAGTTTTCTTTTTTTATATTTAAACTAGTAAATTGTATTTAATTATAAGTTTTTTTGGAAGGTGAAATGTAAATTAAATAGTAATTGTAAATTTTCATGTTTGTATATATATGCAAATTAGTTTTACATAATGGATGAGTTTGAGATATATGACCTATTAGGTTTAGCACCACCTCCACCTCCACCCCCTTCACCTCCACCTCCACCTCCACTTGATCAATTAAGGCGGACCATTAGGAGGAATATTGATTATTTAATTAGAGATATCCACACCATTAGACACAAGCCTCATCCTCCTCCATAATTGTTACGCCTTGCAGATAGTATGCAAGGGATTGTTCAGTCTGTATAGGCTTTAGATAGCAAGTTGGATAGCTATCATAGTTGGGGGGAGGGATTGCCTGCTTTTTACGCTGATGTCCTATCATACAAATAAGTCAATGAATTAAAAATTAAAAAAATGGATTTGACATGATATTTTGTGAACCCTAAGATGGGTGCAGAGATAGATCTGAAGAATCCACGGATCTCTATTCAATGGTGTAGGCATCCTGGCATAGCTAGACACTTTTGGGAGTGGTGGTGGATGGTCTTTGACTATCCGCCACACTCCAATCATGAGGTTCCCATGTACTTTTAAAAACAATTGTGGGCCAAATTTGAATTGGGTAAAAAACTCAATTATTTTGACATTAGATCATTTCAGGGAGTCAGAAGAGGCATGTCCTAGGATAGGCTGGGGGCCAAATTGAGTGACAGAGATAGGAACCGTGTATGCGATGATCCCTTGGTTCCTCTTCCTACATCGGTTGTTCCATCATGTGCCCATCATCGAGCAATGGATTTTGCTCTTGGTTCATTGACTGCCTTGTCAATAAATTTGGTACAGTAATTGTGTGAGGTGAGGGCTACCCCCAGCTTAGCACATGTTTGCACAAGCTACGGGAATGTATATACGGTTCCACAGAGTGAGGCTTCCCCTAGAGGAGATGGTGATTTTGATAATGCTGATGCTAGCCATGGTGGTCATGATGATGTCGAGGAGGCTGCACATGCTGATGCCATCTCTTCATATGTTGATCTCCTATGGGAAGATGATGATCAGCCTACAGAGGTACAAATTTATTTATATAATTTACAATGCAATATTAAATTCCTTATATATACACATATGAACCATACCATGAGTCAATTTTTCTAAACAGAGGATGGATCATACCACATCATTGAGGGACTGACATCATGTTACCTTGACATCTAGAGATTTTGATGCCCCATTTATGGTATGCTCTTTCATCTAGATACGTTGTATTGATACGTACATTTAAAATAAACATTAAAAAATTTAATGTAATGATGTGTATGATATGTTTTTCAATTTTGTAGGGTGCTTCGTGTAGCACCGAGGTGGGTAGTTATTCACGTGACCCGTTGACCGCTGAGGCTCAGCCTCATAAACCACTAGTATGTTTTTCATCCATTAATTTGAAGTGTTTATATGCTTACTAATTTATGTACAACTCTGATTCATGTTCATTATTTTTTGCAATTGTAGGCTTCTGTATTGTTTGATGGTGAATCACATGTATGCCTTCATCCATCAGTTACTTTGGCTGCACATGACACACCATATGTATTCTTTTCTATGATAAACTTGTAGTCTATATATATACTTATAATTTATGTATATATACAAGTTTGATTCATGCTTTATATATGTTGTTCAGTTCGATACCACTACCAGTATTGGTATGGCTATGGGATTGAGCCAGACGAAACCGTTGACATTATCATTTGTGGTGATGATTAGAAAAATAATTTCTAATTTGTTTATATTGTGTACTTAGCTTTTATAGGGATTATCAAAATTGATGTACAATATTTTTTTTACAGGACTTGACTACAACCACTTTTCTTATTTGTGATAGTGGACCTCCATGTACCAATGAGGGCATTGTAGAGCATGGTTGTATGGTAATTTATTTTAAATTTTTTAGTATTTAATTACTTTATAAGTGAATTATGCAAGTAACTTCTTCTCATGTTAAATATTCTTCTCATGTAAAATCTTTTAATAATGTATAGGAGGGTGGAGACACAGATACTACACACACAGAGGATGGTGCATCTTAGGACCATGTGCAGCAAGATGATTCATCTCAACCACCTTCACATGGAGTGAATCTAGGACTACAGATGAGATGCATGAGAGTTCTTAGATTATATATTTTAGATCATGCCATGTTATTGTATTATGGACTTTTTATGATGACACTTGTTATGTTATCCTGAGACTTGTTATTATGTTATTTGGATTTGTTTTAATGTCATTTCCTTGTTATTATTTTTTTAGGACTTGTTATTATGTCATCGAGAATTGTTATGTGATTATTTATAGGACTATTTATTATGTCATTTCCTTGCTATTATTATATCAGGTCTTGTAATGTGATTTGGCACCCTCTAGTGATTATATATGTGATGTTGTTATGTGATTTGGTGCTCTCTAGTGATTATATATGATCTATTTATGACTTTATATTTTAACATTGTGATTGATCATCTTATAGTGCAACAATTTATAATTCAATAAAATAATTATCCCAATTAACAATAACATCCTATTCTTAAAATAATAATAAAATCAAGAACTTACAATTAATCTATGAAGAGATTATGATAAAATAAATATATATCATAAAAAATTAGAATGATTGTAACATGATTACAATATGCATAAAATAACATTAAATTATTATCAGACCAAAATTGTATCTAAACTAGACAAATACAATGTAACACAATAAAAAATTAGAATGATTGTAACACAATTACAATGTGCACAAACTAACATTAAGAAGAAGATAACTAATACAATGTTGTTTATGAAACCAAAATTGTATCAAATGTAGACAAATACAATGTTAAAGGGCCAAAGAAAAAAATTATTATAATTAAATATAAAAGAGTTCACACAATTAACACAAACTTATATGCATATAAATTTGATTCAACCTAATGTACCATCTTCATCCTCTCTCTTCTGCAATGTGTCTCTGATTACCTCACGCTCTTCTACTGAAAGTATCCACAATACCTTATTAGCAGGTCTACCTTTGTATCTCTCTAATTTGATGTTTGTTGCCACCACCAAATTAGAATAGTGTATAATCTTCTTTTCTGATTGGTAGTCTTCATAAGATGGTAAGCTATTCCTTCTTGTTAAGTATTTGCGTAGCCATGTGCCAACTACCACAATAGACCCAACTGGATATTGAAAACCATCATCATCTACTTGATCACATATCAACTTTTTCTTAGGTTCTACACATCTAGCTAGACAATACTCAACCTACTCATCATTATCCTTAGGTGCAACAACAACATACATGTGTCCTAGAAAACAAATTTAAGTACATGTAGAAGTAAAACTTGTTAGAATTTAAAATTCAAATACAATCATAAATTATATGACAATACATAAAAATATATAATTTAAAGTTATAAACAAGAAGTACATAAAAATATATGATCTAGGTCTTCATTTCTTCTAACATCTTGATATTGTGTCTCACTAGGTGTTAAGGATTTGTGTTGCCATTCTTCGACCCATTCCGTATTCTTGCATTCCTCCCATTCACCCACAACACAAAATTGACAAAAACATGCAAGCTCTCTAGTCCATATAGTCCAAGTGTTAGAATTAGAACTCTTAAATGAATGCCATCTAGCTGACCCATTGATTGTATCACAATCATATCTTGGAAAGATATTCTTCTCTTTAACTAGCCAGAAGAAATGTCTAATTGTAGAATTCAGACTTGATCCTGTGGATAAAGTTGCACTACACCAATCCACAATTGCACTTGCATTTTTAAATTTAGCCTTTTCCTTGAATTTGAGTTGCTCTCTGCAAAGGGCTCTCTTAAAACATGCACCGGCACCGTCATGTTCTCATTTCCCATGTCCAGCCTAAAAAAAACTCCACATGTGTTCAATATTAGTTTTCTTTTGAATCCTACTCAACCAATAAAATATTCTAGCATTCTTGAATTTCCCTGTGCAATTTTATTTGACCATATTAGATGTTGTGTCATTTGAATTTCTCTCTCCCTCAAATTCTCAAAAAAGGTCTTGAAGCAATACTAGACAAACTTAGATGAGTGTAATTTATTATCACTCATATAGAAATGGTACTCTCTCAAAATTTTACAATCCTCTTCTGTACTATTTGGTGCATGCCTATAGACAATATGGACAAAAATCAATACTTGCACTGAATTGTAGTATTGTGATTGGACCTCATCTTGTACTACAAGCGTGTAGTTCTCTGTAAAGTCAACAACCAGAACTATACTACCAACAGGAAATGTATCCTTACATATTCGAAACTTACCATCTAGCCATCTAGCATTTTGAGAGTGTTTAATATATTTAGGTACGATATTACTCTTAAATCCATTCATAAATGCATGAACACTAACTTTTTTAGTGATTAGATCCCACCATCTTCCAACCTTTCCATCCTTTAGTGGATACTCAATAGTTTTAAATATTTTAACATCAACTAATTGTTGTCCAAAATCATTTAAAATATTTTCATGCAAACATTCATCCAACAATGCAAGATTTCCACATATATCACATACACCGGAAACACATGCAATGAAAAGAAAATTTTGCTCATTTGGTGAGTTGCAAAACAAACTTGATATAAACTCCTTTATAGTTTGAAGTGGTATATTTATACCACATTCTTGCAACATTCCATTACTATGCATGGTAACACATATATATCAAAATACATCATAATGGTAGCAAAATTGAACATGAGTTTTGCAACAACATGTGACTCTTTCCTTGTTAATTCGAACATACCAAGGTTTACACTTTTCAAAAGACCTTTGACAAATGCTAATAGTCAACACCTTATCATCCAAAAAAAAATTGTACAATTCAATTTGAGTCATGTTCAATAGGTGTTTAGATGTGGATCACAAATTTTTGACCCAACTCTTAATTTAAGAACATCTCTATCATTAGGTGATACTCTCGTATTATCATGCCAGAATTTTTTGATCAAAATTTTAACTTCACCAATAAGTTTCATATCAGACCTTGGTATTCTACCACTAAAATTCTACAAATTGTTTCCCGAATCACCTTCAAAGTTAACTCTTCTTGTAGACATATAAAAAATGACCATATTCCTAAATGAATATTTTATGTTCATTTCTCTATTTAATTAAATCCAATTTAATTAAATTACCTGCATTCCTCTATTTAATTAAATAAATTACTCAATTTATTTAAATTAAATTCACTATACCCATTTAATGAATAAATCATTTTATTCAATTAAATCCCCCCTATCCACTTTTAATTAAATTCAAATTTAATTAAATAGTTATCCTAAATTGAATAAATCAAATTTATTTAATTTCCCCAAATTACAAACAAATTGAATTAAATTAACTTTATTTCAATTAAATTCTATTATCCCTCCATCCACTTGCATTTTCCTACATCTCCCACTTGCATCCTAAAACCTATTTCTAATCCCTTCTAGACTCTTCTAATCGCTTCTAATAAGCCTAACCCATCTTCTAAACTTTGTCACATCCCTAAGCAAGGGGAGGTCACTTCTCAAAACCTTAAAGTCTTTGATAACCATTCAAGGCTTCAAATCCTCAACCACTTAATATCCCCAAAGTCTCCCAAACCATTAATGGTTAATTCAACCCTCTTACATGGTTAGAGACTTTTTGCCTAATTTAACCTTCATCCAACCCAAGGGTCTCATCAAGCCTTTAATGCTTTTACCATGATTATCTCTTAATCATTTGCACAAGAGTTTATCCTTGGATTAACTCTTAATCAAATGGGTAAGCCTAACTTAGGCTTGACCCTTACCCTTTAGATAACCATGAGGTCTTCTCAGGCATTTAATGCCTCCAACCCTTTCTCTCAACCCAACCCTATGTTGACACTTGTCACCATTTCATTGGTGCCAATTTCAAACATGGATTCCCAAATTTCAAACTCAACCCTTGATCAACTCTTTTAATCCTGACCATCCATTGCCCTATTTTTGCTATAAATAGAGCTCTCATTCCTCCATTTTGATCATCCTCCAAATTTGTAGTATCACACTTATGCTCAAATACTTTCAAGCTTTCACATTTTATATGCTCATCATTTAGCCTCTCTTTTCAATAAGAATTAGTCTAAATATGCATGTTTAGAATACTTTCTTTATCATTTAGCTCAATCATAGACTAATATAGTATGCTAGGATAGTTTGTTTACTAACCTTGTCATCTTATAACTAGTTTATTGCATTTCTAGAATCATGCATAGCTTAGAATGCATTTCATTCTAAAATCTATCAAAGCATCCCTCATTCTTGCATTTGCCATCCCTAAACCATTTTGCTCAGTGATCTGAGAGCAAAAATATTGGTTTGAGGGACATTGTGAGATAGAGAACCATGGGACCCACCTTGGGAAGCTGAGTAATACTTCATTACTCCATAGCTTGCACCAAGAAGTCATGTGTGTGTGTGGACAAGTCTTTTAGCTCCATTTTTCACATATTGAGTTCTATCGACCTGCTTTTCCCGCATACATTTCTGGCGCCCACCGTGGGGCATTACCCCATATATCTAATCAGTTTTCAAATTTAACCACTTTTGTAGGCATGCGAGAAAAATGAATTAGCGTGTTAACTTTTTAGTGCATCCACTAAACAGCATAGCGCATCCGGTTCACTGTTCAGCGCATGGAGTCCATCATCTAACGCTTGAAGTCTATATGTTAGCACATCAAATCACCAATTTCCTGTAAGTCTCGACGCAGGAGAAAACCAGTGCAGTGCTTTCGGCGCACAGAGTAGCGCATCCAGAAAATAGTGTAGCACGTTGGGACTTTCTTTTAGCGCATTGAGGGTATATTGCAGTGCGTACAGTCTATTCTATAGCGTGTCGCAGATAGAATATAATTTGTAACTGAAAGATAAAAATTAGGCTTGTGAAGCCCACCATGATGATTTAATTTTTTTCTGCTAACTGACTGTGTGCAGGTTCTAACATTTTATGCAGGAACAAAGGGGATCAATCTAGTTTTCTTTTCTTTCTTTCCAAGTTAGTAAAAAGAATTCATCTTTCTTTATTGCATGTTAAAAAGAATAAAAAAACAAACCTTTCATTCCTGCAAGTTAGGAAAAACACTTCATTTGGAAGCTCTAAAAAGAACAAGCAAATTTACTTTTTGCAAAAAGCTTAAAACAAACCTCACTTTCCTTTGGTGTCTAAAAGGATCCATTTTATTTTGCAAAGGAAAAAGAATCTCATCTTTATTTTGTGCAAGGCAAAGAGGGAAAGTTTTCCCTTATCGATTTTCATTTTGCTGACCAAATATCACGATTTACTTTGTTGACCAGGCTTATTTTTCAAAGGTTTTTAGAAATACACACTTTGCTATGAAGGGTTAAAAAGAACACCATGTTTTTGGGAGCAACATCTCCAAATAGAAGTTAGAAAATCATTGTCTTAGAAGCTAAAAAGAACAACTTGACTACTTTGTCTCAAAAGTGCAAGGAATATGCTCTCCCCTTAACTGGGTGATCAAAAATCCAGATCACTCTTACAGCTTTCTGTATTTCAAGCATAAAAACTTTAGCAGGCCTGCCTTCCCGAGGAGTTGGAATCAACTCTTAAAACCGTTTATGGCCAGTGTGAAGGGAATGACCTAAGTGGGGAACGACTTTGACACCAAGAATTCCAACCCACTATAATCAAATGTGGAAAGCGATAAAAGTCCTTTTCAACGGTTGCACGCAGTGATTAGCCTTCCCCCAGTATCCTCGAAATACGTAAAGCCTTTTTTCTAAAGGTTGGGAAGCCTCCTGAGGGATTTTATCACTGACAGCCGAACAGGAAGCCTGATTATGAACCATAGAAATAGAAGCTTTGAACCAAGTCAATAACCAGACATTTATAACATCATAATGCAAGGGTGGGGAAGAATCCGCCCCCAAGATTACTCACCATATATCTCCCAAGATAACTACTCAACTGTGAAGTGATTCACTTTGAGTTAATTTTTGACAAAAGACAAAAAAATGGGTGCCCTCTATGGCGTGACATGGTTGTTTGAGCTGATGGAGTATCGAGACTAGTGGGCTATGATGTTATTTATGACCCTTGACTAAAGAGTCTTTCTGAAGTGTATTATTTGTATCCAAACCTATTAAAACATTGGAGATTTGAACACATCCTCGCAGAACATACACTTTTTGTTAGATTAGGCAAAATGGTTGTACTTTTTGTGTCGTGCTTGCATTTACTACTTCAGAAAATCATCCATCAAACTTGAAAAATTCACAACCACAATCCAAAATTTACCAAAAATCAACTAAAGGAAAAATCAGGCCAGTTTAGCGCATAAGAGCAACTTCTTAGCGCATGAGGTACTTCTATTAGTGCATCCAACCATCAAGTCAGCGCGTCAGTTCTAAACAGTAGCGTTTTATCTTAAAATCAAAATAGTGTCAAAACATTTAGTGCATCAAAAAAATAGTCTAGTGCATGGAAGCATCAGCTTAGCGCGTGGAAACCAAGATTTAGCGCATCAAGTTCAAAAGTTAGCGCGTGATAGGCCCAGGCTAGCGCATGACTTTTTAAACAACTGGAAAACAATTTTTGAATAGCCAAAACTTTAGCGCATGTATGGGGGCAGCCTAGCGCATGTGCTCATTATTTTAGCGTGTGGAGTAATTTCAGTAACGCATGTAGTCTTTGTTCTAGCACATGATCAAAAACATAAAAATAGGGGGCAAAACAGTGAGGAATTTTAAAAATTTTGAAAACATTTTCAGAAGCCTTTTTCCATCAACATCATTTTCATTAAAGCAGAGTGACAAAAACAAATCGTTAAAACTATTTCTTGAGCTAAATTTGTGTCAAAGCAAACGTTGTCAAAATCCTAAATGAATCACGTGATAAAACATGTCTCTCTTATCATAATCCAGAAACCTTATCATCAGTATCAACAAAATCCTTTACCATCTTACAGATTTCATCTCAAAAACACTTGTTTAAAATTATCAAATTGTCAAATCAAGTCTCCATATCGGGAGACTTTTATCCATATCATTTGACACACTTTGTCGTGAAGGGGCATCTAAACCTTCACTTTGATAGAGTAAGATTTGAAATTTTCCAAACAAGATCAACTGAATCCAAACAAATCAAAGGAAACCATTGATCACTCATGGATGACTAATCCCCATATTCTGAGAAGAAAGAACCTTTATTGTAACATCACGTTGAAGAAACAACAACCTAGTTTTTCCAAGTTCATCAAGAGAAATAAGTTTTTATACATCAATCGTCAACTCTTCAAATCTCATCAGGTTTTCCTTCATCATGTCAAACGGTATATCCAAAACAAATCCAATGAATTTGACAAAGAACCCTTGAAGACAAGAGCCTACTGTCAAAAGTCTGCTTTTAATCAAATCATAAACCGTAGAGGAAAAATCAATCCAGCATTCTTGCCCGATGATTGTATCACTTACAACACATCTCGACCAGAACCACCAACCCCCGAGCAACACATCAAAGAGGATTTTGTCCCCTTCGTCACTGAAAGTTTCTACTAAAATGCCTGTTACTCGCTCTCAAAAAAACCAACAAAATGAGACACACGCAGAGTCTAGTATGAATCGAAGATTGTCAAATCTTTTTGAAGTTCCACACTTGGAAGAGACTGAAATTTTTGAAGCACTTCTTCAGGAATGTCAGGAAAACCCTTCATTCCAAAAACTTGTAGAAAGGCTTATAGAAAATGACAAAGAAAAGTATCTACTCATGCTCACAAGTAAAGGTGTTAAACTTCCTGGAGATTTAGACACAAACATCTTTCAAACTGGATCTCGACAATATGCATATCAAGAACAACAAAGAGAAGAAGAAACTCAAATACCTGAGCAACATATTCCAGAACAACGTATACCAGAAATGCGTATACCTAAGCTAGAAACTCCAGAACAAAACATATTGTTTACCACACCTTTTCAGCTAAGAACAAATACAAGGGAAGAACTTTTCCCTTGGCAAGATAATGCGCCTTTGGTTGCTCTTACTCAACAAATGCAAATGTTACAATGACAAATATAGGACATGCAACAAGGGACAATAGTGCGGTACTCTTTAAATGAAATCTGTCCTTATCCATTTGACAGAAGATTGAATATGGTGCCTTTTCCTCCAAACTCAGATGTTCCCAAATTTGATAAATATGATGGGAAAAGTGATCCCCGAGATCATGTTCAAGAATTTTGCACCATGAGTCTTGAATTTGCTCATGATGACACCTATCTAATGAGGTTATTCCCACGAAGCCTAGGAGGGCAAACAATGGAATGGTTATCCAAAATTACACCACATGTCAGATCATTTGATGAATTGGTTAACAAATTCATAACCCAATATTCCTATAACATCCAACATGCCATAACCATGCTAGATGTTTGTAACACCAAACAAAAGAACAATGAAACATTCATGATATTCCTTCAATGCTAGCAACATATGGTATCGAGATATCCTCGAGATATTCCTGAAAAAGGAGAAAATGGAAATCTTCATCGATAACTTGAATGGTGAAATGAGTTACAGACTAAAACTTCAATGCATACCATCTTTCACTAAATTGATTGAAAATGGCATTCAAGTAGAGGAAGTATGTGTCAAAAAGGGAACACTCAAATTCTACAAGGAAGGAACAAACTCATCAAACTACAATAACTAGAACAACACCAACCTTGACAAATCTCGATTTTGGACTCGAAACAAAAACGAAGGCAACAATGAATCATATGATCCCAAATCTAAGCAACCAGTGCTTGCATTATCCGAAAATCCTCAAAATACGAAAAATCCTAAAAATGCTAATCCAAATACTAACACATATGCACCAAACACCGATCAAGGACAACTCAACACCAATGATACTCAAAGCAAAAACATGAATCCAGGACCAAACAACAATTCACGCAACAACACGAACAATTTCCAAAAGCGTATCTTCACATCACTAGGGCAATCATTAGAATCAACATTTAGAGAACTTTTGGCAAACAAGATTCTTTCTTTGCCTCCAATCAGCAACTATGAACCCCAAATCAAACCACCTTGGTGGAATGATTCACACTATTGTGATTTCCATCGTAGAAAGGGTCATCGAACAAATGATTGCATGAGATTGAAACACATGGTGCAAGACATGATTGATCGAGGAGACTTAATGGTAGATGGTCTCAAAACAAATGGTGATCACAGAGCCTTTAAAAATCCTCTCCCAAATTACAACAAAGATGGCCCCTCAACCTCGGATGATACACGTGGAGCTTGTATCAACCATATCTACAACAACACCATCAACCACATATCAGCTGAAGATCATCAAGTAAATGTCATCACCATTCGAGATCAGCGTGATCATGAATCTATCAATGTAACAACCCGAACTTAGAAATATGTCTTGAAAGGACATACTACACCTGCAACTACTACACCAAAAATCCAATATGACTTGGTTAGCCAACTATGCAAAACTCCAGGTCAGATATCTATACTAGAATTGTTGAAACTATCACCAAAACACAAAGACATATTGGAACAAGCACTATTGGAAACCAATGTACCTCAAAATCTGGATATAGATAGATTTCAAGCCATGGTTGCCCATATGATAGGACCTCATAACCTCACCTTCTCAAAGCATGACAATACTTTCTTAAGCCATCCGCATAATACTCCTCTCCATATTGAAGTCATTGTTTGCAAACACCGAGTAAAAAGAGTCTTAATAGATGGAGGAGCCAGACTTAATATATGTACTTTAAAGCTTATCTGTGCATTAGGCTTCTCAGAAGAGTCTATTGATCCCTGCAAGAAGATTACCATAAAGGCATATGATGATGAGGAAAGGTCCTCTAAAGGAACTATGATATTACCTATTCAAGTGGGACCAGTGCAAAAAGATACTATATATCAAGTCTTAGACATAGATCTCACCTACAATATTTTGTTAGGGCGACCCTGGATACATGAAATGCAAGCAGTACCTTCTACGTATCACCAATGTGTCAAATTTCCTTATGATGGACAAGAAATCTCCATATCAGCTGATCACAATCCATTTCAACATTGCAATGCAATGGGGGCAGCCCAAGATAGTTTGGTTCCTCATAATAGAGAAAAGCTGCTATCTTCGACATCAGATCTACAAACAACAAAGCCCAACTCCTTATTTGGAGACTTCAAGTAGAAAATGCAAATCAAAGACCAAGGCATGGAAGAATACTCTTTGGAGCCTTTATGTTTGGCCAAATTACCAACATCACCTAGATCTCATAGATTGCCTACTACATCCGCACATCTGGCCACTCAGCCCATCACCAAATTTGATGGTACCTTCATCCAATTGGGTACTCTAGCACATGAATCAGAAGACAAGGATGTTTTTAACTGGTTATACAAAGATGAGGAAGAAGATAATAGAGCAGCCGCTCTGGACATTGTTCTCCCAACACACCTGTATGGAAAAGGATACTTAATCATGTAGCAAATGGGATATGACGGTAAAGGACCTATTGGGAAACGTAAAGAAGGAGTCACTGAACCTATAAATCTTCCTTCACAGCCTAGTAGAAACAAAGCAGGATTGGGTTGCGAGCTCACTTTCCTATTGAAAAAGCCACCTAGCATAACTACAAAACCTCAATGGAAAGTAAAGAAGAAGTACAAAGAAGAATCCTGGCAGGAAGCACTCTTTGAATCAGCAGAAACAATCTACAAGGCATGGGAATGTCAAGATCAGAAGTTACATCAGGGAAAGATTCTAAGTCATAAGAAGGCCATATCTGCAGCAGTAGCTCATATTCAAACACCAATGTCTCAAGAACAAATCATGTCATCTCCAAATACCATTATTCCTCCCCGAGGAAGCACAGTCTATGAACAAATCTAGAAAGTAGACGACGGATCTAACACAGAATCAACAAAAACTATTAAAATGGTATCTATCATCAAAGATTTGTTTTCACCATACAACATACCTATTTACAACACTAATAGAATCTGGGATGAGGCCTCTAAGAAAGATTCCAATGAATATGAATGGGGTACCTGCTCCGATGCTACTACAGATATCTCTAATGATACTAATTCTATATCCCTTTCTCAAGAAGAATATAATGTAGAAGATAGACCTTTTGAATTTGGACCACAAAATATCTATGATGCCAAGGAAAGCGAACAGAAACATTATGAACAAGTCTATGTGGAAGATAATACCATCGAAGACCTCGACGAAATCCTAGACTTCTTTAAAACCAAGAACAATCACGATGAAAACTCTGTCCTAACACTTATAGTAGCAGACCTTGATCCACCTAACGATTCCTTACCGCTTGTCTTTCCTGACCTCATCGACTGGGATGAACTTGAAACCCATGATATACCAATTTTCCCAAATGATGAATCTATTATCCATTACCTATGTACCATAAATCCAGAAACAAGTTCTACCAGTGAACAAAATAATGATGTCTGCCAATCAGGGAGTGCCAAGTCTCTCAGTCACAAAAATAAACCAAATAAAGGATCTGATGCTAAAAACTAGTCAATGGAAGCTCTAGATCACAAAAAAGTAAAAATAAAGGACGCATCTGAGGGTGAAAACCTTTTTAAGGCACCTAACGATGGGAGACTTGACACTCTTCCTGAGCACTTTCATGAGCGATCACCCATATTGATTGAGCCCACTCAATCAATCAACATTGGTACCACAGAAGCCATCAGAAACATACACCTTGCAAAATCTCTGACAAAGGAAGAAAGATCGGCATTCATCATTTTCTTTCAAGAACAACAAATTAACTTTGCTTGGTCATATGTTGATATGCCTGGAGTGGATCCACACTTAATCATGCTTCATTTTTCCATCTCTTCAGGAGTTAAACTAGTCAAGCAAAAGCTATGAAAGATGAATCCATAGGTGAAACTCATGGTCAAAACTGAACTAAAGAAGCTATTAGATGTCAGATTCATCCGACCCATTGACTATGCAGAATGGATTTCCAACATCATTCCAGTATCAAAACCAAATGGTAGTATTAGAATATGCACTGACTTCAGAGATGTCAGCAAATTTTGTCCAAAAGATGACTTTCCTCTGCCCAGTATCGACATAATTGTAGATCTCACAGCAGGCCATGCAATGCTCTCACTAATGGACGGTTTCTCAGGCTATAATCAAATCAAAATAGCTCTAGAAGATCAAGATAAAACCGCGTTCACCTGTCCTTGGGGAATGTACTATTGGAATGTTATGCCTTTTGGCTTAAAGAATGCCGGGGCCACTTATCAAAGAGCAATGACAACAATATTCCATGACATGATGCACACATTTATGGAAGACTATGTGGACGATTTACTAGCTAAATCCTTCACCAGAGCAGAACATCTCAGCATCCTAACAAAGATTTTTTATCAATTGGAAAAATTCCAAGTCAGGCTCAACCCTAAGAAGTGTGTCTTCGGGGTTACATCAGGCAAGTTACTAGGCTATATAGTCTCAGCTAAAGGTATTGATGTAGATCCAGCAAAGGTACAAGCCATTATGGACATGTCACCACCAAAGAATATCAGTCAACTCAGATCTCTACAAGGATGACTTCAATCAATCCGGTGATTCATCGCTCAACTAGCAGATAAAAGTCTACCATTTAACCATTTACTACACAAAAATGTACCATTCAGATGGGAGACCAAGTGTGCTGAATCTTTTTACCAAATCAAATAGTACCTGATGAATCCACCAGTTCTGGTACCACCAGTCGTAGGAAAGCCTCTTATACTATATATCTCAACAACAGATATATCGCTGGGGGCACTATTGGCACAAGAAGATCAACAAGGAAAGGAACAGGCCATATATTACATCAGTAGGACATTGAATGGCTATGAACTCAACTATACGTTCATTGAAAAAGCTTGCCTAACAGTGGTCTTCACATCTCAGAAGTTTCGACATTATATGCTAGCACACACCATTAAGCTAGTCGCAAAAATTGATCCTCTCAAATATCTACTCAGCAAGGCAGCTCTTACAGGCTGATTGGCTAAATGGGTCATGATTCTCAGTGAATTCGACATTCAATACATAGAAAGACAAGCCATCAAAGGACAAGCAATTGCAGATCAGATGGCTGAAGCACCGCTACCAGGAAAATAAACCATGGAGGTTGAATTTCTAGACAGGGACCTTCTTGCTCTTTCTACCCAACCATGGACCCTATACTTTGATGGATCCTATACACAACATGGTTCAGGTGCTAGCATTTTATTCATCACTCCTGAAGGACAGACTATACCAAGATCATATAGGCTTATGTTTCCATGCACAAATAATGTGGCTGAATATGAGGCATTGGTTATAGGCATCAAAATGGTCGTAGAATGGAAAATCACAGAATTAAAAGTCTATGGAGACTCACAACTAGTCGTCAATCAAATCAACAACAACTATCAGACAAAGGATGACAAGCTACTACCCTACAAGCGAATGGTGGATGACTTCAAATAGTATTTTGTGCACATCACCTTCGAACAAATACCAAGATTGAACCACAAAGCAGCCGATGCAATGGCTACTATCGCTTCATTACTACAAATTCCAGAACAACAGATTCGTTATGAGTTCCTGGTAGAGCAACTATTCTCCCCCACCTATGACCACTCTGAATCCCATGTTATCGATGCCTTGACTGGTTCAGATT
Organism: Cryptomeria japonica; assembly: GCF_030272615.1. Classification (NCBI taxonomy): domain Eukaryota; kingdom Viridiplantae; phylum Streptophyta; class Pinopsida; order Cupressales; family Cupressaceae; genus Cryptomeria; species Cryptomeria japonica. The sequence continues at coordinate 777,549,896 of NC_081408.1, forward strand.
CTTTGTTATATGGACCAATATATGACTACCTCAAGCACTATATCTTACAAATTGACCAATCCCGTAACCAAAAAAATAACTTTATCCGAAAAGCTGCCCGTTACACCCTTACCGTTGATACTTTGTATCGTCGAGGTCTAGATGGTACTCTTCTTCATTGCCTTGATCGTAATGATTCTGATTTTGCTTTACACAAGCTTCACGAAGGTATTTGTGGCACACATTCGAGTGGTACTACTCTTGCTAAAAAGCTTCTACGGATGGGATACTACTAGCCTACAATGGAGAAAGATTCATACCACTTCACCAAGAAATGTCCTAAATGCCAAATCCATGGTAATCTGATACATGCACCAGCACAGGAACTACAACCATTTACAACATCTTGGCCCTTTTGTCAGTGGGGACTAGACTTAGTTGGCAAAATTCATCCTTCATCTTCAAATGGACACAAGTTCATTATAACTGCAACAGAATACTTTACCAAATGGATCGAAGCAGTTCCCATGACCACAGTGACTGGGAAACAAATTGCCTCTTTTATCCTAAATTATCTGATTTGCAGATATGGTATTCCAAGTTCAATCATCATAGATAATGAACGACCTTTCAAAAACCAAGATGTACAAGAACTATGTGAAAAATTCAAAATTCAACATCGGTTTTCTACACCATACTACCCACAGGGAAATGGTCAAGCAGAAGCATCCAACAAGACAATCTTGAAAATCTTAAAGAAAACAGTGAATGATGCAGGCAAAGATTGGCACGTACAACTCAATCTAGCACTTTGGGCATACAGAACCAGCATCCACACACCTACAGGAGCAACACCATACTCATTGGTATATGGATCAGAGGCCATTTTACCCCTAGAGGTAGAAATCCCATCTCTCAGAGTCTCTTTGAAAGGATTAATCCCAGATGAAGAGTATCGAGTTAACCGACTACAGGAACTCAAACTATTAGATGAAAGATGCCAACATGCTTACACTCATCTCAAAGCATATCAGCAACGCATGTGCAGAAGCTACAATCACAAGGTCATTCCCAGAAACTTCAAAGTTGGTGACCTAGTCCTCAAAGAAAATCTGAGAAATCAACAAGATCGAGAAAAGAAAGGGAAATTTGCGCCTAACTGGTTGGGCCCTTATGTCATCATATCAGTCTATGGATCAGGTGCCTATCAGCTAACAACTTCAAAAGGAGATGTGCTCGACGAACCAACTAATAGAATCCATCTGAAGAAGTACTATACTTAAGTAGCCTAGTGCATAGAAAAAGCAAAAAAAAAAATCCAGAAAAAGCAAAAACAAAGTACAATAAAAACAAATGGTGAAAACTTGGTAAACAGGCGCTCTTGTGAAAGAATGACTCCTCTATCTATCTATATATACCATTTTATCCGTATCCGTAAAAATATTATCGGCCATCACCCGACACTTAGCACATATCCATTCAGGACATACTTAGCGTAGTCACTATCCTAGGTTATCCATATATATCCTCTTACCACATTCCACCATGGCTTGGAAATCATTGTACATGATCATATCAAGAGGCACACTCAGCTAGGGGCATTAAAATCGATCAAAACTTGCAAACATTCAAGATATCAAAACTCAGAAGCATGACATCCAACAACCAAAACTATGCTTCATCGCAAAAAGAAAAACCAAACAAATCAAAAAATACCAAGAATGGATGATTTTCTGAAGTACTCAATGTTGCATTATCACATAAAAATCTTGACTTTTTTTGCATTTTGAACTTTTTAAATTATTGGATTCTCTTCCTTTTCTCATTAAATGCTTCAAAGCTAGAGATCATGGGAAACTTCCAATATTTTCTTAGTCTTCTGTCTGGGAAGCGATCACTTGTGATGTGTGAATACTTGCCTCGAGATGTGATACATTGAATATCACTAAAGGCCTGATTCCACTTCATGCATACAAATGATTTAATCTTGTCTGTTTACGCAATATGCACTCAGGTCGTCTTAGTTCAATTATACCTTGACAATTGTGCTATCTTGCAAAATCAAACATCATGTAAATTTTTCTCAGGTCATTATGGTTCAATTATACTATTATGCTTGTATAAATTTTCAACATATCCTAAACAAATCAATGCTCAATGATGATACCTACAAAGAAAGCAAATAACATATGGCTATATCGGATGGCAAATATAGAATGAGGATGCTACCAAAAACATAATTACATATCATTTTAAAATAGCTGCATATCATTTTACAATTAATTGCATAACATTTTACATTTAGTTACATATCATTATCATACATCTCATTTTCAAGATACATCTCACAGCATATCATTATCATTTTCTCATTTTCAAGATACATCTCACAGCATATCATTATCATTTTTCTCATTTTTTAAGATACATCTCACAAGCATAGAAAAGCATACATCCTACATCATACATTATATCATATATTTAAGCATTGCATCATCATAAAGTAAAGAAATAACCCACATAACATGCATCCATATAAACACACCACATGATCAAAGAAAATGGTGCCATATATATATATATATATATATATATATATATATATATATATATATATATATATATATATATATATATATATATATATATATATATATATATATATATATATATATATATATATATATATATATATATATATATATATATATCTCAAAAATGATCAAAATGTACAAAATATATCAACACTGTGTTCGGTACAAAGAACGCAATGATCAAAAATACAACAGAGACCACGTCTCTCAAGTATGACTATCCCCTGATGGAGATGGTCTCGCTCCAGATGTCCCCGCCCCTGGATCTCCAGGAGGGTCTTGTCTCGGTGGCCCTATCACACCTCGGCTCTCAGACCGTGACCTAGTATCTCGAGATCGACTAGATCTCGACTGTGCAAAGCTCTGTACTTGATGATCCCTGGGTACTGCCGCCTCATAGTGCCGCCGGTAGTACTCCGCCTCCTAAGCTCTCAATGCCAGCTCTCTCAGGGTGTCTCTCATCGGACCACCCACTGCTGCTCTTTGCATACTAGATACCAGCTCCTCCGCTCACCCCCTCCGCTCTATCTTCGTATCTCACTCAGTAGTCAACTGCGCAATCTACTACTGATATGTCAACACCTGTGCCTGTAGCTGCTGTACAGTCACTTGTAGGGTTCGAATCTAAGCATCCTCAATGTGACTAGGGACCTGAACCCGTAGCAGTACCTGTGCAGGGGCAACCCCTCCCACTCTGCCTGTCCTTAGTGCTGGAGGTGGGAGCACATTTGTCTTCCTCCTCTGCACTGGTCACCTCACCTCATCCATACCACCCACTAAAGCTAACACCTCCCCCGCTCTCCCCTCTCCACTAGCTCTAATAGCTAATCCAGCTCTCTCCCTGTCTATCACCGCCTGTCTCACTACTCTCTCCACCCCTTTATCTCCTCTCCTCCCTCTATCTCCCTGTCTCCCTCTAACTCCTCTCCCTCATCCTCATCCTCCATCTCCTCCATCATCTCCATCATCTCCCTCATCATCATCATCTCCCTCTCCCTCCTCATCATCATCATCAAAAGCTGGAAGCATCTCCTCCGGATCAGATATCCTAGCCACTACCTAGGCAGCAAACAATCTAGTAAACTCATCAGTCATGCCAACATCTAAAATCTCTGGGGCATAATCCCATATCTACCCTGCCAACCCAAAAAACTCCTCCACCGCCACTGTGCTATCAATGGTCGGGCCCCAATCAGCTACATCCTGCCTCCGTCGTGCATATAGGCAAGCTCCCTGAGGAATACCCTACTGGCGCCCAAACTGTCTCAAAACTCGAGTCACCACAAACCTCTCAATGACAAATGGGGTCCTCTCGATCAAATATCTCATCATAAATACAAAGGGCATATCTAGCCCATCCTCCGCCCACACCTCACAACCTGTATACAGTCGCCATGTGACCGTATCAATATCATCTAGTACTCTCCTCCAATGCTCTAGTTTGCCCAGCTTGCGCTGGACAACTAGACCCCTATATCCATACGCATATGTGCATCCCACGGACCTATCTCTATCTGCTAATGGCCTCGCAGCTGGAATGTGCTCCCAGCACCATACCTGTAACAATGTCAGGCCAGCTGACAAACTGTCGTAACCAAGGTATACCACCTCATGTAGGCCCCTGTATAGATGGGCTAGCATAGCTGATCCCCATGAAAACCTCCGGCCCTGTGTGACCATCTCCTCTAATACCAGCCCCCATCCCACAGAGAATCCCTTTGACTTGCAATCAGGACAAAGGAATCCACCAATGAACCCTGCCAGTACTGAAGGTAATGGTGCATAATCTAGGTCTAAAAAATCCTACCATGGGATCTCATAACCACAGACTGTATCATCATGGAAGATGCAGCGTAGTGCCTCTATACCACCCTCCTCTAACTGCTCATATGGTAGTAGTGCACCTACTACAGGAATGCATAGGATCCTGTAACAGTCCTCTGGTGTGACTGTCATCTCTCCAATAGAAAAATGAAAGGTGTTCATGTTGTTGTGCCACCTCTCTACAAGTGCTATCAATAGCCCTCGGTTCACAGTGAACCGAGGCATATCCAAAAGGGAAGTCAAACTGCATCTCTCAATGATATCGAGATCGGCTTGCGACAATCGCGATATCAATGTCCACAGTCTCAGAAATATCTCCCACGACTGAACCACACCTAATCGCTCTTGTCAAATATCCAAAACAAATCCAATATCAGTTTCCACATCCAAACAAAGATATCAAAATCAAACTCACATCAACAACATGAAACAATTTGCTTATCTACATCAAGTTCAAAATCCTATCATTTCATATCAACTTGTAAAACAACTCAAGTTCTCAAAAACCATATCAAAACTTGTAACACAACTCAAGTCTCCACAATCACATAAACTTGTAATACAACTTAAGTTTTCCACCCATATCAGCTTGTAAAACAACTCAAGTTTCCAACCCATATCAGCTTGTAACACAAATCAGGCTTCACACATTGAACTTGAAACAGAGTACGCAAATAAATCATATTTCGATCAAAACACCACATGGATATCTATACATAACTTGAAATATCGCAAATCAAAACAAGTTATATCGACACTCATATTGGCAAATCCATAAAATCATGACAGCATGACACAACAAATTCACACATCACCTCATCTTGAAATTTTTTTCTAGATGCACAAAAACAGACTCCCGCTACGCTAAAATCCGCCCACGCGCTAGGTTGTTTTTCCTACGCGCTAAGCTATTCACCCTATGCACTAGTCTGACTCTACGCGCTAATCTTTTCCCCCCATGCACCACCTAACCTACCCTATGCGCTAAAACCTACCGACGCGCTAACCTACACCTCGCTAGCGCTACCTATTTGACCCTATGCGCTAGGTTTACCCTACGCGCTAAAACGCTAAAATCAAATTTTAAAAATCAAAAAATGACCAAATCAAAAATCAAAAGAGGGTCAAAAGTGTTGACTTACTGGTGGTCCATACGCTGCAGGTCTCCGGTACCTCCGAACGCACTCAAAATGGTGTCTATGATACGGAATAGGCATTTTGACTTCAGACCAAATTCTCTTTCTCCAAAGTCAACAAGGCACAAATGAATAAAATCAAAGCCCTTTTCCCCTTTTATAAGAGGAAAATGAAAATTAGGGTTAGCCAAACGGACCTGTAATGTGGTCGCGGTCTCCTCTATACCCTAACATTTGTAAATTCTCGGGAGATGAATCAATTTACACACATTTCACATAGACGAAATCATACACATCACACACAACTCATCAAATCCAATCAAAATTTTCAAAATATTGATTCATCTCCCAAGGGGGCATCACCATCAAATATCAAATCTGGGGCATCACACATCAAATCAAATCTAGGGCACGACTTGCAAATTATAAGAGCGACACAAAAATTGCATTTGATCATAAATCATGATAACGTATCATTTTCTTTGAAATAACATGTGCACACACGTCACTTCAAAAAGGGGCAAAATGTAGATGTATAAAGATGACCATATTCCTAAATGAATATTTTATGTTCACTTCTCTATTTAATTAAATCTAATTTAATTAAATTACCTGCATTCCTGTATTTAATTAAGTAAATTACTCAATTTATTTAAATTAAATTCACTATACCCATTTAATGAATAAATCATTTTATTCAATTAAATCCCCCCTATCCACTTTTAATTAAATTCAAATTTAATTAAATAGTTATCCTAAATTGAATAAATCAAATTTATTTAATTTCCCCAAATTACAAACAAATTGAATTAAATTAACTTTATTTCAATTAAATTCTATTATCCCTCCATCCACTTGCATTTTCCTACATCTCCCACTTGCATCCTAAAACCTATTTCTAATCCCTTCTAGACTCTTCTAATCGCTTCTAATAAACCTAACCCATCTTCTAAACTTTGTCACATCCCTAAGCAAGGGGAGGTCACTTCTCAAAACCTTAAAGTCTTTGATAACCATTCAAGGCTTCAAATCCTCAACCACTTAATATCCCCAAAGTCTCCCAAACCATTAATGGTTAATTCAACCCTCTTACATGGTTAGAGACTTTTTGCCTAATTTAACCTTCATCCAACCCAAGGGTCTCATCAAGCCTTTAATTCTTTTACCATGATTATCTCTTAATCATTTGCACAAGAGTTTATCCTTGGATTAACTCTTAATCCAATGGGTAAGCCTAACTTAGGCTTGACCCTTACCCTTTAGATAACCATGAGGTCTTCTCAGGCATTTAATGCCTCCAACCCCTTCTCTCAACCCAACCCTATGTTGACACTTGTCACCATTTCATTGGTGCCAATTTCAAACATGGATTCCCAACTTTCAAACTCAACCCTTGATCAACTCTTTTAATCCTGACCATCCATTGCCCTATTTTTGCTATAAATAGAGCTCTCATTCCTCCATTTTGATCATCCTCCAAATTTGTAGTATCATAGTTATGCTCAAATACATTCAAGCTTTCACATTTTATATGCTCATCATTTAGCCTCTCTTTTCAATAGGAATTAGTCTAAATATGCATGTTTAGAATACTTTCTTTATCATTTAGCTCAATCATAGACTAATATAGTATGCTAGGATAGTTTGTTTACTAACCTTGTCATCTTATAACTAGTTTATTGCATTTCTAGAATCATGCATAGCTTAGGATGCATTTCATTCTAAAATCTATCAAAGCATCCCTCGTTCTTGCATTTGCCATCCCTAAACCATTTTGCTCAGTGATCTGAGAGCAAAAATATTTGTTTGAGGGACATTGTAAGATAGAGAACCATGGGACCCACCTTGGGAAGCTGAGTAATACTTCATTACTCCATAGCTTGCACCAAGAAGTCCTCTGTGTGTGTGTGGACAAGTCTTTTAGCTCCATTTTTCACATATTGAGTTCTATCGACCCACTTTTCCCACATACACTTCTATTTACAGCCCTTGACAAAGTTTTACGATCAATATTAAGATATCCACTTATGTTACTCATCATTATTTTATCAGAAGTTGTTTGGCTTACTAAAGTTGTTTTTATTACCCGTCATGCTACATTTTTATCTTTAGAATGACTTACCATATTCGACGCTAGCAACAATAGATACAACTTGTTTTAAAGACTCATCCTTCTTCTTGGGTTTGACATAAAAACCTAACTTCTTCATCACTTTTTGTATTTTAGTCATTTTAATTAGTTGTACCATTAATTGACATTGAAACCCAAATTTATTATTATAAAAAAAATGTCTAAACAATATATTTTCATGTGTCCTAATCTATCTCCATGAAAACAAGCTAGGAAGATTGTCCAATACATCGCTTTTAATTTTAAAATTTTCATTTGTTTGATTATCATTCAAACATGTTTCATTTTCAATTGGTGTTTCCATGTCTACATCCACATTATTGGTTTCAGTTGCAGGTGGATTTTCAAATTCATTTGGAGTTTCAATTTCGGTTTCAATTTCAGTTTCAAGTTGAGATCTAGTTTCATGTGGGGTTTCAATTTGGATTTCAATTTCAGTTTCAACTTGAGTTCTAATTTCATTTAGGGTTTGATTTTCAATTGGCATTTGATTTAATAAGTAATTTGCTTCTACTAAATCACCAATTTCTTCATGAGAAAAAATATAGGGCTATGAAGACATACATGTATCCAATAATGGATTAGAAGATGCACCTGAATTAAATGGTTCTATTGTGTTTCTTTCATTAGCATTTATGGTCTCATCAATGTTCTCCTCTTCTGAAATGATTGTGGAACTTGAAGCTCCTTGTCTCATTCTTGCTCTTCTCTCTCATTGACATATTGCCTCCTTCCTATTTGTTGCAATCTCCTCAACTGTCAGAACCTTCCTTTGCCTCTTCTTACATTGATTTGATCCCATGGCTATGCCAAATTTTGAATTTGAATCAATCTCCTTACCAAATTGACAATAAGATAAAAAAAGAGAATGATTAATCAAAACATTCTCTTCGTAGATCGTACTTTTTAGGCAATGATTGAAAAATCATTCAATCATTGGTATTTGTGCTTGTGGGTTAGATTCTAGCCCAACGGATCTTTCCAGAAACGAGCACCCGTTATTTAATGAAATAGGTGCCTGTTTTAGAATCGAGTGTCTATTTTTAAAAACGGGCGCTTGTTTCGCTTTCAACAGTACAAAGTGAAATAGGCACCCATTTTTTAAAATTAGGGGTGGGAAACAACCCTTAGCCTTGTTTTTTGCTTCAGGATAGGCTTGGTCCTATGCTTGGACCTCCAAAAAAATGGCTAAGGTAAAACGACATCAAATTTCTACCTTGGCCTAATTTTTTGAGGGCCTTCCTAATTGAATATTTTGACGAAACAAAAACTCATTAGAGTTTTCAGCATCCTGATTTCAGAAATGTAAATTTCATAGTGATAAGATTATTTTTACTATTTTTGTATTATTTATTACTCAAAAGTGGTACCTAAACCTAAAAGACCGAGGTTCAGTAAAACTTTAATAACTTTTTTGTTTTTAGGATTTTAGAAAAATAAATCATATGACATTGATCTACATACAATTCTTTTGAATATTAAAAAAAAATTGAAAAATATGAAATATTCATCAAATTATGGTAGTCATACACCTCATGTTTTGAAAATATACTTTACAGTCAATTAAAAATTAATTAAAAATATATATATTCAATAAAAAATAAGAAAAAATTTTCTCATCAATATTTGGTGTCTTAGGTATCATTTCCTACAAGGATTTGCAAAAATTCATTTATTTGCATCAAAAAAGGGTGGTCGTACATGTGTGGTATGGTCCTAAAACAGGCATTTTGAAAAACCAATTTTTAAACATGCCAACTAAAAAGTGATTTCTACCATGTGGGTATTAAAATAAATTACATATTTGAAAAGTAGACTCCAATTATTACATTTTCTAGTACTAAATTTTTTGAGATTCAATCTCTAAGTGCATCAAATTTTGACATCAATCGACAAAAAATTTGAAAAACATAAAAATTTACTTTTTTCCCAAAAGTGGGACTCAACTTCTTGCAGCCACCCACCTATTACTCTCATGAATACCTCGTACAAAATATTGGCCAATGTCACAAATACTTCTCCTTAGTCTGGCTCTTTTCTATTTATCAATTTAATCACATTCAAAATAAAATCATGATTTTTTTGTGGTTTGATGGAAAAGGTAATAGGAAACAACATGGGGACAAGTGGGAATAGTGTGTCATGAAGAAGGAGAGTGGAGGTATGGGACTCAAAGATTTGCAGACTCAAGGGGTTGCCCTGGCCTCCAAGTGGATCTTTAGGGCCATTGTTGGAGAAGAGCCATGGAAAGTGTTGGTTAGGCAAAATATTTTAAGGTCGGTTCCCAGAAAGGCTAGATAATGGAAGGGTCTTCCGTTTGAGGACTTAATTGCAGGAAAAGTTGAAGTTTCTCCTTGGGGGTCTGAAGTCTTTGAATCTCTACAAAAGAAATGGGAGGTTGTTAAGCAGTTTGTGTTGGAATCCAAGAACACTGAGAAGAGAGCAAGGGGTGAATCAGTGTTCTACTGGAATGATCAATTTTAACCTTATTAAAACATGCATTCACCAACCGGTAAACCAATACATATATAAATGAAAGAAGTAAAGAAATCAATAAGCCACTCACATAAATGAATACCATAACATAGATAATTATACGTGGAAAACCTCAAAGAGGAAAAACCATAGTGGGATTTGTGACCCACAATATCAATCCACTGGCCATATGAAAAGATATTACAAAATATGTGGGCCTGCACATGCATGAAGGCTTACAGCCTAGAGCACATTGCTCATCACAAAAGAGTCTCACTGACTACAGTTACTCTAAATGAGAAAACATAAAAATGAACTCATAAAATGCATCTGCTATGCCTGATTGAGTTTCGGTTCAAGCTCTGTCTGTTCCGGTTTTGTTACCCTAAACCTTTATCGGAATAACCTCTTACATAATCTTCACATCACAACATTCCATATCTTCCAACACATATAACACACTTCAAAGTGATCTAATCAACTGACCTATATACCCTTACAATCCTCCATGCCTTATGTCGGCTTACATAGATAATTACAAAATGAATATACATGTCGGCTCAATTGCATATATACATAAATATCAAAATCAATTGCCAATTTCTGGATCTCCCAAATGATGTCGGCCTCCTATAGCGGCAATCTAATGAAGTCATGTCGGCTTCCAATGTCGGTACCCATATAATTCCTCCTATTGATGAAGATACCTATCGGTGCTGGTGTCGGTGCCGATGAACAACCAAACCAAAATATGAAAGTCGAAACATGTTGCCATTAATGACAACATATTGAAACCAATCAAATGAGTGTCAATTTCCAACAATCTCCCCCTTTGGCATTGATGGCAACACTCATGTGAAAAATGATAATGGTTTTCATCTGCCAGTTTCACTCTGAGACTACTCCCCTTAAGCTGAATATCCATTTGTGATCAAGATCTAAACAAAATACCCCATACCTCCATATCTCTCAATGTCAAGAATATATTTTTTACCTATACCTCCCCCTTTGACATCAATTCCAAAAAAATATCAAAAACTAAGATGAAGAATGAAATACTGTATAGAGAATGTCCCAAAACACCTTACTAGAGCTGAATATATTTGAAATTTTTTGGATAGGCTTTCTTCAAAAGCTCTAGATAAGTATCCCAACATTGTTGCATGCATAACATGTAACATTGTTCTTTTGAATTACTTTGCTAAAATTGGTATAATTGCTTGATTTGCACTGATTAGCCATATGTCCAAATTTTCCACATGCATAACATTTAACATTCATTTTGCAATCTTTTGTCTTATGACCATACTTATTGCATTTAGAACATTGACTGGGAGAAGAATTATAGTTCTGATTTTCTCTATTTCTACATTGCCTAGCCATGTGACCAAATTTATTACAAACAAAGCATCTACCATGAAATTCGTAAGCATTAAGTTGCCTTACCGGTGCCTTCTAGTTTTGATCTTCATTAGCAGTACCAGAGCTCTAACCTTGTTCAAATCCAAGTCCACTAGAATCTACATTCTGTCTTTGAATTTTCAATAATTCATCAAGCTATGCTGAACTAACCTTGAATTTATCCTTGTACTCACTTGCAACAGTTAGATCATCTCTCAGAATTATCATTTATCTCTCAAGTTCTTGTTCATTACTTTGCGATTGTACTAAATCAGTTATCAACATATCATTTTCATGAACCAACTAGATGCATTCTTCAGATCTATCTTTCAGGGATCTCCCAAGATTTTATTCATTCATCTTCTGGTCTTCAATCTCCTTTGACATCCTCATAGTTAGGGCTTGTATTTCATTCCTCATGACCATGTTCTCCTGACTTAGCTTCTGACATCTTTCATTAAGGGTATCCTTCTCTTTATTATCCTGATTTTGCAGAATTTCCTTCCTCCTAGCTTGAACAGATGACAACCTCTCTTGTAGGATAAGAATGAAGGGTCAATGCAAGAAGATGAGTCCACTTTTTGGCCAAAAAGTGGAAGTGTTTTCCCTGATTTTCAGATTTTGTCTCATTTGAGCTTAAATTTTGAAACACTTAGAGATTGAATCTTGGAAAAAGTCAGTGATATAAAAGATAGCCCTCTGAGTGTACTTTCCAAATATATAATTTATTTTAATACCCACATAATAAAAAATAACTTTTTAAATGGAGTTCTGAAAACTATGTTTTAAAAATGCCTGTTTCAGGACCATACCATGCATGTGTACGACCCATACTTTTTGACACAATTAAAATTATTTTCTCAAACCATTTTGGGAAATGGTTTGTAACACACTGAAGATTGATGAGCATATTTTTCTGTATTTTTTTTTCTAATATATTTTTTTTAATTAATTTTTTAATAGCCGTAATTATTTTTTTTAAAATTTGACGTGTACGACCCACATAATTTGATGTAAACTTTAACATTTTTTGAATTTATTTTTTTTTAAATACAAAAGAATTTTGTGTAGATTGATGACATATAATTTTTTTTCCAAAATTCTTTAAAATAAAAAAGTTATTAAATTAACAAAATTAGTTAATATTTCAAATTTATGGACCCGATTTAGTATAAATTAAATGAAAAATAGTTAAAATAATCAATTTTTAAATAAATTTACATATTTAGAATCTAGACAGTATAATCTGAAATGGGTTTTAATTTCGTATAAAAATTCTCTGATTAGAGGCACGTAAACTATTTCTGAAGTTCATATTTGTGCTTTCATTCATGGAGATTTGAATTTGCAGATCCATGTCTCAAGTGTGGCCATCCCAGGCCTATCCCTGGCCTAATCCCGAGCCAAGTGGCGGGTTGTGGAATCAACTTCCACAAAACGGGCCCCCATTTTCAAACAAGGGCGGCTTGTGGAAAAAAAGGGAAAAATGCCATTTATAAATGGGGGCCCACTTTTAAACAAAACGGGGGCCTGTTTTTAGAAACGGGCCCCCGTTTTTAAAAATGGGCCCCTGTTTCTAAAAAACGGGCCCCCGTTTTGTTTAAAGCAAGCCCCCGTTTTAGAACAAAATGGGGGCCTATTTTTTTTTTTGCTTCGGACCCCCGTTACCTTTCGGCTCGGGAGCCCGAAGCACAAACATGCCCCCATTTTTTGAAAACGGGCCCCCGTTTATAAGAGCACGTTTTCCAACGCGTGGACTTCCATGAATTTGTGACTCATTACCTTGCACTTGCCCTGAATTCCTGCGCAGAATTCAATTCATCTTGTAACTGCAAGTTCTTCATCCTTTCAACATCATAATCTTCAAGTGCTATCAATTTGCTTCTCCAAACTCATATTCAATCCAAGAACACTGAGAGGGGGGGTGAATCAGTGTTCTGTCGGAATGATCAATTTTAACCTTATTAAAACATGCATTCACCAACGGGTAAACCAATACATATATAAATGAAATAAGTAAAGAAATCAATGAGCCAATCACAGAAATGAATACCATAATATAGAGAATTATATGTGAGAAACCTCAAAGAGGAAAAACCATGGTGGAATTTGTGACCCACAATATCAATCCACTGGCCATATGAAAATATACTACAAAAATATGGGGGCCTGCACATGCAGAAAGGCTTATAACCTAGAGCACACTGCTCATCACAAAAGAGTCTCACTGACTACAGTTACTCTAAATGAGAAACCATAGAATTTAACTCATAAAATACATCTGCTATGCCTGATTGAGTTCTGGTTCAAACTCAATCTATTCCAATTCTGATTCCCTAAACCCTTACTGGAATAACCTCTTACATAATCTTTGCCTTACAACATTCCATATCTCTCAACGCATCTTACACACTTCAAAATGATCTAATCAACTGACCTATATACCCTTACAATCCTTCATGTCTTATGTTGGCTTACATAGATAATTACAAAATGAATATACATGTTGGCTCGATTACATATATACATAAATATCAAAATCAATTGTCAACTGCCAGATCTCCCAAATGATGTCGGCCTCCTATACCATTAGCTTGATGAAGTCATGTCAACCTCCAATGTCAGTACCCATAGAATTCCTCCTACCATTAAAGATACCTACCGGTGTTGGTGTCGGTGTCGGTGCTAGTGAAGTGTCTACCGGTGAACAACAAAACCAAAATATGAAAGCCGGAACATGTTGCCATCAATGACAACATATTGAAACCAATCAAATGAGTGTCAATTGCCAATAGTTTGTTATAAAGAATGACTTCCTAGTGGATAACTATAGTCTTACCGAAAACAGATCCATTTGGTGGAATGCCTCTCACAAAGGTAAGTGCTACTCTACAGGGTTGTTCGACACTTAAATGGTATAACAGTGGTATTAGAGTGTTTGGAGATATATTTCAGGATGGTTTGTTGTTGTCTTTGGAAGAGTTGGTTTCTAGATATAAGGTGCCCCTCTCTCAGTACGGGACCTATGTTGTCCTTAAGGATTCTCTTTCCTCCTTCATTTCCCTTGGTCCCCTTACTCTCCTCCCTATTTTTCCATCCTCTTATTGTTGGGTTGATAATACCCCCCTCCCAAACCTTAAGACTCGAATTATCTATGACTCTTTGTTGGATTCTTCTCTTGTGATTGACCATGTTAACTCTATCTGGAGCTTAAACTAGAATAGGGCATAGTAGAGTAAGTCTCTGAGTATTAGGTGGGTTGGGCCATCTGAGCCTATAAACAATTTTTTTGTCTGGTGACTACTCCTAAACAAACTCCCCTTAAAAGACACTAATGGTAATTTTATCCTTTGCAAAACATGTCACCTCCCTGAGTCACCTCATCATGTGTTCTTTGATTGTCTATTTACTAGTGAAGTCTGAAAGATGTTTGGTATTAAGATGGAAAAAATGAATATTGTTTGCACTGATGTTATCATAGGTTACATTACAGACTGCAAGAAATTTGTTAACTCGTTTTGGTCTTGTCTCTCTTTGGAAATCTTATGACCTTGATATGGAAGTTTCGTAATGATGAGATCTTTAATGGAAGTGTTAGGAATCTTACTGAGTCTCTGAGGAGACTCATTTTTCAACTGATTTCTATAAAGGTGTCCCTGGTTATCAGTATTGAGGAAGATAAGTTTGATCATGGTTAAAGGATGGTTTCGTTGATGTACACAGAAGGGAGCTCCCCCATGGATTCACTTGGGATAGGGGAGATCATAGCAAGACCCTGTTTGAGATGGCTCTCCTTAATTTCATGCACTTCCTAGAGGAGAGGCAGGCTCAGATGGATTTGATTCACCAAGAAGAGGATTTGATGCAGAAGCATGTAATACATTTGAACAAAGAACAAATCCTGGATGGACTGGTCAAAGTTTGGCAGGAAGGAGACTTAGGTTGGGTCACACAGATTCCCCCTTTGGGAAATACTACTCTTCCGGATGGGGAGATTGAGTTTAGATAGCAAGAGTCTTCTATCTTTATATCTGTTATGTGGTTGTTTTGGATTGGATGTTTTTGTAATAGCTGGGAGACGGCTGTATGTAGTTTTTTTGGGGTAATCATGGGCTGATCGGATGTGTTGTTATACTACTTCTTGGCCTCTTTTTTGTTTCATTGATACTTGGTCTAGCATGATATCTTTGTAACTCTTGATATGTTACTCCTCTTTTGGCTTGATTATATTTAATAGAAAAAAATTAAATTAATATTTTTTTGAAATAATTACTTTTAATTAATTGGGAACTATCATTATTAATAACTAGTTAAGTTGCATTATGAAGGACCTTTAAGAGAAAAAATAATATTAAATATAGTGAAAGGTCTAAATAGGATCTCCTTCACTTAATAATATTTTAGTCATAAATTATGTCCACATTTTAAGAAATGAAACATTCACTAAATCTATAAGAAAAAACAAATTAAAAAAATATATATAGTGAAACAAGAGATGCTTTGTATCATGTTCCTTCCTGTGATTGTTGCATATAGGGTACAGCTACTTATGATTGTTGTTATATTAGTAGTTACATTTGAACACAATTAATCTTTGCAATGTATGTTGTGATATTTATGAGCATAGATTCATACTCTCAACCAACTCTAACATCTAAGACTAACAAAATTTAGTCATAGAGTTTGCAAGAAAAATATTACAAAAATCCTATCAAAGCATACTTAATGTGTCTATATTTCATTGATCTAAGAAATGGCATTCAAGGAGACAAACTTATTTTCAAATCAACAATACAATTTATTATGATGTAAATAATATGCTCATGTCACTCAATTCATTAATAGAGATGAAATTTAATTTAAGAAATTAAACACAATCAAAGCATTGGTAGATAGACAATACATAAAATGGGTATAGGCATTCTTTTTTATTACAGTGTCTAAAGAATGTTTTAAGATTGTATATTTAATTGTATAGATTTGAATGACATCAAAAATACCATTCAAGGAGACATCATAATGTTAAAGCCAAATTTTTAATTTTCTTATAATGTACATAATAGTGTTGATGCCATTCATGTCATTAATTGAGTTGACAAATGATCTAAAAAAAATTAATGTATTTGATGTATTTATGTAAAAGATAAATAATACTTTTATTTTTGCATTGACTATTCCCACCAATAGAGAGAAAGATAAATAAATATTTTAAATTCTTAAATAAAAAAATAATTATACACAATAGGATTGCTGCTCAAAATTGTAATTATATGCAATGATTGGTTGAAACAATAAAAGAAATTAGATGCAATGGATGCAGTAATAAGTACCGAAGCATGAACTAATAAAATAATATTAGTTTTTTTTATGATATTAACTAAGATGTCATTTAATAGTGAAGAAAAAATTATATATCCATTACTTTTTTAGAATTATTTTATTTACTTTCATTATTGAATATTCATATTCTAGTATCATGAACTAAATGCTAGTATTGTGTTTCTATAATGTGTGCACACTAAACTTTTCATATTAAGATATCTTGATAATGACACATTCATATGCTTTTAGTAAAATTGAAGCACTCACAATAAAACTATGAAAAGGAAAGGAATGACTTTATGTGCATTGAAAGTACATATAAATGTAGTATTGTTATTTCAAGTATATATGAATGAAAAAATATTCTTAATATTATGAGATAATTGTCTAAATAAAATATATTAGGAAATAAATATTTTACTTAGATGATATTATTATTGATTTTATAAATATGACAAATTTAGATGTGAGCTATAATAAAACCTCTAAATTTTAATTAATAAAAATTAAAGAATCTATTTTTCAAAATGTGTTAATTGATTTTGAAAGTTTATCATATGCAATAACTGCAAGATATACATTTTATGATAATTGCCTATGTAAAGGAGGACAAATAACACCTTAACATGTGCCAGATAATTATTAAAAGAAGTATGGTGACCACTGCGTTTGAATGATCTTTCTGTCCATCCATTTATTTTGGATAGCTGGATGGCGTGGAGAAGCATGTCGAATTGCATCAGCATGAAGGATAAACAGTGCCCTGTCCCTCTCCTGCTGCTTGTTCAAGTCATACTCAGTCTGCTGCTCCTTCAACTCTTATTGTCTCATACCCAACCGGTAATCCAACGTGCCCGTCGTCATTTACTTTTGCTGATTAACTTAATTTTTAAGTCAAAAAAATTCGTCTGTGATAGGCTACTGCAATGATTGACAGGGGTCCAGTCGAAGGGGCAAGTGGATGGGACAAAACTCTGTAATTCAAATTTTGAATCAGCCCCCCTTGAATTGGTTTTGTTCCATCTCTATCCTATCCGATGGGGATAGCTCTAACCGTATCTCTTTTCCCTTAACCGTGACAGGCATCCAATTTATTAAATGTTAGGAGGAGTTAGTGAAATGGAATGTAGATCTATATACAGAGTGTTAGATAATTTGGGTGCTCAGAGATCAGAAGAAGATTTCATAACCGTGAAAGAAGTGTTGGCCATGGAGACCTCAAAGCCCAAGAGGAACATGTATGTCATTGCCTGTGCAGTACTCGCATCTACCAATTCGGTTCTGTTGGGTTATGGTAAGAACTGATGGTTTTAACATTAACGCATGATATTTATGGATATGCTCTGTAACCTGCTGCGGCAAGGCCTGTTTGTTTAAAAAAGATGTTCATGGATATATACTCTGTAATACTGTATTCTATTTTGTTAAATGTTAATGTTATTGCATGTGGGTGCATTCTGTTTATTCTTTTAAGTGGAACATATCTGACATCCAGACCTTACTTGAAAACACGCTCATCAAGACCTGAAGTCCTAGGATCCGGTCTTTAGTTGGTCTATGTAAAATTATATCCTGTAAAAGCCCAGTTAGAAGCCTCAACTATTTAAGCGTATATTAATGTAGCAAAGTTGTTGGTCAGAGACTCAGAAATAATAACAGAGAAATATGATGAGCATAACAGTAAGTTCCAGAGATAGTTTTTAACTTTTTGTATCAGGTTTGGTGATGTCTTTATATCTTTTGTATGTTAGATCGGTAGAGTTTGGCTCTTATGAGAAAGACCAATGGGAATACAGAAGAACGCTTAGTGTAGAAGAGAGATGTCTTCGTAGTAATAAAAGGTTAACTGGGCGTTTCAGTTTAGAAACGGTTTGATCTATAAAAAGTGGCTAATGTAACGATTGATCAGTTCTTAGTTGCCTGTTTTAACTATAGTTTGCTGGGTAAAGGAAGGAAAATTTGTGATAAGGTGTAATAGGTATAAGATACGTTGGGTATTGTGCAGATATTGGAGTGATGAGCGGGGCCGTTCTGTTCATTCGCAAGGATCTGGACATAAAAGACCTGGAGGTGGAGATTCTGATCGGCTCACTGAATATTATATGCCTTTTAGGGGCGGCTCTGGCTGGGAAAACGTCGGATGCGGTGGGGCGAAGATGGACAATGGCTTTGGCTGCCCTAATATTTTTTGTCGGCGCAGTTGTGATGTCGCTAGCGCCTTCTTTCGCGTGGCTCATGGTGGGCAGATTAGTGGCCGGCATGGGCGTTGGCTACGCGCTCGTTATTGCTCCCGTCTACACGGCCGAGGTGGCTCCTGCCTCCACCCGCGGAACGCTCACCTGCTTTCCCGAGATCTTTATTAACTTGGGAATTCTGCTGGGCTACGTTGCCAACTATGCATTTCAGGGCTTGCCGGCGCATTACAGCTGGCGGGTGATGCTGGGTATGGGTGTCATTCCTCCCTTTTTCATCGGCGTCTTTGTGCTCTTCATGCCCGAGTCTCCACGGTGGCTCATCATGAAGAACCGCAACGAGGACGCCATGAAAGTGCTACTCAGAACCTCCGACAGTGAAGCCGAGGCAGGGGAGCGGCTGGCGCAGATCATGGAAGGAATTCAGTACGCGCAGAAGAATCTCAAGAAAGGAGGTCAGAGCTCGGAGGTGGATCCGTTGAAAAGCGAGGGAGAGGGAACGTGGGGAGAATTGATATTCAAGCCAACGCTGACTATTAGGCGTATGCTGATGGTTGGTTTGGGCGTACAATTCTTCCAGCAGGCCTCGGGCATTGATGCCACCGTCTATTACAGCCCCGTTACTTTCAAGAAGGCAGGAATTAAGAGCCAAAACGCCATACTCGGAGCGACAATGGCCATGGGATTCGTCAAGACCGGATTTATTGTATTGGCCGCGTTTTTCATAGACAAAGTGGGGCGGAGGCCGCTGTTGCTCACCAGCACAGCCGGTTCGACTTTATCCCTGGCGGGTCTGGCCTTGTGTCTCATCGTTGTGGGCAAAACGTCCGGCTCAGCCCACGAAGCCTTCGCATTTTTAGCTGTGATTGCAGCGTGTTCTAATGTTGCCTTCTTTTCCATCGGGCTGGGTCCTGTTAACTGGGTGATGGGGGCCGAGATATACCCTCTTCGCCTCCGGGCCAAGGCGGCTGGAATTGGTGTAGGGGTTAACAGACTTGTGAGTGGAGTGGTTTCCGTCACATTTCTAAGCTTTTCCAAGGCAATCAGTGTGCCTGGTGTCTTCTTTTTCTATGCGAGCTTTTCTTTGCTGGCAGTGGGGTTTGTGTATTGGTTTGTGCCGGAGACCAAAGGTAAAACACTGGAAGAGATTGTGGAATTCTTCAACATCAGATCTTCGGGAAAGACGGCTACTCCCAGCGAATTGGAGCTTGGGAATGGCAAAAGCAGTGCAAGACCGACAGAGGCAACACAAGCTACAGAACCTACTGAATCAAAAGCGTAATGGATCGCTTACACTTGAAACTGAAAAGAAAAACTGCCATCGCATTGTTGCTTATATTAGAAATAACAATGCGACAAGTACGCCATTAATTTGTATGATTGATTTTAAATTGTATGAGTTAAAGGGACGTAATCAGTTACAGATAATTTGTTTAGCTTTGGATGTACATAAAAGATGAATTTATTTTAATCCAGGAGAGGTCCGCCCGGACAAAAGACTGAAGGGAACGATAGGTAACGGGTTAATCTCGAAGTAGATGAATCTGTAAAGCGAATGTTAAAAACAGTGGAGAGTGGGGACTAATTGAGAGGACATATTATGAACCATACGTTTGAATGTGCTCCCAATAATTGAGACATAGTACAGTGCATAAATCTTTTCTCAATTTGGATGGGGCTCTTTCCTATTTACTTTAATAAAAAATGAATAGTATAGAATTTCTAAATGTTAGAATGATAATAAAGATGGATTAGACTAGGTAGTACATTTGAAAATTCATATATTACAAAACGTTTTAACTCAGTTAATTTTTTTCACTGATTGATTGAAGAAAGAACTGATTGATTGAAGAAAGATGAGATGCATATTTTATTTTTATGTTTTGTTTTTTTATTTTTATTTTTGTGTTTGTTTTGATTATGATTTTAAAATATAATGATTAATTTATGAGATTGTAATGTTTTGATCTTTATCTTGATTTACAGATTTATTTTTCAGTTTAGATAATATATAAAAGTGACGTTAGATTTGTTGCATAGTCATGAATCTAATATTAAACTTTTTAAATTTAAAATTCAAATTAATACTTTCTCAACTATTTCACTAATCATTGTGATTAAACATATTTTATATTTGTATTGAATTGAGTGATACAATTATGTATTTAAGGACAAATTTACCCAATCTTTTAAAAAAAATCTAGAGAATATCAATAATTATTGTAAGGTTATAAAAAAATATCTTTAAAAAATCTATGAAAAAATCATTGTAATATTTATTCAACTACATCGCCTTAAGTCCACTGAAATCAATCTGAAAATATTTTATTTCCTAAGGATAGTAGATACCTACTAAATTTTATCTTAGATGACAAAATCTCTTTATGGCTTGTTTACAACATTTATTTGTCACTTAACTCAATAATTAATTGAAAAAATTGCCTACCTATTCAAACAAAGAACTCTAAAATAATATCATTTAGATAACATGTTAAGCTATTCCAACTTCTTATGCTATAAAGATATCATAACTATTAATTCAAACTATCTTTGAATATTTACTACCAACCTACTTAAACCTTAGTTATTCATATATTTCATAACAAAATAAATTACTAAGGTTCTACCCAATTTCAATCAAAAAATATTAAGATTAAATGGTAAAATGCTAAATGCTCAAAACCATACATAAAAAATTCAAATTCGCCTCCCCTTTAAAACTTAATTTACACATCAAATCAACAAAGTCTTAAAACATAGAAATTGTTTTGAGTATCCCCATGTCTTTATAATTGCAACAAACCTCACTAAAACTTTAAATACTTAGAAACTTGTGTTCTTTTCAGTCTTTGGATGCAGTTTTGCAAACATCGTCAGAGTTTGATGAGGTTTTTACAACCTTTTCAGCACCCAACAATCTTTTGAGAACTCATTTTAATATTTCCTAAAGTCTTTTTCTTTCAAAAGTGTCATCTTTGTAAAAGTGTCAGGTCTAACCTTGGTTTCCAAAACCCTTTTGGGAGTTGCCAAGGTTCTTGAAACCTTGTGTCCTTTTGAAAAGTTGTCTTTTGAAGAAAAATGTTTATTTCAAGACTCTTAAGTTTTCTTTCATGGAGGCAGTTTAAAATGGTTTCAAAATCATAGTTGGAAGTCAATAAGGTTCTCACAACCTTGTCGGGCTTCAACCCACAACCTAAAATTTCAAAGAATCCAACCTTTGAAGAAAGATGAAAGTTGTCAAAGTTTTAAAGTCTTGTTTCGAAATATATTGTGAGTTTTCAAACCTTCTATGGGGCTTGACTAGGTTTTCATAATCTTGGCAAAGCCCAACATCAAACTCGCCACCATTTTCTCCCTTAAAGTTTCAAAATCTATCAAAGGAAAAAGAAAAGAAATTAGAGAAAGAGAAAAGTAACATGAAAATGTAAAAAGGATATAAGCTACTAACAATAGTTCAAGTATCTCTCACTCTATTTTTTATTCTCTCTCTATTCTAAGTACCAATAATATATGGGAAAGATGATATAAGCTCAAACATTCAAGGAATTCTATCCTCCAATACCATTAGCTTGTGTAGTGCTTATAAGAAATATGTAATCCATAAGGCAACAAGTATTATGTATAATATAATTGAATATATTTATTAAGTTCATTTCATGTTCAAAATGATTAAGCATAATTTAACCTAACAAGCATTCACAACACTCAACAATGAATCACAACACATCATAAATTAATGTACAAATATTCAAACTCACATAACATGCATACTCAATCAATAAAACTCATCTAGAAAATACATATTTACATTCAAGACATGACCGAAAAAATAAAATATAACTCTACACATCACAAGAATTTTGCAATAATGAGATCCATTTTCCTTCGAATTACCAAGGGTATATAACTACACACATGAGGTTTTGGATATTTTGTTCTAAGTATAAAATTATGGGATTGAAAGGACTTATGGATTTCATTGATATTCATGGGTATGTGAACCAAGATGGAGGACCAAAAGGGGGTCTTGAGATGCCACTCTTTTCTAAAATCAGTGAAGTCTGAACTTCGACGAGAAATTGAAGATAACTACACTCAAGATTTGAACATGCCACAAAAACAAGAGTTCTATTGCTTTGAATCTACTTTCTAAACTACTATTTTTTTTAAAAAATTGTGGAGATTATAGGTTTCAAAAAGGGGCACACACAAATTGATCATGCTTTTATTAACGGTGCTCCTAAAATGTTAACATTTTTTCATAAATTTAAAAATCACTCTAGTGAGGAACTAGATAACACCATGTAGTTTATGCCACATTGTTCAGCTAATTTTTTTATGAATGTTGGTTTTTTTTTACTAATTTTTGAAGTGGAAACATCTTGAAAAATAAAAATTTGAGGGTGCTCCCTCCTAAATTTTTTGAAAACTAGTCAAAAATCAATCTTTTTCCATGTGTAAAATGGAGTCTAGTTTCTAAAACTCTATCATGTTTCAAAATATGATGAACAAGTAAAAAGTCATGCCCAAAATAGCACACTTTTTGACATTAAATTGATACACTAGAAAAAGAAATTAGAAATAAAAACCTAAACTTAATCAAATTTTGAAAAAAAATATAGTTAGATATCTAAGAGGGAACTTAACACCATTGTGGTATTTTTTTTTTGTTTGCATTGAAACACACGCAAACTTGATGGAGAGCATAGCCAAAAATGTGAGAAAATTTTCGTCTTTCCAAGAAAACACACCTCAGGGTTCAAATGGTTGTCCAAGTATTTGGGTTGGATGCCTAAGGAAAATTGAAGCCAAAGGCTTGATGTTTCTCGATGCAAACCATTTATCGCTCATGCCAAATTGAAAAAATGCATTTTTTACATTTGGAGAGTACCAAATTTGTCACTCATCAAATGTATTGCATTAGCAATTTCTCCATCTTGTTCTCTCTCTCTCTCTCTCTCTCTCTCTCTCTCTCTCTCTCTCTCTCTCTCTCTCTCTCTCTCTCTCCATTAGTGTAATACATATTGGCAGGATGTTTGAGAGTGGTTTCAAATATCTAGGAGTTATAATGTAGATTATAGGTTTTAATTTTTCAAACTTATTTAGATTTTAGTAATTAGCATGCTCTTATCAATATTCTCTTTCTCTCTATCTCACTCTCTTTATCTCCCCAAAACTCTAAACCTATCTCTCTCCCTTTTTTTCTCTCTCACCTCTCTACTCTCTAGATCTTTCCCACCCTCTCTAATTCATCTTCCCCCCTTAACCCCATCTCTATCTTTTCCTCCCTCCCTTTCTCTTCTCTTCTCTCCCTCTCTTATTGTTTCTCTCCCCTCTCTCTCCATTCTCTTGATCACTACCAATTCCTCCCATTCTCTTTCTCTCCCCATCTCTAGGTCTCTCCCTCCGTCCCTCTTTACCTCACTACATCTCTTCCTATCTCATTGCTCACATCTCTCTCCCCCTCTATCTCTCTCACCTCTATCTCTACCCATAGGTCTCTTACCCCTTTCCACCCAAGCTTTCGGTCTCTCACCTCTATATCTCTCCCCTCTCTAGTTCTAAATCCATCTCTCTCCACCTCTCTCCCTACCTCCTTGTCCCTCTTTCTCTCTTTGTGAAATTTTATCTCTCCATCTCTCCTCTCTAAGTCTCTTAGTCACTCCTTATCTACCTCTCCCTCCCTCACTCCTTATCCCTCTCTTTCTCAATTTTTTCTCATTTTCTCTCTTCCACCACTCTCTTAATCATCGCAGTCTCCCTCCCTTGTATAGAGTTTATGGAATAGGTGTTAATGTGTATGACTGAGAGTTGAGGATAAAGGGTTTAGGTTTGAGGATGCTGGTATAGAATTTAGGGTACAAGATAGATAGTACATGGTTTAGGGTAGATAGGGTTTAGAATATTAAGCATATTGATACTTCACTCTATCTCTCCCTCTCCCTCTCTCTCTTCTCTCTCTCACATCTCTCACCCTTGTCTAGGTCCCTCCCTTTCTCTTCCTCTCTATCTCCCCCTCCCTCCTTACCCCATATCTATCTTCATCCCCTACTCTCTCTCTCTCTCTCTCTCTCTCTCTCTCTCTCTCTCTCTCTCTCTCTCTCTCTCCACATGTACTATTACCCACAACTCTCTATACCCCTTTACCTATCTCACCCCTCTCTCTCCCCATTGACTCATATTCTCTCTCTCCTTTGTATCTACTCTTCTTTCTCCCTCACCTCTGTAGGTCTCTCCCTCCCTTTCTTCTCTTATCCCTCTCTATTCCCCTCTCCCTCCCTACTCCCATCTCTCTCCCTTATCCACCAGCTCTTATTCTCTCTCTCCATTATCTAGGTCATCACCTTTTCCTCCCACCATCTCTCTCTCCCCCCTCTAGGTTTCTCCCCCTCCCCCCCCGACCACCTCTCTCTCCCCTTCTATCTCTCTCACATCTATTTCTCACCCTCTAGATCTCTCACCTCTCTCTCCCCAAGCTCCAGGTCTCTCACCTATATATCTCTCCCATTTCTAGTTCTTTCCCTCTCTCTCCACCTCTCTCCCTTCCTCCTTACCCCTATCTCTCTTTGCGTACTCTCTCTCTCTCTCTCATTTTTTTCTCTTTATCCCTTACCTCTCTACCTCTCCCCTTTCTAATTATCTTTCTCACTCCCTGTCTATCTCCCCCTTCCTCCCTCCTTATCCCTCTCTTTCTCTTTGTTCTACTCCCTCTCTTCTCTCACCCTCCCCTCTCTAGATCACCCCTCATCTCCTCTTTTATCCCCCTCTATCTATCTCACACCCTTCTCTCCACATCTGGGTCTCTCACCTCTCTCCCCCAATCTAGATCTCTCACCTCTCTATCTATCCCCTCTCTAGTTCTCTCCTTCCATCTTCACCTCTCTCTCCATCCCCTCTTACCACTTTCCCTTTATAAACTCTCTCATTCTCTTTCATCTCTTCCCTCACCTCTCTATCTTCTCCTTCCCTAGGTCTCTCTCTCCTTCCATCCCATTCCCTAAATCCTATCACATCTCTCTCTTCTCTCTCACACTTTTCTCTCCCCATCTCTAGGTCTCTCCCTCCCTCCCTCTTTACCTCACTACCTCTACCTCCCTATCATTGGTGTGAATTAGGATATTTTCTAACTAGTTATTGGTTAGCACCTATGCACACATGTTTACTTAGGATATCTTATTTGTCATATCAAACAATCATTTAATATTGTTCATGTTAGTTATATTAGGTGGCATTATAGATAGAGATGAGTCAGCATCTTGCATTTAATTTTGTCACAAGGGAGTTGTAATTACTCCCTCCTCACTTGCCTATATAAGAAAGCTCATTGTACATTTGTAAAAAATCTCAATACAATTCATTTTTTGGTGAATGACATCTCTCTTTTTATGTAGAATTTGTTTGTAGTTATGGTCTTGGGCTTTAGAAGTTGCAAACTCCAACACGGTATTAGAGCAATTTGACTCGCATCTCTTTCTAGTTGAGACCCTTCACCAACTTTGTTGAGGTCTCGAGAATCTTCAGATTGGCAACATATCTTTCTGCCATTTCACTTGGCGTCACCCAATCTGTGTTATATTTTACTCTCAGTTAATATTAGTATTTCTCTAGTTTTTTCATGGGTGTTCATAATGATTCCTTACAATATTTCAGATGGCATATACTATTATCTCTCCCATAGGCTAGTTTGCAATCCCAACATCATTTTGGTGTTGAAAATTTAAATTTTCAGAAATCACCTCCATTCGAACTGTCGATATAGCTATTTGTGGTGACATTATTCATTTTTTTCTTATCCATATCATTGGCAGCAACTATCTTATTTCCTGTTGTTCCATTTTGGTGGCTACAAAATTTATTTTGTTTGGCATTGTATTACTTGGTTGTAATTTATATTTGGTGCATTTTTCATCTATACTTGCATTATATTCTTTTTGGTTCATCAAACAAGTTGTAGTGTTTCTATATCTACATGTCTTTCACCCACCTACAGTGCTATCACAAATATTGTTTAGTCATCATTCTTAGGCAATATTATACCCTGCATTGATATCATTCAATATTCTTTGTTCATAGAGATATCTTCATTCGCATGCTATGAAATATGTGGCCAGTCTTAAACCCCACACATTGAGCAACATATTAAGCTTAGAGAATGTTAGTCAACTCTGAGTGTTTAACACTTTTAAGTTTAGAAGTATACTCTTAGTGTGACCACATACATTAACCAACATATTAAGCTTAGAAAATGTTAGTCAACTCTGAATGTTAACAATTTTAAGCCTAGAAATATAAGCATAATGTGTGTGGTTTAAACCATTCCCTAGCAAAAGTTGTGAGTAAGCTTTATCGCAATACATATTTTGAGATGCTTCATTGTTTGGAGGTGATATAGATATTGTTGATTCGTTTTTCTTAGATCCATGGGTCATCGCAAGGAGCAAAGAGACTTCGAGCAAATTTTGACTGGTTTCTTGCTTTGGTCGGCGCCTTTCCAACACTGACATATCGTCACCGTTCCACCAGTGGCATTTTTTATGCAATTTTATCTCCTGCATGTGCCTTGTCATCATACAGCTCATTATCAGAGGGCGATTCCAAATATTGTGTAGCTGTTTTATTTATTGGCAGCAATAGTTTATAATTCCATCGATATATTCCTTGGGGGTGGGCTTAAAGAGCACACACTAAGGTTTGACTCCTTAGGTGTCTTTGGGGCCCACTCCCCTATAGTCAGTTGGATTCCGTTTCCGTTTCTGTTCTGTTTGTCGCGCTGCACTCATCTGACTGTCAACAGTCACCATCACTGCAACTGTAATTTCTGCCATCACACTCATTCATAATAAAGTCACCGTTAAGTTTGAATTTAAATTTTGAATCTAGTCTCCCGCCCAAGCCACTAAAAGCGGCAAAGAAGGATTTCTGGCACACAAAGATATTTCTACCGGGCTCGTTTCTATGAGATGTTTGCTTCCAACTCGCATAGCCTGCCGAAACTGAAAGTTGATTTGCTGTATTTTTTCAATGTTGCTGCTTTAGATGGAGGCATACAGATACAGATGTACCGAGGTTCAAAAATAATTTGACAAAAGATGGACAGAAGAAGAAAACAAAGCTGAGATCTTTAGGCGTCTTGAGAGGGAATGATTCTTCATGGTTTTAGACGTTGTGCTTCCCAACGAAACAGATTACTTGTTCTGAACATGATTTTAAGTATGTATTCCCAGTCTGCAATAAGAAAGGTCAATTTAATCGCTGAGATCAAATGAGAAAGTGCAGATTTAATGTTTCCCTCATGTCTTTGCGTTTTAATAGTATTCGGTTTAATGTATAAATCAGACATCCTTAACAAAATTGCACACCCTTTGAAGAATGAAAAACATGGGTTTGAAGCAAAGATTCCATTTGGATTAATTCAATTTTTGGAATTGTTTAGGGCCTCAAATGCCTTGCGCAGCTGAAATTTTGAATGGGTTCACATTGATCGACTTACAACAGCTAGCTATTTCAATCGTCTATCTGTAGCTAGCCTACTTTGCATGGGTTATATACCATCTTATCTACTCTCTCTCAAGAAATAGTATAGTTCATTGTTTCTCATCAAGTGTTCTTTTTAGTCTGCTACTTTGTTAGTTTGTAATGTGAATAGCTTTCTTTGTGAATAGTAGCAAATATGGCAGGATCAATGATGATCAAAATCTTGACTGTGCTTCTTGTTCTAGCTGTTATATTTGCCCTGCAAGTTTCTGCTTGATATAAGCTTAAGACTGATTCAGATAGTAACTATAAAGAAGAAAAAATTAATTTGTTTCAAGTTGTGGACACCTTACAATCTGTTTTAATCCAGATCTTAAGTGCTGAAAACAATAAAGCAAGACTGCATATGGGATTCTGTCATTTAGACTCGTACGTACAGTAACAATGATATACAGGTCTACGACCCAATTCGTATTCTTTTGCTAATGAAACTGAATGTTGTTTTTATTAAATCTTGATCTTGTTTAATCTGTAGTGAAAAAAGAGCAATAAAAAATTATTCCATTCCAATGTCCCTGCTATGTTTCACAGCTTAATGATATGGTGTAAAACTAGGTTTTTGCAAATATATTCTAACTATCCTCGTGAGAGTTCTGCTTGAGAAAATTGTGTTTTTTATACTCAAATAAGTACATTGATGAAAGTTTGCACATGAAATGCAATGAAGGCTGTGAAATACATTTGTATACCCTTTGGCATGTCCTCTTCACCTTTTTATATGGAAAACCTTATGCATAAGAAACTACAACAAAATTAGTTTGATCATATAGGGCTATTAGTTGTTAAAATCATTAACATTTTGTTGGGTTCAAAATATTTCATCATAGTTCCAAGAATCATACTTATATACATGTTTTTCTTATTGTTAGTCACATATGTAGAAAAACTCTAATTGTGTATAGCTCTTTAAAATGCACTAGCATAATTCTTTAAACTTCGAGTGATACTAATAATGGGTGCATTCTAGAAAAAGTAAAGGTGTGCATAATTTTTTTCCTACAAGGCTTAGTTTAGTTTCTAACTAATGAAAAATTATATTTTATCCCATGCCATCTTTAAATTATGCTAATATCCTTTTTGAGAAGATAAGGCCTTGGTTGAATAGGTGTATCCAAGCTTTCCACTTGAGTACTAGCTAGAGACATATTGCATGAATTCATTCATTACATGGGGGATCTCTTTGACTTAATTTCCCATCATTCCAACTTGGAGCAATATAAATATACAATGTATAATCTATCACCTACAACACATGGCCTTTCGAATAATGCATAAAGGGTCCCACCATATATGTCACACATTTCCCACATGGATACCACATTTTCCCACAGTTGGCCATTTACCAATAGGGAGAAATAGAAAAATGTAATTTATCCATATACACCAAAAATGCCTTAGTCACCTACACTAATAAGCTTAGACAAATGAAAAGAAGCCATATTAGATATGCATAGACATATCCAAGCTTTCCACTTTAGTACTAGCTAGTGACATGTTGCATGAATTCTTTCATTGCACGTGAGAGGTCTCTTTGACTTAATTTCCAATTAGTCCAACTTGGAGAAAAATAAATATCTCATGTGAGAACCATGCACAATATATAATCCATCACCTATAACACATGACCCATTGAAGAATGCTCAAAGGGTCCTACCATATATGCCACACCTTTACCAACAAACACCACATTTTACCACAACTGGTCATTTACTAATAGGGAGATAAATAGCATAATATAAGTCATCCATATACACAAAACATGCCCTATTCATCTACACTAATAATCCTAGACCAATGAAGTGAAGCCATAGCAGGTATGCACAAACATATATCCAAGCTTTCCACTTGAGTACTAGCTAGAGACATTGCATGAATTCATTCATTACACATGAGGGGTCTCTTGGAATTAATTTTTCATTAGTCCAGCTTGGAGCAATATAAATCTCCCATTTGAGAACCATGTATAATGTATAATATATCACCAACAACACATGACCCATTGAAGAATTCTCAAAGGGTCCCACCATATATGTCACACCTTTGCCATGTAGACATCATATTTTCCCACACTTGGCCATCTACTAATAGAGAGATAAATATCATAATGCAAGTCATCCATATACAATAAAAATGACCTAATCACCTACTCTAATAAGCCTAGACTGCTAAAGGACCACATTAAGCTTGCATGGACAAAAGTAATCATATATTCACAAACACATAATTAAGTATTAAGATCATCGATAAGATCTAATAATAGGCCTATGCATGGAGGCTATTCTAATCATAAGTTCATAATGACTAAAAATTAGATTGTGCAATAATTGATTATTAAGATTTAATTATTATGATTGAAAATATTGATCTTTGGGAATGTCTACAAGAGTGTTGCTGAAAAAGTCAACTTGAATACATTGTTTTCTAATTATTCTCATATCCAATCTTCTCTTCCAAATAACTCTCTAGATCTTCTATAAAGGTTATAACATTGTTAGATTTTCTCTCAATTCTTCTTTGAATGGATATCCTTATGTCCCCCATTAACTTTCTAGACCTTTCCAATTCACACCAAAGCTAAATCTCTATGGTATCTTCATCATTTGTGTTATAATTGTTTCAATATAAGACAATCTCACCTTCTAAGTAAGGTTCATCATAGATAATTTTTGGAGGATTGTACCTAAAGAGTAAATTATCTTCTTTTCATCTTCTTCACTTTCTTATTGTGTTATTTTTGGTAGAAACATAGTCCATTATTTTCTCCTTCTCACCTTCATTAATATTTAATTTTTTGAGAATTAGGATCTAATCTTTGTCTTTTTTTATCATAGTTATTATATATTGATATGAATTAATTCGTTAATTACTCTTGTACAATTCTAAGGTTCCATGTGGTAAATGTTAAAAGTGCATAGAAATTGTGATGATAGGATTACAAGGGTTTTTGATGTATCAACAACATGTCCTAATAAAAATTGAGATTTTGCTTGATTTTAATCATTTTTTGCTGTGTTTAGGTGCATGATAGTGAGAACAAGACATTGATTGCAATGAGATGCATTAATGTTTATGCAAGAGGTTCTTTTGATGAAAATGATGCAACTATGATCAAGCATTTGTGGTCATACTCATGCTTCAATCCAAGAAATTTTTAAGAAATTAGCATATAAGGATTTCGACCTCTTATTTCTTACTAGTGTGAATATCTAGTGGAGCAATAAGTATAATATCTATATATGTATAGTCATAGTGGTTTTTTTTATTAATGTATTAATATATCATACATTGCTTCTTTAACTTCAAATCCAACCTCCTAATGTGCATATATGTAATCTTGATAACTCTTCATATAATTAGATGTAAGATCTAAGTTGATAATTAGATTTTGTTTATTTTAACATCTACGTAATGCTTGAAAAATATGAATAAAAATCATTTAACAATATTTTTAATATTTTACTTTGAAGGTCAAAGATTAACAATTCAATATTCATATGAACAATAACAACTTTTCTTTAAAACTTCAAATATATTCATATAATATTAGGAAAAAAATTTAAAATTTTGATAAATTATTTTAAATAAATAATTTTTACTTATTGGTTGTATAAGATATTATCGTGATTTTTTAATATGGGGTTAATTATTTCAAACATGATATTTTTTTTATCCCCTTCCAAATAGATTAAGATGATTATGGTGGAAATTTATTTATGTGTAACCCTTATAAAATTAGAGATCCCATTTTTCTTTTGAAATCTACAATTATTATTAAGATTAAATGGTGTATTCAATTCAAAATATATTAAAGTTCATTTATTTTTCAAATCCTTGTATTAAACTAGTGCTTACATATTTATCTCTAGATACATTACTTCATTTATATTGTTCGTGGAAAAATATATAACCTATAGGTATATATTAAAGATTTTTAAATTGCCATAATTCTTGTTGTAAAAAATGCTAATAAATATCATAATTCCGAGGAGGGAAATATAAATTATTTTATCTAATTTATGAATATGGTGTACATGTGATAGTATATAAAAGAGAGAACAAAGAATCATCTAGTAACTACCAATGCTACCAACTATAGCATGTCAAAAAGCTACGAAAAAATGTTAATGCTAACATTCCACCGTTATTATATTATTCGTGCAAAATTACCTATGAATTTTTTCCAAGGGATGCCTCCTTAAAGCTTACATCACAAAATTTGTTAATTACAAAAAATGATACCAATTTTTGAGATGATCTCTTTTTGGAGAAACAAATTTGGGATCAAGAAGAGCTTCATCAAGTTCCCTCATGACCCATAGAAGGGTGTATCCTCAAGCCAGATTCTCAAGTTCTCACTCTTGAGGGATATTGTGTGGGTTCAAGTATAGAACCATCTAAGATGGATGATGTTGAGTGGTTCCTCCAAGGGTTCTACTTTTATGTAGCCAACTAATAATCATTTTATCCATACTTAGATATTATAACACAAGGACCCAACCTATTAGGATTGAGCTTAACCTTCAATTTTTTCAGTCTTAAAGATTCTTTTGGTTTTCTTTGAGGATAAGGTGACCAATATAGAACTCTCTAGGCTTCATTTTATTATTGTAGCTTATTTAAAGATGAATTGGGAAAGCTTGTAGATGGTTGAAGAATGCATGAATGCAAACCTGTACTCTTCATCCTTGATGAAATTATTCAAGGAGATACATAATGATGGGAGTTCAACTTTTATTTCCAAGATGAGTTTAGTGCAAAATATAGGGGAGTATGGAGTGTCACTAGTTGGTGTGTAAATTCTAGTGTGATAGGCTCAAAGAGTAGGATTGAGGTGGAGGTGTTGATCACAATTGATATAATTGAAAACTTTCTTAAGGATTTTTAACAAGGTTTAATTAGATGCACTAAAGCCTATTTATTACCTTGAGAATAGTACAGGTGAACTAGTGATGCTAAATTTTTGCTTGCAAAGGGTGTAGACTTCATTATTTTTAAATGGATCATCATTATCAATTATGATGCTGGATGGAATACCATAGAGAAATTGATATGGTAAAATATGAATTTGGATATTTTGGTTCCAATGGTGAAGGTGACGGGGATGGATTCTACCCATTCATAAAATATTGTATGATAGTGATAATAAACTTATGGTCATGGCATGATGAGGGATGGATCTTGCCAACTAGGCTAAGGCCCTACTAGGAAAAACCAAGGATTGGTGATAGGTCGAATCATTGAGACAGTGTGTGAGTGAGATTAGAAATTATGTATTATCGTATTAAACTTGATAAAAATGACTAGCATCAACAAAAACAAATGTTACTACTCTAAAATAAATTGTATGCAGCGACACATCAGGTTTTGGAGCCTTAATATCACCATACATTTGAATCTCCAACCAATAGTCATATAAATGTTTCATGTTAATTGAACTTGGTCAAGTTTATTCTTTGGGATTGATTAATGATGAAATAATTTGATATTTTGGAAGAGGAAGTACTAGGGTACTATATAGAAAAATAGATTGGTTATGTATATTAATTTTTAACTCCTAGCCATCCTTTGATAAGTATCCCCTATTGAATGAAGAAGTACAAGATACATAAAAGTTTAGAGGTCAATGTTAAAATAAATTAGGTAAGACATGTACTACACTAGGAATAAATATAGATCCTTAGAACTAGTGACATTCTATGTGGATCGATAGGCAAAAATCCATGAACATTAAAATGGATACTCAAGAAAAAATCCTCTTACAAAAATGAAAGGACCTTTTAAGGTAGGCCATGAGGAGAGAAAATCAATGAAAAATAATTGGACATTATTATAGGCTAGATGAGAAATGGTAGTAGTGTGCTAACATATTATAGTGTGATTGAGAATCATGTATGTGCAAATGTAAGATGATTCTCAAAGTATAAATAATGTACAAAATTCAAAGAACATAGCTAAAATAAAATTAAGTCATATATATATATATATATATATCATCAAAAATATGTATCTAAGAAGGAACCATACAAAAAAATCATTTAGGAAGCCAATATAGATTAACAAATGTGACATCAGCATAAGATAAAATAGATTGATAGTTGGATCATGCATATGACGCCATGATGATATTCAAAATTGATCTACAAATCTTATAAAATAAAAAATATATAATTCATATGTTTGGAAAGAGAACATATTGTTCTCTTTACCATTTATTGATCCTAAATATATATTATATTATATATTTAATAATAAGTAAAATAAATAAATATATTAAATGTATTTAATATAATATCATATATATTGTAATATATTTATATAATATATTAAATATAATTTAACTTATATTATAGTATATTGTAGATTAATTAAGCTAATTTATATATTTAATTAAATGTACATTATAATCAAAATAATATATTATAATTATAATTAAATTAAATTAAGTTAAAATCATATATATTTAATTTACTATATTATAGATTCAAATCTCATTTGAATGTTATTGTGTTGTAGATGAGGTCTTTAGTTATATATTTGTTTCTTTAAAAAAAAAAATTAATGAAATTTAATATGATAATATCTATTATAATTGTCCAAAAGAGACCCTACTATTTAAAATATTTAGGAGATAAATTTGTAACATCTTAAATAATATATTCATCACTTAAATTCAATTAAAGCGCCTTATTTTATTTTATATTACTAGTTTTTTTATTCATAGTTTAATTTATATATATAAAAGATTACAAAAGAATATTATAATAAATTAATAAGTAATTATAAAATATTATTTTATATTTAATTAATAATTTGATTTTAAATCAATACTTAATTGATAACTATTACCATATTAAATTTAATTTAATAATATTTATTATTGATTAATAATTGAAATATAATATAATAAAAAATGATTAATAATTACATTAACAACTATTTAAATATGATACACAATAATTACTAAATTATTAAATTTCTTAATTTGGAAGTTAAAAAATTGAAAAATTAAAAATGTTAATTAAATTCTCAAATATGAAACGTGCAAATTCAAAATGCAGCGGAGTAAATTGTTTTATGCAAAGAATATTAAATTGTTTTATCCAAAGAAAATTAAACTATTTTACCCAAAGTAAGGCATGTACGGACGTCAGTGATAAAAAAAAAGTGTTTCGCAGAGGCACAGCTGCATCGAACGGAAGCCAGATTTTTTGGGGCGGGCTTATGTTTTGCCCTAATTCGTGTCTTCATTGGCCGTGCCTTTTGATCAAGTGGCATATATTTTTTTTTGTTGTGTATTCATTATTGGAGAAGGTTGCTTCGTATATTCATTGGAGTTGTTTTTACTTGTGCCGGTTTATGTGCACTGACATTATCAATCGATCAGGCTCATGATGATTCATGTGTGGTGATTGTTTACCTTTAGTGGCAATGGCTACATTCAGTTCGAGTCTCGTTGTATTATAAAGTCATCTGTCCTTTGTTCAAGGCAGGTTCACGTTACTATACAGAGGTGATATTATTTAAATATTGGCTAGCATCCATGCTTTGGTAGCTATTCTTCATTGGAGCGACATATTTTGGGTGTCCTATCATCCTCCGGCTGGATCTTTTTCATTTGTATTTGCTCTTCATTACAACCCATATTCTCGTGTGGTGACAATGGTCGTGACATTTGATTGGCCAACCTTTTTGGTTTGTGCCTCAGTTTCTTCTTGGAGGCTAAGTTCATTTCTTCCTCCTAAGGGCCTAGTTTTTTAATTTGGTGGCGCATTTATATCTTGTAGTGCGTGCAATTGCAACCACCTCATCACCACTCATCGGCCATTTGTGTTCTAATTTTTTTCACATATTCCTATATTTACATATGATTTTGTTTCTTCTCAATGGGAGATAAGTGGTTTGTATGCATTGGAGCATGTTTTTTCTTCAAACACTTACTCTTCTTGCAAGTGCTTATTCATTATGGGGTCTACATAGTCTCTCACTTTCCCTCTTATGGGGGGCTATTGATTGTATTCTCATGGTGGATGTAGTTCTTGGGGGTATTGATGTTTAGACCTTCATATATCACTTGTCCTTCACTTGTATATATTTGCATATCTCTTTTTTGGAGAGGAGTTTTGTCCAACTGAGTTTTCTCTTTTTCTCCATTTGTAAGAGATTAATTGCATGATTAGTTGTGCATGGGTAGCTAACATGGCCTCATCATCGAAACTCATATATTACATTTTCATATTAGTCATGCATCATTTGCATAATAAATTTTCTCCCTAAGTTGCACTTAAGAGGGATGTTGGTGTGAATAAGAACATTTCCTAACTAGTTATTGACCTTATAAGTACCTATTCACACATGTTTAGTTTTGGGTATGTGCAAGATCATGGTGGGCCAAACAAGCCCTTAAGTGGCAATGAAAATTAAAAAAACAGAGTTAGGCAATTTGACATAAAAAATTGAATAAGTTACCAACATTATTTCAAAAATATGTAAGAATAAAATATGTAGCAAATTGAATGTAATTTCTCAGCTACTAGTGATTTCTAAAATTAAAATAATCTATATGACGAAAATTTGAAATTTCAATGTAGTGAAAAAGACAACAAGCGGGTGTCTATATGACCACCCTAACCACAATAAAATCATAATATTTTTTATAAGATTTTAGATATAAGTAGATGACTCATGTCCGAATGTCACACATTATTTTTGTAATTTTTTTGAAATAGATAATTAATTATGATTTTTTTACTACAACCTTTGAAAGATATAAAAACTCGTATGTCTAAGCACCATAACTTGCTCAAAACTTTATGAAATTCATTTTTCTTTTTTAATCCTATAGTATACAAATCATAGAATGTGACACATGTTTTAGATTCAAAAAATGTGATATCATTTGGAAGTTATAGATATTTTTTAATCAGCATATCAATCAAAACTTTAGTCAGAATATCACCACTTTTTGGCCCCTCATGTTCCTACACATACCCTTTACCTAGGATATCTTAGTTGTCATGTGAAACAATCATTTAATATTGTGCATGTTAGTTATCTTAGGTGTCATTCTAGATAAAGATTAGTAAGTATCTTGCAATTAATTTTGTCACAAGGTAGTTGTAACTTCTCCCTCCTCACTTGCCTATATATAAGAAAGCTCATTGTACATTTATAAAATATCTCAATGCAATTCATTTCCTAGTGAATGATATTTGATATGTCTCTCTTTAGGTGGAAGTTGTTTGTAGATGTGATCCTAGGATTCGGAGGTTGCAAAATCCAACACCTATCTCATTACACACCTCTCTCTTATCCTCTATCTCTGTCACCTCTATCTCTTGCCCTAGGTCTCTTGCCCTCTCTCCCCAAGCTCTAGGTCACTCACCTCTATCTTTCCCCTTAGGTCTCTCACCTCTCTTTCCCCAAGCTCTAGGTATCTCACCTCTATATTTCTCCCCTCTCTAGTTCATCCCTGCCTCTCTACCTCTCTCCTTTCCTCTTTACCCCTCTTTCTTTCTTTGTGAACTTGTCTATCCTTCACCTATCTACCTCTCCCCTCTCTAGGTCTCTTAGTCACTCCCTATATACCTTTCCCTTCCTCCCTCTCTTCCTCCCTCTCTCCTTCCCTCTCTACTAATACTTCCCTTTCTCTCTCTCCCTCTTCTTTCTCTCACCTCTCTCTCCCCTCTCTATGTCTCTCCCAACCTCTCTCCCTATGTACCTCAACTTTCATCTCTCTCTCTCTCTCTCTCTCTCTCTCTCTCGCTCTACATTGAGTCCTCCTACCCTTTTTATCCCCCTCTCTATGTCATTCCATCCCTCCCTCTTTACCACTCTCTCTCAATCCCTATCTGCTTATCCACATCTCTCCCCCCCTTCATCTCTCTCACCCCTCTCTCCCCATGCTTTAGGTCTCTCACCTTTATATCTATCCTCTCTCTGGTTTTTTCCCTCCCTCTCCTCCTCTCTCCCTACCTCCTTACCCTTCTTATCTCTCTCCTTCACCTATCTACCTCTCCCCTCTCTCTAGGTCTCTTCAGGTTTGACAACATGACTTCATATTCATCTACTACTTCTAAGGGTTATGCTAGCATTGCTCCCCTTGTTTCTTCAAAAAAGGATTCTTCTTGTATAGTTGTATGACAAAATAAAAAGGGTCATTCTCTATCAAACCAAAAATCTCATATTGTTTCGTTGGGCGCATTCGTCGATTCTAACTCTGATTTCCAATATTTTTTTGTTGAACTATTTCAACTTTGCTATGTTATACTCGATTTACCTAGGTACAACTTTGGTGTCCCTCATTGGTTGTTCTAATGTATTTTGTTTGACCTGTAATGTTTTGGGGCCTTTCCCCACTTACATTTAGCAAAATATGCACTTTTCATACTTTATGCTAACTTGTTTGATTTCAAACAATTGACATAACTAGAAATATGTTAATAAAAAAATCATGGTATGATTAAGTTTTAATCAAAATCAAATGTTAAAAATGTATAATATTCCTTGAAAGTTTAATCGCTGCATTTATAAAGTCCTTGGTTCCAAAACCCTTTTGTAAATAATCTAAGGCTTCTTAGATTCAATTAAAAATATAGCTCGGGCAATGATAATAGGTTATTATACACTTGTAGTAAGAAAAGAAAGAGATATATGCTTTACAAAGATCGGGTTTTTTTTTTTTGGCTTTTAAGCAAGAGAAGATGGTTAATAGATGACTAAATAAGTCCTAATTTATCAAAATATACTCCATAAGCTTTTATTTTTGGCAACAACTAATGGTTTCCTCGGATATGTGATCACATCTTGAGGGACACAATCATGTCATGTACAATGTTCTTTCATTCACTAGACATATAGTTGTCTTGAACTCAAACTCAGTTATGTCATCCATACTCATTGTCAATAATTGCATGCACCTATAAGCACATATATGTGTCATTGCAAACCTAAGAGAGAAAAAAATGGTTTCCTTAGGGAACATTTGGGAGGTTGCCTCACATAATCTCTTAGTTTGCATGTTTTATCATAAAAGTAGTTGGAGTGCATAATACCATGACTGTTGAGGTGTGTAGTTGCAACAATGGGCATGATGTGTAGAGTGACACCCTAAATTGCTTAAAGAAGATAGTGTGTGAGGTTCTTAAGAGTGGAAGAGGATGAATGTAATGGTTGGATCCCTTGTATTTTTAGAAAGTCCTTTTAAATAAGCAGTTTGAGTTGAATAAACCATTAAAAATGCATTAGGTTAAGGTTTTGAATAGGAAGTGGTTGTTTAGGTGAGAAAATACACTTTTAATCTACACAATATGACTATGCATATTCTGATCTAACAAACATAAATATAGTACACAAAGATCTTAGATAATTAGATGTCAAAACAAATTTTAAAAAAAAAATTGCATGCATATGAGGGGATTAGTGTCGCCCTAACTCACCCCTTCTTAACCCTAACTTGACAATAAGACGAAAGTAAGACAAGTTGAATGTTAAGCTGGATCGTGAAGAAACATATGAAAAAAACAAAGAAAAAAAGATGTTCATTACGCCCCTCTCTATTTCTATCCATTCATTCCTAATTAATTGAATGTCGTGGAGAAGCATTCAAGGCGGGTCTCTCTAAATGACAATTTTACGTGAAAAGAACATATGGAGAGACATTAATCGTCCCCACCCCTTCTCCTCGCTAAGTCTTTTTATCACAACCAAATCGATCATCGCACCTGCCCAACGTTGACTACTTGTGTGGACTAATTTGTCTCTGGAGTAAGAAGTCTGGCCACGGCTCTATCTTCGCCTCACCATCGGGGTACTGAAATGTTTGACATCGATACCACTCGCACGCGTAACTGCAGTGGTGAAATAACAAGTGTGGACACGAATCTATTTTCGCCTCAGCTTAGTGAAATGTTTTGACATCAGTCCCACTCGCACGAGAAACCGGAGTAGTAGGAAAAAGCTGGATTATTTTTTATTTTTGTTGGCGGCTTGCACTCAGCAAGACTTGATTTCTGGTGGGCTTATTTGAAACCATTCAACTTCACTAATAAACCAATGACCCACTGACAATTATTCCAATTTTCAATCACCGTTGGACAGGTTTTCCTCCGCTGGTTTTCCTCCAACCGTTTCAGATGAGGATTCCTAAGCAGCATCTCTATTTCCTTGGCGTTGATAGTTATGCACTTATTCAATATCAAAGGAGTCGTAACCTCTTATAAATTAGAAGTAATCGGTGAAATGAAACCTAAGAATGTAGGCATATATAGAGTGTCGACGATTTGGGTTCTCAGAAATCAAAACAAGATCTCATGGCCAGGAAAGAAGTGTTAGCCATGGAGAACTCAAAGCCCAAGAGGAATATGTATGTCATTGTGTGTGCGGTAGTGGCATCAACCAATTCGTTCTTGCTGGGTTATGGTAAAGATTTTCTTATTTTTTTTAAGTTTATGGATACGCTCTGTAACACCGGATTATGTGTCTCACTTATTATGTGTGTGTATTCTACTCTGTATGTTATTTATTTTGTAAGTGGCATTTATCTGACATGCAAATTCATGAGGGTTATGCAAGATCAAATATTAAGCACAACGAAAAGATGAAATTGATGAATTGGGTTGCTTTTAGAAATGCTACAGAATTGCTGCCCGAGGAATTATGAAGGTAATCAACATAATTTGGAAAGGTAATAGATGAAGCGTTTTTGGTTTGTTTGTAGAATTTGGGAGTGGAGAGTTAGTTGAAGGGGTTCGCCAATTACCATTTCTGTCTAGTTTCCAGAGTTATCTTGGGAGGATGAAATTCCAAGAGTAATAAATCTGCTGATTTTCAGCTTGAGCAAGAGTACGGATGGAGAAGAGTTGGACATTGTTGAGAAATCAGCGACAACTCTACCTAAGGAGCTTACTTAAAAGCTCAGCCATGAAGGAAGGTTATAAGATCCAGTAGTTAGCTGGTGCATGTAAAATTATATGTTAAACCAGTTGAGGAGCCTCAAAAGTGTTTTTAAGTTGTCTAACAAAGTGAAGAATCTCTATTATAGAAACCCAAGTATCCACAAGTGAATAGTGATCGAAAGTAATTGATTTTAACCATTAGTTTTCAAAGTTGGTCTGACTGTAGCAAGGTTCCTCAGCTGTTGTTGATTATTTCTTTAGTATGTTTTCAACTTTTGGAGAATATTTCGAAGAAAAAGGGTGCTGATTGATGATAACCTAATCTCTTGGATGTTTGGGGGAATACTCGTACAAAAACTTCTTTCCTGCTAATTACTTGAACTGCTTAGTTTCTTTAGTATGTTTTGTTCATTTTTAACTCTTGACTTGTTATCATTTGATCTTGAATATACTATCTACAATATGAAAATGTGTCTTTCTATCATCCTTCTTTTTTAAATTATATTGTTCATCGTTTAAACTAATTAAAAATTAAATATACTCATTATTAATAGCATCGTAACAGGAATGTAGAGGATAGAAAGGTACTAAGTAATGAAAAATAAAAATTTGGACATAAATAGAAGAATTGATTGTATGCATAGGCTTCAACTCTTCTCATCTTACAGACTAGCTATTTGTGGAATTTGATTCTGTCTGTTGTTTGCATAGATGTCGGAGTGATGAGCGGCGCCGTTCTGTTCATTCGCAAGGATCTGCACGTAAATGACCTGCAGGTGGAGATGCTGATCGGCTCATTGAATTTGATTTGCCTGTTGGGGTCGGCCCTAGCTGGAAAAACGTCGGATGCGGTAGGGCGAAGATGGACCATGGCTCTGGCTGCCCTCATATTTTTTGTGGGCGCAGTTGTGATGTCACTAGCGCCTTCCTTCGCTTGGCTGATGATGGGCAGATTGGTGGGTGGCGTGGGACTGGGCTACGCGATCGTCATCGCTCCCGTTTACACCGCAGAGCTTGCCCCAGCTTCTACCCGCGGGATGCTCACTTGTTTTCCCGAGATCTTCGTTAACTTGGGAATTCTGCTGGGCTACGTTGCCAACTATGCATTCCAGGGTTTGCCGACGAATTACAACTGGCGGGTTATGCTCGGAATGGGCGCCATTCCTCCCTTTTTCATCGGTGTCTTCGTGCTCTTCATGCCCGAGTCCCCGCGGTGGCTCGTCATGAAGAACCGCAATGAGGACGCCATGAAAGTGCTGCTCAGAACCTCCGAAAGCGAAGCGAAGGCGTCTGAGCTGCTGGCGCAGATCATGGAAGGAATTCAGTACGCGCAGAAGAATCTGGAGAAGAAGGATCTGAGCTCGGAAGGGGAAGGAGACCCACTGAAAAGCAAGGGAGAGGGAACGTGGGGAGAGTTGATATACAAAACCACGCCGAGCATTAGGCGTATGTTGATCGTGGGCTTGGGTATACAGTTCTTCCAGCAGGCTTCGGGCATCGACGGTACGGTCTATTACAGCCCCTTCACATTCAAGAAGGCGGGAATCAATAGCCA
This sequence comes from Cryptomeria japonica, assembly GCF_030272615.1. NCBI lineage: Eukaryota > Viridiplantae > Streptophyta > Pinopsida > Cupressales > Cupressaceae > Cryptomeria > Cryptomeria japonica. The sequence goes on from NC_081408.1 coordinate 777,592,932, forward strand.
AAACGCTATACTCGGGGCGACAATGGCCATAGGATTTGTCAAGACTGGATTTATTGTGGTTGCAGCGTTTTTCATAGACAAAATAGGGCGTAGGCCGCTGTTGTTGATCAGCACGGTGCGGTCGACCGTATCCCTGGCGGGTCTGGGCTTAAGTCTCATTGTTGTGGAGAAAACGTCGGGCTCCGCCCACGAAGCCGCCGCCTGTTTAGCTGTGGTTGCGGCTTGTTCTAATGTTTCCTTCTTTTCCATTGGGCTGGGGCCTATTAATTTGGTGATGGGGAGCGAGATATATCCTCTTCGCCTCCGGGCTAAGGCGGTGGGGCTTGGCGTGGGGGTTAATAGACTTGTTAGTGGAGCGGTATCTGTCACATTTCTAAGCCTCTCCAAGGCAATCACCCTGCCAGCCGTTTTCTTCTTCTACGCAGGCTTTTCTTTCATGGCAGTGGGGTTTGTGTATCGGTTTGTGCCGGAGACCAAAGGCAAAACTCTGGAAGAGATTGTGGAATTATTCACCATCGGATCTTCCGTAAAGACTAGCACTCCCAGCCAATTAGAACTTGGGAGTGGTAAAACCAGTCCAGGACCGACAGTTGTAACACAATCTACATAGCCTACCTACAGTGTATACCTAGTGCCTGACATAAATGTGGATTCCGTGAAGAGTAGACTGTCAGCGAAAACCACAGCACATTTTATACTAGCAGTTGCACGCTATTGTGCGCGCAACGGGAAGCCGATAGGTAAAATGGTTCGGGGAACTGGTTTGGTTAACGAAGCAGAAATATGTGCAGTATTTTTTTAAGTATGGACAATTAAATTGAGTTGTTAAAATTTAATAAGAATTTGGCAGCATGAATTTTCCAAATTTATTTTACCTCTGTTTTACCAAATTACCCCAAAAAAAATACATCATAGCAGAAACCAAAACTTTGTATAGAAAATATTAATATTTGAGTGACAAATTTGCACAAGGGTGAAGAGAAAGCAGCAAGTTATGCTCATTCATTGAATTCAATTGTTAAACATAGTGGATTTCAGCAAAGGGGAACATTGAATTAAATGTAGCAATGATGGAAGAGAGTAACACAAGTAAGAAACCGTGAATGTTACAATGTCAATAAGTGTAAGCAGTCACTGTGGGAGTGTAGATCTTAACGACTCTTTAAAACATGATAAAGTAACGGTGTGGTCATCTTGAACATGTTAATATTTGAGAACATAGGGCTGTGAGATGTAAAATAGCAGGTTTGAAAGAATCAAATAATTTGAAAGCTGTTGAAAGCTGCAAGATGTGTAATGGCTGATGACGGATTGACCTGCAGTGCATGGAAATCAAGTAAATATATTTGTCAGCAATAGAAAGTGTTACAGAGAACAAAATATGCAAGGTTTAAACCTAAATGAGAACAACTTACTTCTTGATGAGCAACAGCATTAAGCCAATGCGATCAACTTGTTTTAAATTACAACGCCTGCTGAGTTTTAAAGCCTGCAAATTTTGGAATACGGTAAATTTTAAAGTTGTGTATCAAAGTGTTGGGCACATTTAAAAGTGAATTTTGTGTTTCAATGAATGAAGAGTTAAATATATTATTTACGTCATGTTTAGTAGTATGGAGTGAGTAAATGACCTGGTAAAGTAGAATAAATATACATTAAAATTGCAGTATAGAAAGAGTTTTAAAGCTTGTAACTTGGGAATTTTTCAAGTGTTACTTTTATTGAATAGTACAATGCTACAATTTATAAAATAATTTAATAAATACAAAAAAAATTTGGCATGTGAAAATGAGAGTAACAAGTAATATCTGACAAGAAAGAGGAACTAGCAATATATATTTTGCTTATCATGGCGAGGAAGGTCATGCCTATCAAGCAAGTCAACCTTCATAGATTTGTAAGAGGTAATTTGTAACTATTGCAACTTGAATGAAGTGCAATCCTGTAGAGAGAAGTATGTAAGATGGGAAGGTGCCAAAAACATGGAGCTGTAAGAAATGCTAATTGTAGAGAACAGTTGGCAGGAAAAGAGCAAAAGGCAAGTAAAAAAGTGGAAAAGACAGGAAAAGATGAACCTTAGAAAGTTTGCAGATTGTATTGAATGTAGGAAAGGATTATCATGGAGGGTGTATCAAGAAAATTTTGCAAGGATAATTGTTCATGCAGTGTGAAGCAAAATTAAACAAATGATAGCATTTAAAATGGAAGAAAGGTATTGGAAAGCAATGGATTATTTAAGTGAAATTGAATAAGAGCAAGAAATGAAAATCGAGCAATGCAAAACACTTAATTGAGATTTGTAACTGACCTAATTAGTGTCATAAATCTGGAATGCAGCAAAGTTTCAAAATACCCTAATTTTTTTTTTTTGTTGTGTACAATTTTTGCAAGGGCAACAGAGTCATAGATTTGAGATATTTAAATCTGTTTGTAATGGGGAGATAAAACATTAAAATAAAGAATGGGACAAGTGATCAATAGCTATAATGGTGAAATTGGAATTATTTTAAGAAAGCAAAAAGAATATAACTTGAAATATGGGGAACAAAATGAACAGATATTGGTGAAATAGGAAAGCTGATTTAGTTTGGTTGGTCAAAGGTTTTGCTTGCATTGAAGGAAGCGACGTCAGAACGATTAATTTGGTAAAGTTGGAAAGCAGATATAAAGTATAAATCGGGAAATGACCTGAAAATGTTTGTTTGTAATCGGCATGGAGTGCAATCATGGGTATGTTGTTGTCTGGTAATATGTATCTCTACATCAAAAAGAAGAAATATGGTTAGTTTCTTAAATTCAACATATATACAATTCATGTGCTAAAAGAACTGAAGGGGCGTGGCAAAGGGAAGTAATTGTCATACTTGGGTGAGTTGTTTATGTTGGAGCAGTGACTTTTGAATGGTACAGACACTTTTGTAACGAAAGTCACCAGAGGACAATACACAAGTGCTGTAACAATGAGAATAATAAAAGTTGTTAGAAATGTTTGAGTAGTGTAAAGTTTAAAACTGATTAGAAATATATTCATCTTAGTGTTAAAAGTGGTAGAAAGTTAATTCTATGTCCATCTTTCTCTTTAGGGCCCAATCGAATGTATCCTATACTAACTTGTGCTTTGCAAAGTAGCATTTTGGTATGAAGTCACCTTCATATCTTGATATGCTGGGCAGGAAAAGTATCTTTTATTATTCAAAAAGTATCAATGTACACTATGTAACATAAAATCTAATAAAACAACGTATGAGAATCTTTTAATAATTACTTCATATCTTGATATGCGTTAGCAGGAAAAGAATCTTCTATCATTCAAAAAGTAGCAATGTACATTATGAAACATAAATTCTAATGAAATAATGTATGAGAAGCTTTTAATAATTAACAAGTTACAATAATGCATTTAACAAAAAATTGGGCTATGGTTTTATATTATAAGCCCTTACCTGCCATGCCCCAATCCTCAAAACTGGCATATGGAAATTGGAGGCTTTGAGATTGGCTCAAGTTGCCCGGTGTGTTGCAAGCCTTGGATCCTTCCTTTGAAATCACACCTGGAAAGTATTTGTAAAGAAAAAGTTTCATATGAGAGGGAAAGATGCAGTGATCCACAGGTTTTATGTTGTCTTCTATTTAACTGTCAAATTGTACAGATAAATATTTCTGATACTGTGAGATGGAGCTTAATTTTGGTGTACATTGAAAGAAATTTTTCATAGCATATACAGAAACTTAGATACTATTATTTCTCTCTTTTCTATCTATGCATATTAAAAAGAACAAAGAAAAAGAACAGACTAAGCATAGCATTGTTATGTCATACCTGGGTGAGTTGTTTATGTTGCAGCAGCGAGTTTTGAATGGAACAAATAGTTTTGTAACAAAAGTTATCAGAGGATAATACATAGATGCTCTAACAATGAGATCAATAAAAGTTGTTAGAAATGTTTGAAAAGTGTAAAGTTTAAAACTGATTAGAAATATATTCATTTTAGTGTTAAAAGAGTTAGAAAGTTCATGTTTTGCAAAGAAAAAGTACAGAGTAAGTATAGCATTTTTTTTTGTGTGTATAACTTTGTATAATCGACATTGACAAGAGTTTTTAGCTACAACCAGTGCTAACTTGAAAAGTTAGAAGTGTGCAAGCATGGGTATGTTGTTATTTGTTAATATGTTTGTGTACAACAAAAAGAAGGATTGAAATTTGTAACTGACCTGATTAGTGTCATAAATCTGGAATGTAGTGAAGTTTGAAAACACCCTAAATTTTTTTGTTTGTTGTCTGCAATTTTTGCAAGGGCAACACAGTCATAGATTTGAGATATTTAAATCTGTTTGCAATGAGGAGATAAAACATTAGAATAAAGAATGGGAGAAGTGGTCAATAGCTATAATGGTTAAATGTGAATTATTTTAAGAAAGCAAAAGGAATACGACCTGAAATATGGGGAACAAAATGAATGGATATTGGTGAAATAGGAAAGGTGATTTAGTGTGGTTGGTCAAAGGTTTTGCCTGCATTGAAGAAAGGCACGTCAGAAGGATTAATTTGGTAAAGTTGGAAAGCAGATATAAAGTATAAATTTAGATATGACCAGAAAATGTTTGGTTGTAATCGACACGGAGTGCAATCATGGGTATGTTGTTGTCTGTTAATATGTATCTCTACAACAAAAAGAAGAAATATGGTTAGAGTCTTAAATTCAACATATATACAATTCATGTGCTAAAAGAACTGAAGTGGCGTGGCAAAGGGAAGTTAATGTCATACCTGGGTGAGTTGTTTATGTTGCAGCAGTGACTTTTGAATGGAACAGAGACTTTTGTAACTAAAGTCACCAGAGGATAATACATAGGTCCTGTAACAATGAGAATAATAAAAGCTGTTAGAAATGTCTGAGTAGTGTAAAGTTTAAAACTGATTAGAAATATATTCATTTTAGTGTTAAAAGAGTTAGAAAGCTAATTGTATCTGTATCTTTCTCTTCAGGGCCCCATGGAATGCATCCCATACTAACTTGTGCTTTGTAAAGTAGCATTTTGCCACCAAGTCACCTTCATATCTTGATATGCTCTGGCAGGTAAAGAATCTTTTATTACTCGAAAAGTACCAATGTACAGTATGAAACATAATTTGTAATAAAATAACATATGTGAATCTTGTAATAATAACTTCATATGTTGATATGCATTAGTAGGAAAAGAATCTTTTATGATTCAAAAAGTAGCAATGTACATTACGAAACATAAATTCTACTGAAATAACGTACGAGAAGGATTTAATAATTAACAAGTTACAATAATGCATTTGCATTGCAAACAGAAAATTGGGCTATGGTTTTATATTATAAGCCCTTACCTGCTATGCCCTAATCCTGAAAACTGGCATATGGAAATTGGAGGCTTTGAGATTGGCTCAGGTTGCCTGGTGTGTTGCAGGCCTTGCATCCTTCCTTTGAAATCACACCTGGAAAGTATTTGTAAAACAAAAGTTTCACATGAGAGGGAAAGATGCAGCCATCCACAAGTTTTATGTCGTCTTCTATTTAACTGTCAAATTGTACAGATAGATATTTCTGATATTGTGAGATGGAGCTTAATAGTGGTATACATTGAAACAAATGTTTCATAGCATATATAGAAACTTAGATACTATTATTTCTCTCTTTTCTATCTTTGCATATAAAAAAAACAAAGAAAAAGAACAGACTAAGCATAGCATTGTTATGTCATACCTGGGTGAGTTGTTTATGTTGCAGCAGTCAGTTTTGAATGGAACAAACATTTTTGTAACAAAAGTTATTAGAGGATAATACACAGATGCTCTAACAACGAGATTAATAAAAGCTGTTAGAAATGTTTGAGTAGTGTAAAGTTTAAAACTGATTAGAAATATATTCATTTTAGTTTTAAAAGAGTTAGAAAGTTCATGTTTTGTAGAGAAAAAGAGCAGAGTAAGCATAGCATTGTTTTTTTTGTGTATAACTTTGTATAATTGACATTGAGAAGACTTTTTAGCTACAACCAGTGCTAACTTGAAAAGTGAGAAGAGTGCAAGCATGGATATGTTGTTCTTTGTTAATATGTATCTCTACAACAAAAAGAAGAAATAGAATTAGTTTCTTAAATTCAACATATACACAATTTATGTGCCAAAACAACTGAAGTGGCGTGGTAAAGAGAAGTTTGTTTATTAATTGATTTTATTCGAAGATTTGTTAGAATATGCCTTGAAAGAATTACATGGCCACATAAAAAGAAGAGAATGCAAACTATATGTGTTGGGTAGGTATGCATACCTTCAATTTGCAGTAGGAAAACTAGACTGAATGGTTGGTTGAGAAGGTTTGCACTGGAGAGGCAATGTACTGTAGCTGGCGTACAAGGAGGGAAGTTAGTTAAAAGTGACAGAGAGCAATGTTAGAGCAGTAAAAGGTGTCAATAAAGTGTGCTTGAAGCCAAAAAAATGTAAATATCATACCTGGGAGAGTTGTTTATGTTGCAGCAGTAACTTTTGAATGCAAGAGACACTTTTGTAACAAAACTTATCAGAGGTATAATACACAGTTCCTCTAACAATGAGATTCATAAAAGCTGTTACAAATGTTTGAGTTGTATAAAGTTTTAAACTGATTAGAAATATACTCATTTTAGTGTTAAAATACTTAGAAAGTTAATTATGGGGTGAGGAACACATGTTTTGCAGTCAAAAAGAACATACTAAGCATAGCATTGTTTTTATTGTGTATAACTTTGTATAATTGACATTGATAAGAGATTTCAGCTACAACGAGTGCTAACTTGAAAAGTGAGAAGAGTGCAAGCATGGGTATGTTGTTCTGTGTTAATGTGTATGTCTACAAGAAAAAGAAGAAATATGTTTAGTTTGTTAAATTCAACATATATACAATTCATGTGCTAAAAGAACTGAAGTGGTGTGGTAAAGCAGAGTGGAGAGGCAATGTTTTGTAGCTGTATTAGAAAGAGGCAAGTTAGATAAAAGTGACATCAAGCAATGTTGGAGTATAAAAGTTTGTTAACAGAGTATATTCTAAGCAATAAAAGTGACATATCATACCTTAGATAGCTGTATATGTTGGAGCAATGAGCGATGTGAATGCGCAATGCATTGCAGCTGTATTATACCTGATATATCTTTAGACAATCATTGAAGACTGTATAGATAGGAGGACTTGTGTGTGGTGTTCAATGCAACATGGAGGATGTCTTAGAATGAATGCAATCTAAAATGAACAGTGAGGGAAAAAGAGTTAGTACGAGGCACGATTAAGAAAGTGCATGTTGTGAAGAGGTATGACAATGTAAAATTGTAATTACCTTTGTTGAAAGTAGAGGAATGTAACAAAGATGGTTTTGGAGCAAAAGATTTTAAGGTGAATAGATATTTGTTTGCGCAGAGAGCAGCTGCAAACGAGTTTCTTCTTTCTTTCTAATGGTTGTATAAGCATTATTTTGCAGTTTGGAAAACCTTTCAAAAGAGAATGGTGGTTCGATCCGTATTCCATCAATTGTCTTCACTCTTGAAATAGCTGTGAATGTGAGCCCTTGCTTTTCAGTATTACCTATGTCAATGGTAGCTCTGTCTAATGTAAGACCTTGGGATTTGTGAATAGTGATGGCCCAAGACATTGTTAAAGGCACTTCCGTACGCCTGCCTCGCGTTATTGGCAAAATGGGTATGTCTTTTGGATGTGCTATATCCCATGGAGGTCCATTATAATCGTTGAATTGGACAACCACATATTTTGGCAAGTCTGGTGGTTTTGCATTGTTTTCATATACAATTTGTTTTATGAGACCAATAGCGCCATTAACAAGGCCAACTTTGATCCACAAGTTAGCTATTAACATCACTTGCTGATCAATAGAAAGTAATACTTCCAATGGTAGCTGTTCATTGGTGTCATATTTAGTATTTGTTTGCTTAGCAATTTTAGCTAAACTTAGAGCGACAGGCAAATTTAATTCTTTGAGCATTTTCCTGTTATGCAAGCGTGCAGATTCATTTGTTGCAAATAGGTGGATCGAAGAGTCGAAATCTTTCTTTTGTTGAATAGTTAATGTTGCATTTGTCTGGCACATCAGAAACTGCCAATCATGTTGGAGTGCTTGAGCGTTTCTTAAGTTGTGAAGAAGTGCTCTGAATTGTTGTTGTCTTATAGATGCACCTTGCTGGCGGAAAATAGTGTCCAATGTTATGACAATAGTAAAAGAATGCCATAAACTGAGGGCTCTAGAGTGCGAAGCATATATAGGTTTATCCATTACAGGGGGAAGCTGAGCAAGATCACCAACAAGAATCATGGACACGCCACCAAAGTTGTCATGTTGTTTGTTAGGGAATGCTTGGCATAAACGGTTATCTATCTTAAGTAGTAGTTTTGGGCCCAAAAAGCTCATTTCGTCTATCAGAATATATTTGATATGTTTCAATTGCTCTTGCAATGTCATTAATGACTGCCCTGTCAAAGGATGCATTTCTCTTATAGGTATGCGCAACCCTGCCTGGATTGTTGTCGCTTGTATATTAAATGCAACAACTCCTGTTGGTGCTAAAACAAGCAATGGGTTTGCCGTCATAGGTGGAGATATGTTTAATTCTTTTCTAATACAATCTATTAAAAATGATTTACCAGTGCCAGTAGTGCCTTGAACAATCATTCGTAAAGGTGTTGTTGCAGATTGATTATTATGATGTTGTAGAATAATGTTGAGCGCAACTTTTTGCTGAGGCGATAGCTGTTTTTTTTTTGTGTCTTGGCTGGAGATTTGCATGCTAGTGTGTTGGGATTTTAGCTTGTTTGTAGCTATGAACTGAAGGGCAGTGGAGTCTAGTTGATCAACCACAACAGTTGCTCCCCAAAAGTGGCTAATATCGTAATCACGACGGCCTAGCATTTGCAAATCATTCTGGACAAAGTTATTTGTAGCTCCCATTTGTGAGAGCTGCTCCCACTCGTACAGATTTGTATCATCTTGATGTTGGGAACCATTATTGTCACTGTCATCTTCATTTGGAAGGCTGCAATCATCTATAATCTGTTGATTTCCCAAATGGTTGTAATTTGTCTTTTTAAAGTTTTTCCAATTTTTTATAATTTGTTCCTTTGAAGCTCCTATTTCAGTTGGGATGTCACGGAATGGTTTGTATAGCAGCAATTCAGACAAACAAAAAAACTCAAACTGATTGGTATCTTCATTTGGAGGCTCTGTAAACTGAGGATATACAGTCACAATTGCTTTTTTATCCCTGATGTGCCATTTTGTTTTTTTGCGTTGAGAATTATATGAAAACCCTTGTGCTGATTGTAGCAAATTTGTTGCATTTAATTCAAAAGGGCGCTGCATATAAGAATGGATATAAGTTGTGGAAAGGTCAGCTCCATTATCTGATTTTATGACACAGTGCAGTATTTTTCTGCCAACATTTAGAGAGACAAATTGTCGGCTACAACTTAGAAGAGGCAATTTCTGTAACATATGGCAAGTTTCTTGTGCACTGATATCACGGTCTACTACTATGCCCATCATAAATTTCTGATATGTTAATAAAATGCTATCTTCAGATTTACTTGTATTTAGTATTGTTTTCAGTATTTCAATATAGGATTGCGATTTGTTTTCTGATTTTGAAGCATACTTTGAAATGTATTGGAGGACAGCTTTTTTTGAAGTGACTGGTTGACAATCAATATTAGCTCTCCATAGTGAAAGCATCCAAGGATTATGAATATTCAAACGATCATCATTCCTTGCAGGTTTATAGCATGGGTTGTTGTCATTATCAACTGTCAATGTAGACATGTCTTGTTGAACCCATGGAGCTTTGTAACGACATTCAAATGTGGGACCTTTTTTCTTGAGGCATGTATGTTCTGTACATTTTGTGTGTCTCTGTAAAGTATTAAGCAATGCTTCATAATCCAATGCAGCATCCATGGTGAAGATTTTTTTTGTATCAGCTAGGCAAGGGTCATCCATTGCAGTGTAGTGCATTGCATTCATGCGGTCTGCTGCAATGCGAGGATTCCAAGAAGAAACGTATTGGTCGAAGAAAGTTTTTGCCATCTGCACCTCATTATCATCTGTCCAATTAATGGTCTCCATATTTGGTGCTCCAGGGAGCCATAAGAAGCCATGAATATGGCCTGAGCCTCGATGTTGCCATTCATACCTATACCAATGATCCTTTGCTTGGAACAACTTTTGAATAACTTCTTCACGAAATATTGTAAATCTGTTGTGAAGGTATAATGCTGTTATATGTGGATTGTAGATCACATGGTCTGTAAGTTGTTTTCTTGTAAACTGTGTGGTTTGGCCATCATTTTCAGAGAAAAGCCTATGCAAATCAGGCCATTTGGTATCAGCTGAACTTAACATAAAGAACAGTGTTGGGGCCCCAATTGGAAGATCATTGCAGTAAGCTCTTTTCTAGATTTACGCCAATATGCACGGGTGCCTCGAAGTGTTGCACCAAAACGCAACAATTGATTAGGCAGCTGGTCATCAGGAGTGTTTTGCAATCGTCCATGGAGTGCTTCGATGGTGGTTGGGATAGACTCTCCCAAATTAGTTCTAATGAAGATAGCTGCAGATTGTTGCGAACGATGTCTCATAATTAGATTGTAAATATAATACCGAAATCTAACATGCTGCCCAAATCTTTGATCAGCATATCTAAGTAAGTGGAGAGCATATTCATGTAAATGAACATGCTTGATACGTGGCTGTAGTGGAAGTGCAACTCCAGATGGGAAAAGGGTTGGGAATGCCATGCTTAACAAGCCTATTGTATTATATTCATTTATCGGAGACAAGTTTATTTCAGGCCAAGGCATATTATTATTAGTATTAGCATCTAATTGCAAGGTTCTCTTAACCGTATCTAGTTCGCGGGGTGGAGCAGGTAGTTTTGGAATAAAAGACGATGACATATTTGCATCATATTCATTGCAATTGTCCAGAAGGTCTTTTGTTGGTGGAATACCTGTTACATCAGTATGTTCTTCTAAAGAGCGTAGCATATTTGATATATCTATTGTAGTATTAGGAAGCAGGTTGACAGCATCAAAGTCTATGACAACATCATTATAGTACTGGTCATGTTGTATTTTATAGCTCAATGCATCCATAACATGGAATTTATTCACATAACAATCATATTTTGTGCCTTGTATATTACTTCGGTGGACAATAAGAACTTCAAGGTCTTTTAGTCTTCATGGCAAGAGCTTTGCAATTTCTGAAATATCTTGGGGAAAACTTATTGTGTGACCAGAATATTTGTATTGGCCACCTTTTCCATGTCTGACTTGCAAAACAGGAGCAACCCTAGCTATAAGCATCTCTTCTACTTGGGTAAGTTTTTTTAACACAACAGGTTGCTCGCCTGGGTCTAAGTTATTTGCCAAGGAGAAACGATGAACACCATTTTCAGAAAAGCATCTTGAACAAATAATATGTTGTTGGTTCCCGCGTAGCAGCATTCCAATATATCTTTCCTTACAAATACTACATGTTTGAAGCATGGACAGTGAATCAATGCGATGGCGGAAGGCTTGCAATGTTTGAATGTACTGTACAGAAGAGAAACAATTTGTTGTGCATTGTTGTGTTGTTGTAGGCTGCAATATTGTCTGATGGTATAGAGGTTGCCTATTTTGTGTTACATGTTTCTGTTGTAGTTTGCTACTATGCAATGAAGGTTGTTGTATTTGCTGTGATACAATACTGTTCTGGCCAGATGAGAAAGGAAGGCTTTGATTTAGAATAAGCGAATCTGAATCCATCATCTGTGGGGTGTCGCATGGTGTAGGTGTAGGCAAGAGCATTTTGTGTTTCATTCGCTCCAGGCGACGCTTTTTAGAGATTTCTTCTCTATGTTGTGTATAATAGCAACAATTTTGTTCTCTTTTTTTCGCTTTCCTAAGATTGCATCCTTGCGGTGTGTTCTGCATTAATATTTAAGACAATTTAAATGAACAGAGCATATAAGATGTTGAGTGTGCAAGAAACAACCGGTAAAGATAGTGTCTATGTTGTAATCTATATAGTTACATTTGAAACTTCTGTTTGATGCAATCTTTGAATTGCACATGTTAAATACTTTTGCACAAAGATTAAGCACATGACCATACAGATAACTATACATGCTTTGAGACATGTATGCACATAAAAGAATATGGGTAGAGACAAGGTTACTTACATATGTAGGTACATAACTTTCAAGAGACACAATGTTGTGCATGTTCATATCTATGCACCGTGAGTGGCTTCCTTTGTGTGAGCATGTTTATAGGTGTGTGGTACTTTGCAGCTATGTCAAAATGTGTTTGTATGGTTTTTCTTTATAAATGTATATACCAATTTTCATGATATACACATACATGTGTACGTATCTCTATACAGAAGCACAAGCACATACATACAATCATTTATGCAGTGGTGCATACATGCACATAAAAAAGATGTTGCAGATGGATTTATTTACGTATGCAGGCACATAACTTTCAAGATATATAAGATTGTTCATGTGTATATATATCTGTTGTGAATGCCTTCCTTTGTATGTACATGTATAGAGATGCATATATGGTTGTATGTATGTGAGTATGCAGCTGTGGAGGACGATATGTATGCATGTACGTGTATGGAAATATATGTAAATGGACATAGAAATCTATAGGTATCTTTGTATATCGTGATACATAAATGGAGATATTTATCTTTATGCATGGCGGTAAATATTGGAGAGAACATATAAGGCAACAAACATTTACATAAATTGAATGAATACAAAGAAGAATATGAAAGCTGTTGGATGTTCAAAACTTGCATTTTAATTTACAGTTCAACATTAATGAGAAGCATAAGTGTGTCTGGACCAAGCATCAAAACGTATCTAAAAGGATTCAAAATATTACAATAAAAGAAAGAGATAAGTCAACAAAATGCTTTGAATATATAATAACAATAAACATAAAAGAACATTGTACAAGATATTGACATTGCAGATTATAATTTGAAATGGGCAGGGAAAGCGTGGTGAAATAGTACAATATAGAAATCATGATTTTGAGATCAGGAAATGTGTTAAAACAACATAGGTTGGAGCTATTGGTTCTTGTTTTAATATTTGCGTCAATGTGTAATCTGTATGGTTTGTTTCTTATCATATTTGTACAGCATAGTATAAATATAGTTATAAAAAATAAGTTTTTTTGGAAAACATGGTTGTTCAATAATTACATAACATAAAAAGGCACAAAAGGATCTAAGATAATAAGCTGGAAAGGAGGGAAACTGCATTTGATTTTTTTTTGTATGATTGGAAGCATGACAGAACAAAAGCAATGTCAAAAACCAAAAGTCCTAGGCAGCCCAAAAAACACTTTAGATAGTGTTGATATAGACAACGACCGATAATTTAGTTCTATTTGTCAATGACCACTAAAAACTAGGAACAAGCTATATATTGTATGAAGATCAAAAGGCACGTGGAAAGCATCACTATCCAATTGGTTTGGAACTATGCAGTTGTAGTCATCTGAGCAATCTCTGCAAGCAGAAGAGCACTTTCAGCCTGGTAATCAATTCTGGCAACTTTGGTTATCGTTGCTTTGAGCCTGGGTTCTAAATTGTACATGTCTGTTGTAATAGAGAGTGTGAAAACAAAGGAAGACAAAAGGACATGCTTGATAATGGACTGAGGTGTTTTTTGTGTAGTCAAATCGTACTGCAGCATGTAAAGCTCCTTGGCAGATATTTGCAGTATATTTGTGCCAACCTCATCAAAGGCAGTAGCCCAAAGAGCCCCTGTATGATCTTGGAGCTTCATCTACAATAAGTATTTGTAATTGCATTCTGGCACAACAGTTTGACATCTTGAACAAAACCATTGATTATCACTTTGCTGGGTGCATTTCTTTTTACATTCTTTTCCATTAAATTTCAAAGGGCAGGTTGGATAGCAAAAAGAATCAGTTTTAATGATTCTCACAACAGCCCTAATAGTACTTTCAACTGTTTCAGAGAGAACACTTGTACGCTCTAAAACAGCTATGATTGTCATCCTACTGTATTGTGAGTTAAGCTGGCCAGCAACACACGATAGCGGTAAAAGGGCATTTGAAATCTTTCCTCTTGACATAAGTGTCTCTGTTTCAGGTATAGAAGGGTTTATATTTAGAGTTGTTGCTGTGGTTGTGTTGACCACCTTTCCATTGAAATAACCAACACGAGCATTTCTGACTGCAAGGACAACAGCTGTTTGGGTTGTGTGCATGCTCTTCAAATCTTCACCTAGCCCTTGCCATGTTTCTCCCCATAAGTTAACATCAATAGTAAAAGTTGAGGCATCATTTATTTTTACAATTCTCTTTGTTACTTCGCTTCCATCCTTCCTGCGAATTAATGAGGGTTCTCCAACAGCAACTACAATACCAATAACATCAACTAAAGTGTTGTTGGTGCAGTATGTAATTTCATTGATTGGTGTGAATTGAGAATTATTTGCTTCACTTTCAACAACATCATCACAATGCTTCAATATTGAATTGTTGTCCAAAGTTATCTCAAGATGGCTGTTAAGCTTATTCCATTTAGTGTTAGCTTCTTTAACGCAACCTTTTGACACAGTATAATATGTTCCTGGTTCAACCCTATGATAATGCATTTCTGCTACATCGCCAAAGCAAGTTATTCTAATTTCAGTACCTTCACCATCTATCATGTCAAAGCTAAATACTTGGCCAGTGGACTTTGGTGTACTATATTGATGCATCTTCCTCTTGTTTGTCACACGCCCCTTTATTGTCCATTTATTTTGGAAGGGGTTCAAGGCTTTAATCGGGCTGATATTAACAGAAGATTCATGCTGCACAGGTGGGAGGTGAATTCCAAATTTAAGGGATCGTTTAGTTGTGGCAGGTGTGTCTCGACCCAACATTTGTTGTTCTTGCTCTTTAAACAGATATCTAGGTTTCCCAAGCAATGGAGAATTGGTAAATTTGACAGCAAGGCTGAATATTATTATAGTCCTGTAAAATGAACAAAATAAGAGGTTGAATAATCTGGGTAGTGTGGAAAGGGAGATTTGAAAAGGCAAGAACAAACTAGCATAACATATAGAGGGCCATACCTTGAGTTCCAAACATTTCTACAAGCATAAGCTGTCAATGATAGGATAGTGCCAATCTTTAATGTCTCTAAAAGCAGCAAACCACTATACTTAGGTGGGAGGATCGCCAATTGCATGTGTGTGGCATCAGACAAAACAACCTTATACCGGGCATTGTCATTTTCATCGTCTATCAATTTTTCAAAAGACAAAAGCTGAAGCACTGGAGAGGGGACATCATCCCTAGCGTTGATGCAGAGCAGTGCATGTGGAGTCAATTGTAGATGTAGTTCCACTTCCTACAAGGATAATAGAAGACAACCAAATAGATACACAAGGTCATGTACATTCATACGCATTGGCATGGGCACGACAGCCCTTTTTTTTTTTAAGCTTCCAATTTGTATTACTAGCTATGTGTGTTTTTGTTTACAGGTGTTTTTTTTGTGTGCATGGACAGATTATAGATTGATGTATTGAAGCATACAAGTGCACAAGGACAATGCAGAGAACAGCTGTTTCAATTTATTTATATATATAAATACGTAAACAGATGCAAAAAAATAGTTCAAGCAGTGACATATGTTGGTATATGCACTTGCATTGATGGATGAGAAGTCTACGGAAAACTAAAGAACAAATAGAGATATAATCTTTGTAAATAATATGAATAAGAGAAAAAAAATGTATAAACAAGCTCACCGAAGTTTCTGTAGAAGGTTGTTGCGAGGCAGCAGGAGAGGCCATCGGAGATGACATGGTGGCCACTGTGTTTGAGAGATGAGGAATGGGGTTTTGAACGGTGAAATAGTGAGTCTATGTCACAACAATTAAAACAAGTGAATATATTTTAATGGTAAGCACAACTCATATTGCACTTGGGATCAAGAGAAAATATTCAGTCCAACGAGATCGCAATGAAATTTCAAAGTTACAATCAGCAATGTATATGTATAGTTAGAAGACAAGCACTTATCAAGAATACTTGGAATATCTTTGTCTGCTTTCAAAGAGTTTTAGTGAAAGGAAAAATAGAAAACGCTCTAATCAGCGATAAAACAAGTGCTGCATAGATACAATAAATGCTTTTTAGACTCCAGTAAATTTCTAATTACTTATATATGCACAAATGTTCAATATTTAGGTTTAGTTGGCTACATCCCTGTTGGTTATTTTGTGATGTATTTATAATACATTAGTATAGCATATTTGTCTTAAGTGTGCTTTTTGATTCGGTGAATCCTGTAAATATGTGTGAAAAAAACAATTATATTCCGACGTGATAAGCTACATTAGATGAAATTAATGAAATAGAATGAATTTGGTATTTGGTTTTGCTGGCCATTTAAGGCTGTACATAAAATGCGAACAAAGTTAAATTTATTTCATAGCTTCCTAAATGTACGATGTTCAGAGTATTTAGTTGGAGGGTCAGTTTCGTAGCGATCGATGGGTATAATTAATTCACAAATCTTAAGACATGCTATGCTATCCGAATTTAAATTTAAATGGTCAATAAATGCGTCTTTTGATATTCTGTATTTTTTTTTCACTGGAAGACATACGGTTCAACACTACAGAGGTCTAAGTGGCAAATCCTAAAACTCTTAATTCTTTGTCCATTCTTCTTCTATAGAAATATTCCTTCATGCTTTAACTTAAGTAGATTTTCATAATTCAAGACCTGCAATCTTCGGAGTTATGGCCATTTCCAAGAAGGAAAAGAAAATGGAAGTTTACGAGAACTTGGAGAAGATTGAGCAATTGGAGAAGGAACTTATGGTAAGGTATACAAAGTGAAGGACAGTAACACAGGTCAGTTTTTCGCGCTTAAGAAGCTCAAGATCGAGAATAATGATGAGGGAGTTTCTATCAGCACACAAAGGGAGATATTACTCTTAAGGGCACTTTCTAATAGCTCTTACATTGTAAGGTAAGAAATGTATACACCACCTCAATGTAAACTGTCAATTTGCAAAAAAAAACTACACAAATACTTCAAAAAAAATTGTGTATGAGTTTTGGGTTTCACAAACAATGAATTGACTCTGCATTGGATGTTTTATCAGATTGGTTTCTCGCAAGCTTTACTTTTTAAGGCGAGAGGGGCGTAACCCACTTGAATAACCATTAAAAAGCTTATGTTAAAACAATGTATAGAAGAATTGAAATATGATGTCATCTTACCATCTTAGTGACCCATTATCATGTTTAAGTTCTGTGGTACTGAGTGTTTCTCTAAAATTTAGCGAGCTTAAAAGTCATAAGTATCAAGATAACCATCGTCAAACAAAATAAAATAATAATCAAACTACGAGAAAATTGGCGTAGAAGTTAAAACCACAGGGCAATATGGGCGGATTTAGCCATCGATAAAACCCTAAGAACAAAGGTATCTGCAAGTTATGCAACTTCAAAACATACTAAACATGCATGTTTTAAATTTGCCTCTTATACAGTGATGTTAAACAGAACTATACAGATTTTATTATCACAGTAGAGTATATTAATTTTTTGGCTGATAGAATAGTTCATGGAAGTCTGTTGCCTTCATGGAGACCCTGTATTAAAACTTGTTAATAACATTGGGGTACATCCCTGTTGGTTATTTTGTGATGTATTTATAATATATTAGTATAGCATATTTGTCTTAAGTGTGCTTTTGATTCAGCAAATCCTGTAAATATGTGTGGGAAAAACAATTATATTTGGATGTCTTTGAGTTTGACAAATATCTCTAAATTTAACTTTGTTTTATCATCTGTATTACCAGATATGTTTTCTTCCCTCCAAAAGCAATGCATTTATATGAAATCCCCTATTCAACAGCTATACTGATGAATTAGTATTTTATTGTAGGCTATTGGACGTGAAACAAATAAGGAACAAAGTGGGTAAGCTCCTTCTATATTAAATTCTTAGGAAATAGGTTCTTATATTCCCTCAGCAACTCCACCACCTGTTCACAGTCTATTCATGCCAATAAGCTACAATACTAACCATTTTAGGGAACTCACCTGCAAACTTGAAACAAATATTCAGAGCTTCTGTCCTTTTCTCCTTTGATTCAGCAAATGTAAACAGGGCAAAGAAATCACCTTCTTCTTGCAAAAACCGAAACAAGCAGCAAACATTACATGAGAAAACTAAAGAAAACAACAAGGGAAAAAACCAGGCTTAGATCCCACAAAGAAAAACATCTCACTCACCTGCAAATTGCAAAGAAGTGTGCAACAGAAGATTACGAACGCAGTAGTGGAGAAGGTGGATCTACACTTCACATAAAATGACCAAAATGACTGGAAAACAAGCAAGGATGTAAACAAGTAAAGCAACACCTCGTTCAACGCAACGCTAGTTTCCAAAAAACAGCAAGGATGTAAACAAAGAAGAGCTCTGCGAGAGCTAGAGTCCCTGCCAAATGCAAGAAATATTAGTGAATATATTGGAGTAAATCTGTTTTGTATAGAGTCCCTGCCAAATGCAAGAAATATTAGTGAATATATTGGAGTAAATCTGTTTTGTATAGAATAGCTTGCGCATGTGTTTTGTAAATATTAATGGAACTAAATTTAGCATTATTTTGTAATATAATGCTAAATGGATAGCACAAGCATCAATCAAAACTAAGAAACCAGTCATTATAGCTGTGGCCAGATAGAATCAGAACTATTGGTGGAGGAACAGTGTTGTATATTGCTATGCACTTGCTGCGCACATTATGTGCAAAATATGTTAGT
This sequence comes from Cryptomeria japonica, assembly GCF_030272615.1. Taxonomy (NCBI): domain Eukaryota; kingdom Viridiplantae; phylum Streptophyta; class Pinopsida; order Cupressales; family Cupressaceae; genus Cryptomeria; species Cryptomeria japonica. The sequence continues at coordinate 777,611,811 of NC_081408.1, forward strand.
AGAGACAAGGCAAATGATTTGTTTCCTGAATGCTATATAGTGAATACATCGCAAAGAGATTCTCTTAATTTTTTGGAAGGATTTCTCTTGTAACTTTTAACAATAAAATTTTCAAAACGCTTATGGTTATGGCTTGTTCTTGAAAGAGGCAAGTTCTGGAAAATGGGAAAATAATTTATATGAACATTGTGCTGTCAAGCTAGGCATTATGATAGATATCATACTTTTAACAGAATATACTATAACCTATATATGAAGTTGCAGTACATAAAAAAAGTCTACAATAAAAAACTGTCTCTAAAAATAATCTATGTTTGAAAATGAAAAATTCTTTAATTTAATTATGAAAAGTAGGGGAAAAAAAAGTTTTCACATTTGTTGTCTTCATAATACTTGTATAGCTGCAGGTAAATGCCAGTTTATCATTTCTGATGTAAGCCTTACACAGTATTCATACCAGATTTTATTCTATTGGGATTTTTTTAAACTCTTATTGTTCTTTTGTTTGAACAACGATAAAGCAAACTATTCATAGGAAGTTTCATATGAAGTTAGAGTATGGCATTGATCTCTTCATCTTTAAGCATTGGCTATTTTCAGAGATAGTTTTGATGCCATACCATTTTTAGGTTTCTAAACTTTTAGCTTTACCTGTAGCATCACTTATTCTTGAAACTGTTCATTGTTTGCCCCACTCTTAAAACAGCTTACAAATTCTTTAGTATATGGAATTATAAAGCTAGGCATTCTAATAGGTACCATGCATTTAGGTTGAATAAATTAATTTAGAAACATTGTGTATAATTCAAAGCTTGATAGATTGATATTATTATGTTTTTGGTTCAGCTCTTCCCTATTAGTTTGTGCAAATTGAAGGTAAATTTTTTGCCTTTTAATTGGCTTGTTATATTTTTCATGGTGCTCATGAAAAATAAATCCCAAAACTTAAAATGTGTAGCTATTTAAGGTATGCTCACACATACACATTCATAATTGTAAATTTTATTCATTTAAGCTGAGAGTAGCTTCTGAGGTCAATTTATATAGTAATCGTTGCATTATATTATTCGAAGTTGTAAACAAAAGTTCTTGACTAACAATTAAAAATCTGTCATTTACTCTTCTTATTTTCTTGGGTTGCAGTATTAGATTTTACAAGTGAGGCGGCAATAGATGACGCTTGGATGCCATTTTCTTATTTGAGTGAATTAAATTACCTTCTTGGTGCTAGTAATTTTCGTATTTGAAGAAGAGGATGGAGTTGATTGAAAAGTTGTTGTTGAATCAATATCTGGATCTGTCATGACTTGTGGAGTTGTGTTTGGAGATTCTCATGCTGCACCTCCTAGGTAAATCTTTCAACAAGAGAAGGAAGGTGGTTGCACATAATTCCTATAAAATTATTTGAGTCATCTATATGGCAAAGAAATCAAATATAAATTTATGTTTCCACACCTTAACTAAATTGATTGACTGTCAGAGGTGCATGGTATTAGCTCCAAGTTTCTAAGAGTCCAGATCTTGTTTTTAACTTTATGGCTTTGGTTTGCCAGTCTTGCACTGTGCACTACATCAGTAAACTTTATGACTTCGGCTTGCCAGTGTTGCACTGTGTACTATATCATTTACTGATATAGGAAAACTCAGTGGTTGAGTAATTAAAAGTTTTGGACTTGAATAAATCATAGTGAAAGCAAGCCCATGTTAATTTATGATAAGATCCATTGCAAAAACTCATCAATTATATTGAGTTAGAAACTTGGGCGAGTAATACAACACGGGTATGGCAATTTTCAATGTGTATTTGCAGTTTTCAAATTAAAAATATATCAGAAACTGGAAAGAGACTACTTTGGAAAATTGGAATGATTTCAACCTTGAACATAGAAAATACATTTGCTAAGGTTGATTTTTTGTATATAGATTGAAATGTTCTCATAGAGATTGGTTTCCAGTGGCCTTCTTAAGACTACTTGTTTATCCGTTTTGGCTACTAAATACAAACTAGTTATGCAGATGTTGGGACAACCAGCTTTCCATGTGCAGCTAGAATCTTTAAAAGTCTATAATGAAGAATGGGATAACCAACATTCGGATTATGTAGAAATAAAAGCACCAACTGTTTATAGCTTTGGCATCTCTCTAGTTAGTGAAAATTGGAGATAAGAATAGAAAGTGCACCTCAATGGGTGCTTAAAATTGTTTTTTGCATTGTTCTAGAGGTTAATGAAGGAATAGGAAAAAGAAAAGCAGCGACCATACCTATAGCCAAAGATATGTGTTCAAAAAGTATTTCCTCAAGCATGAATCCTAGTAATATTGTATATTGGTTGTACTTGTTGTGTACCTACACACATTATACAAACTGTGTTAGTAGAGACAAGGCACACCATTTGTTTTTTGAATGTTGTGTAATGAATAAAACACAAAGAAATTCTTTTAATTTTTTGGAAGGATTTATCAGCTAATTTTTAACAATAAATTTATAGAATGCCAGCAAAAATATAATGAATAAACAGTAAATGCTAGTTATTTTTTTATTTTTTATTGTTAAAAATCGATGAGAAAATCTTATGGCATTCAACAAATAGTTCATGTGCCTCGTCTCTACTAACACATTTTGTATGACATTGGTAGGTATGGTGACCGATTTTCTTGTTTCTATTTCTTTTTCTAGCTCTATTAGATCAGTCCTTTGATTTCATAAGTTTAGCTCTATGACTATTTTTAGTTTTATGAATTTCTTCATTTGGCTCTTCCATGATCTATAGTTCAAACTCTACATTGTCAGTATTCTACTATCCAAACAACTTGTGATTTGTTTACAATATGAAATAATGCAAAAATGTAGACATTAGCTTGCTTCTACAAACAATATTGTTGATAAGCACAATTCAAAATCAGTTGCATTACATGTGTTGTACTTCACAACTACATTAGCTTGCTTTGTCAAACAACACTGCTGATAAGCACAGTATTGCATTGATGAATTAAAATAGAATCTTTATATATAGAAGAAATATAGTATTCTCGATTAAATTCTTCTATTGTTGTGCATATGAGATCCTTGGTGGGAGATCACTTGTCGGTTATGTTGAAAGTCTATCTATAGTGGTTACAGAAAACCTAGTTGAATGGAATTAACTTAAATGAAAAATTATAGAAAACCCCAAAATTCAAATCTGTGGAAGACATGTGTGATATTGTAAAGCTCAATTGACTGGAATGAAGCTGAATGCAAAAGTATAGCAAAGCCCAAAATTCAAATCCTAAAGGCATGTTAGATATTGATACTTGAGCTGATGAAAACTAAATGCAAAATTGTAGCAAAGCCCGAAATTCAAATTATCATAACAAATGTTTAGCATTGAAAGCCTACTTGAATGGTATGATATAAAAAAATAAAACATAAGTTACGGTAAAACCCAAAATTCAAATCCACAGAAAACTTGTCTGGTATTAAAAGCTAATTGAATGGAATAAACATAAACCTAAAACTATGGCAAAACCCCATATTCAGATCTCCATAAGACATGTTATGTACTGGAAGAGCCACAGAATCTGCCGTAAATCATAGAACTATTCCAACTTTATGTGGCAAGGAAAGAATTCTCCGGCTCTTTGAATCCACTCAAACCTCAATTAAAAATAAGTCACCCTCTAAAGATTTCATGCTTTAAACAAATTTTCAAACTAAGGATCCAAATGCCGAAATTGTAGAAGACAAGGATCACAATATATATACTCTGTTTCTAAATCTTGGACTAGAAAGATTTCTGCACAACAAAGTCTAACATGAACGAATTGGGCGGATTATAGATTCAACATAACTCAGAATTCGGACTCAAAATTGAATATAAATGCACACATATTATAATCAAACTTGTAGATTTGCAGGAAATTAAGCTCTGGCAATGATATCAGACAAACAATGAACCTAACCTGTAGTCAAAGCAGGGTATCTAGTGAGCTCCTGTCGGTAGTTGTCGATGAAGCTGGCGACGTATAGAGTCTGGTAAAGGGCTTGAGCCTACTGACGCTAGCAAACACAAACAGAAGGAGAAAGTTAAGACAATACAACAACATCTAATGTGCTCAATGTTTTATCCTGATTCTAGTTGTAGGGTTTCGCAGACAAAATGCATTAAAAAAACAAATTCTAGTTACCTACGTATGAGGGGAAACATTACAATTTATTTTCCTAATTGTTATAAATCTACAAAACGAATTCTGAGACAACACTGCACCTTTAATCATGGAAAGCAAACACCCTAACTACAGGGTTTCGTTGATGAAATGCAGGAAGACAAACAAAAACTTACTTGCGAATGAAGGGAACATTACCACTTGAATCCCATAATTATTGATAGACCACAAAATGAATTTTGTAACAGAACTAGGGCTCCATCCATGAAAGGTTGAAGAAACTAAAAATCTAATTACAAGTTTGAATAATAAAATAAACAAATACAGAATTCCACTCAATTGGGTATGAAGGGAGAATAAAATTTTTAAGTTACCCGTATGTGCCTTCTTCAATCTGTTTGAGCTTTTCGAAGCAATGTACGCTGTGAGAACACCATGCAAGGGCTTGCTTCAAATTGAGCTAAACAAAAAACAATACGAGCTAAATCCCTACTCCGTGCTTCTTAATTGTTACATCAGCAAATGATGAATTGGCCTGTAACTGCAGTGTACAGGTGTTACGAAGACAACACGTGAAATAAATGCCATTGCCCAGTTGATGCCCGGCGAAATAAACCCTTCGAGTTTGCAACATGCGAAGTAATGTTTCCAACTGGCAGTAATAAATGGTAATTATGAATGTGTGTCCGGTCAAATAAATGTCATTGCCAAGCAAGTGGCAACTTTCCGACAAGTGAACTATAAGCCGCCTTTTTTCCCGATGCCTTTTCCGGATGGCTAACACTTTCCCGACAAGCAAACCCCCATACAAAAAGCCTATCGGCTTAATTAAACTAGCAGTTGCATGCTTTGTGCCCGCAACAGGAAGCCGATAGGCGGAGTTTGTGTAAATGGAAGATAGGTACTTTTAAAACTGTACCATTACATTTGATCATTTTTATTTATTAGTGAGGTAGAAAAGAAAGAGATAAATGTTTAAAAGGAGATTGTTAATCTAGCATTTGAAATATTTTAATATAGAAAAGCAATTTTCTGGCAAAGTGTGTCATATTCATAATTAGGCAGAAAACAATGATCTAATGTGAAAAAATTCTGTTTTTTGAATCACTAAATTAGAATGATGGAAAGTGGGCATTGTATGACGAAGTCTAAACAAGTGAATAAAAATTCTAAGATGAGAATTGTTCTGAATCATTGAGCATACAAGCTGGAACTGCGAGTGTTGTGTGGATGTCATTTAAAGAAATGAGTAGCACAAAGTAGAATGTCCAAAATTAAATATCATTAAAATTCTCAATGATACATTATAACAAACTATGCATTTATAGAAAGAATTCTTCATTTATCTCATAATAGTCTATTTATTTCATACAGAGTGGTTTTCAACAACCCTTTAGCGCTTTCAAAAAAGGAAGTTCCAGTGAAGATTATAAGTTAGTGGAATAAAAAGTATATTCATTTACTGTTTATTAATTTAAAAGCGACTTTTATTAAATACAGTAACATTCTAGGACACGTCTATTCTGGCTTCAAAACGACAGTACGGATTGACTAACATGCGTGTTAGTCGTGCGTTTTACATCATCAATTTTGCAATAAATGACTGCAATTGACTAACACGTCGCTATCACGCTGTACAAAAGATCTGTTTTACTTGTATGCCTAGGCACAGATACATCATGACCAAAACAACATATTATATAGGACAGTGTACATGCACTCAAATTCTTTGAAATGAATATGCACCTTATTTGTTCTAAATTTTTGTGCCCATTTTTAGGGAATGTTTGGATTAGCCAATAGGCTATATTTTGTAATATCTTTCACCAGGAAAGTTGTCTCATACTGGAAAAAAATCTTCCAAATAGTTCAAACAATCCTTGCCTCAGTCTTGAAAACAAATTTTGACTCAACAGCCAATATTTTCATTTAAAAGGCTGCAAAAACCTTATCTCAAGCTCAAGAATCTAGTAGCTCTAAAATCACAATATTTTTACATCACTTTTTATTTATTGTTAAAAGATTGATCCAGTAGCTTAGGAAGATTGATTTTGGTTCGTCTCATTTTTTAGGAAATTCTGTTTTGACAGGGTTTCATAATATTTTTCGTGCAAACTGTGCCCATTTTTTCTCATCAACATCGTTAACAGCATGACACAATCTTGTGTAGAATCTTGAAATAAGTCATTTGCCATGATTTCAATTTTCAGCTGACCCGACTCTATTTCTTTAACACCTCTTGAGCCAAAACCAAAAATGTACATGAATCTGGAGCTATCTGCCACTACACAAAATAGTCTTCTTTTTTTTGCTCCCCCTGTGATGAAAAATGTAAAACAGGAAAACCTATGCCAGAGCCTTCTAGACACTACATAACTCTCTCAACATTTGCCACATCCAAACGTCAAGGCATGTGGGTTATTAACAAATTCCATCTGATCCTTGAAAACCCCATATCCCTGCAATGAACTGACAGAGCTATAGTTTTATGTGCGTTCTCTTGCATTGATATTTGGGAATATATCTGCCACACATCTAAAACACCAATCACAAGACGACAAAATTATTTTCATCAAAATTTTGCATTAAAAGCATGTATGTTGGAATGACACATTAGGAAGGAAATTATAGGAAGGAAATTATACAAGAAATCCTGACAGTTTGATTGGCTAAATGGAGATAGATTAATCACAATTTAATGTTGGTGCAAACAACTTAGATGATACTGTTATAAGGCTAGAAATCAAAGGACAGACAATGATACTTAGTAAATCATATTCAACTAAATTAGGTGATTTTAATCAACACATATTAAACTCTTTCTAGAGTATAATGTCTACTTTTTCACCGATTTATCCAAGCTTGTCATCTCTGATAATTTTCAACTAAACATGAAATTCATTTCACCATTCAAAATATCCTTGGGAATAAGTTTATCATAAGAAGATGGCTTGGCCTCCATGATGCAATTTGGAACAAAACCCAATTAACACGTGGATACGGGAAAAAAATTATTAAGTATTGTAGATGATAAATCTATAAAAAATATGCTTCATCTGAAAATATGCGGTTCATGATGTAAATAGGAAATACATTAAAGAAACATTCCAGTTGCCAAGACATAGATTTATCACCTACGGTATTACATAGATCAAACTGTAGGAAGGGATATGAGGCGGTCGTGGAAGATGCGCTGATTTGTAAGTATAGAGAAGAATGTACATTTATGCAAGAATTTGCAACATGATCACCATTATCTTCTTCAAAATGCAAGACTTTGATAACTTATCAATAGTAACCTTTATAATGCCATTTGGTAGAGCGAAGAATATGGCAAGGCCACATGAAAGGAGCACTCCCCACCACTGCAATTGACGTTGATCCTTAAACGAATCACAGAATATAATGGTTACTGTTAAAGTCAAGGCAAGAATCATGAAAAACCACCACTTTGGTATTGCTTTGTACTTTCTCACGAGCCTAGAGTGCACATCCATTTTTCTATCTTAGAACGTATGTATCCTGAGATTCCATATGTCTCTGCAATTACAAATTATAAACCATTAAGACTATAATTTCTAAATCTTAAAAAAAATCAGAATCAGAATCATATTATAGTGAAAGGAATAGAGAAATATTACTTTGCATTGAAGATGACTGGGTGCATGACTGCGGCAAACAATGTTGCAAATTCTATGCTATAAGAAAAAACAAAAAAAGTGCTCATATGTAACTGGCCATACTTCTCATAGGAACAATATCGAATCGACTTGATATTTGACTTTGATGCAGACATTATTTAAAATGAACCATTTAGTTAAATCTAGCAATTGATCACATATTGATAGATCGGTATACTTTTGTATGTATATACTAAAACCAAAGTATGTATATACTAAAACCAATTCCACTTTTCTATCATAGGCCAGGAAGAATCACCAAAGTAATCTCAAACTTGATAACTTGCGTTCCTTATAAATGAAATATAAACAATCTAAGAAAAAGATTCAACTCATCAAATAAATTATAAAATATTTGTTTTGCATTGATCCAAATTATCACATAATAAGATGATGTACATAAAATCTATCACCTTGAATGGTTCCAAAAGCTAAATTGTAGCTCTAGCAATCAAAAATCTAAAAGAGCATCCAGATTTCCATGCAACTTCCAAATGTGCCAGCAGTAAAATAGATTACTTGAAGAAATTAGAAATTATGTTCTTCATTGCAAAAAGCCAAATTCCCTGAATGAAACTTCTCACATAAGGATAAGAGATTGACACTCATGCTGAATTGATTGGCCACAACCATGGAGAGCACAAAGATTTTTAACCAAAAGAAATTTCTTGTGCATGCTCTAACAAAATTTCTAGAAATAGCTATGCTTTTGAGTATTTCCAAATTCAAAATGTAAAGATGGTTAGAGTTTAACAACTTCTTTCTAAATCTAAGACAACAAATAACATAGGAAGTGTCATTTTCCTGCTTGCAATGATATATAGCAAGGCAAGTTACCAAAGTGCTTGAAAGATGAAACTTATACTCAAACAAAGTATTTCACAGTACAATTAATCTTTAATTTAATATTAAATAAGCATCTTCTATACTAGTATAGGTTCAAATGCTATTGTCCAACCAAGCTGCATTTAAAAAATTATCTATATACTAAATGCCGAGGATTTTTAATCTGAGATTTACAAAATTATCAATGTCTCGAATCAAAGGAAGTTAACTCTGCATTTTACTTTAATGCAGGTTCTATACTTGAAATGAATCACTCTGTTAATTATGGTTTTGACGTCTTTGGTCAATCACATGTAAAACAGTATGAATCTCTATTTATATGCTAAAACTAATACCAAATTTATGTCATGCATCTAGAAAGAATTACCAAAATAATCTTGAGCTTGATCACTTGCGATCCTTTTTAATTTCATGTTCAATTGATAAATTAAAAAATATGTGATCTGCATTGACTGAAACTTAACAAAAAAATGATAAGATGATTCACAGCCAAAATGAGATCATCCAGAAAAACCATGTCAATTAGAGGCTCCAAAAACTTGATAAAAAACTTGATGTTCATCCTAACAATCAACTGTCAAGAGAGATGCATATATCACCTAAAAACTGTCACACATGTCAAGACCAGATCTGACTACTTCAAGAATAAGACAGACTCAAACAACTTCATACAAGAAGTTAACTCTAATCAATGTCTCGAATCAAAGGAAGCTAACTCTGCATTTTACTTTAATGCAGGTTCTATATTTGAAATTAATCACTTTGTTAATTCTGGTTTTGATGTCTTTGGTCAATCACATGTAAAATGGTATGAATATTTATTTATATGCTAAAACTAATACCAAATTTTTATCATGAATCTAGAAAGAATTGCCAAAATAATCTTGAACTTGTTCACTTGCGGTCCTTTTTAATTTCATGTTCATAGTCTTATGAAACAAAACAACCTACAAAAATTCCAATTTCTTCAATTGGATATCTCAAAAATCCATTTTAAATCATATCACACACATATATATTTAATAAAGAAAGTCAAATTATATATACAGATCGGCAAACACAAGTACTGCTAAAGAAACAACCAAAGAAGCTAACACAATTGTAGCTGAAATATAAAAACCGAAATTCAAAACTTGGATACTTGAATTCGTTAAAAGTTGGCGCTAGATAGCCATTTCAGTACACCTCAAAATCTTGGATCTATTATCGAAACCCAAAAACATTATTGAAAGGAAAAAGAAAAACTTAAAAAGATACCAGAAAACATAATCATATTTTGCATAAAACATAGCAAAGTCTGATACAAACGAAATATAAGGAAATCACACCTTAGCCACTGTATCAATCTGATCTTCTCAATTTCCAGCCAAAAAAAATTGCAACATAGTTCAAATTTTGAACCCAAACATTTCCATATGCTTCAAATACTTGTCCTTCACACTACAGCATGACTCCATGATTTTGAGCTTCACAACAATTTTCGCAACGCATCCTTCCACAAAATTGTTAAGATAAACTAGTGGGTATTACCGATTAACTGCAAAAAACCAAAAACCCCAAAAAATTAAATCCTATAAGCAACTGCAAGAACAAAAAATTAACCGTATTAAACCTAATTGCCCTTACTCTGTGAATAAAAATGCCCAATTTTTTATCTCGCATGGAAATGAGGGAAATAACGGTGCATTCAACAAATAGGTATCTAAAAAACATAGATTCTTCTTCCGCCATTATCCACAAACAAAACAGAAGCTAGGTTCTTTGTCTTCTGTAATTTGACGAACCCTAATGTTTTAAGAAATCCCTACTCAGCAGAGGCTTTGGATATAAATGAAGGCAAGCAAAAAGATATTTGAAGAGACAATAGAATGAGGAGCATATGAGTTTCTTCTCTTCATCCTGGGCATCAATTTTCTCTGAATGCAAAGTGAATTCATCGTCATACTCTGCGAGGCCACCATGAACTGGTAAGCATTCAAACCAATAAATGTTTGTCCAATATTGAGTGCACCACCATCAAATGTTCAACTCACACCACCATCAAATGTTCAACTCAAATGAATTAACTTCGCTGACAAATACGTAGAAGACGTACTACATACATCTCGCCAAAAATTAATACAATGTTATAAATAAAAACCTTAAACGTATTTTTTAGTCAGCAGAAAACTTGACGGAAACGTGTCGGAAAATTATTTTTTCCGGATGGCTGACACTTTCCCGATCAAAAAACCCCATACTAAAAGCCTATCGGCTTAAATATAAATAAACTTTTTATGATCATTACGGAAACTTTTCTCTCTTGATTGTTCAATATGAGAAAAATTATGACAAAATTTAAACGATAAAAGTTCAAAGCAAACCAATTCGATGTGCATGTGAAATGAAAACTCAAATATATTATCATTATGATGAAGTCGACAGTGTTTCTCCCGATTGAAATAATTAAAAATAAAATCCCAGCTGAATTATAAGAACATCAAAAAATGTCAGTGGTGAAGAAAACAGTGACCTGAAACTTTTATTAATAATCCTGATGAGAATGGTATCCAACAAAAAACGGTAAGTTTCAATATTCAAGATCGAAGCCTTCGAATAAACATCGTCTCATTTAGTACTTCTTAATTTGACTCATTATTCATAACTAGCTATAACCCTTTGAATGAAAGAAAGGAACGTGTCTAATTATTGGAGATTTATTCCTTGCAAATTAGAATCTAGAATTTTGAGTTGCCATTTTATTTCAGATTGATGTCTTAGCAAATGAGTTATTAATTGAAGATATCAAGTTTCCAAAATCTATTAGATTTGAAAGAGCTGCTTTTGCATTAGATTGTGTGGTAGTTTTTGTATCAACATTTTGGATCATGTTCTAAGATCCATCATAGGTTGAGTATGAGTAACAGACCAGGCCAACTTAAAAAGAGGGAAAAAGAAAGGAAGGTGACAAAAGAAATGAAGTAAGAGGGAGAAAATAGAAAATAAAAAATACAATAAAAAATGGAAAAGAAAGAGGAGTTGATATAATACTCTATAGAGATTATTAATTAAAGAAAAGAAGAATTGTGAATGTTAAATGGGTGAAAGAAAGTGAGTGATTTAAGGATAGGCAAACCAAATGTATTAAACTAAGAAATAAAGATTCTGTAAATTAAATAACTATAAGAATGACTAGAGCAACAATAAACAACAATTATACTAATCACCAAATTAGCAAATATATATATATATATATAGGGAATAATAAACTAAATAAAAAATAAGCTTGACGTAATCAAAAAAGGAGAAGGTAGACCAATAAGAATGCTTATAAGATTTATTATAACTATATATGATAAGTATACTATAAGTATTAAATTTATATTTAATAACTTTAATAAAAAAGGTTTACAATAAAAAAAGAAATTAATAAGCTAACTAAAAACAATTAAAAAAAATTAATTAAAAAATAAATATTTATAAGTCTATTTATAAGCTTGCTAAAAACAAAACTGAAAATAAAATAGAACCCTACATATACACACAAAGTAAACAAGAGAACCTAATAAAGCAATAAAAATTAAAATAAAGAAACAATGAAGAAGAAAAATTTCATGAACAAAACAAATAAGAATAAGTACAAATAAAGAAAAAGAAAAGAGGCAAAGTAACCTAAAAAACATATAAGCATACAGAAATAGCAATATACTTATAAGCGTACTTATAAGCATGCTCATGAGCATTATTATAGGTATACTTATAATCTTACTGAAAACAAAACTATAATAATATGGTTAGAAGTCTATTTATAAGTCTATTTATAAGCTTGCTAAAAACAAAACTGAAAATAAAATAGAACCCCACATATACACACAAAGTAAACAAGAGAACCTAATAAAGCAATAAAAATTAAAATAAAGAAACAATGAAGAAGAAAAATTTCATGAACAAAACAAATAAGAATAAGTACAAATAAAGAAAAAGAAAAGAGGCAAAGTAACCTAAAAAACATATAAGCATAAAGAAATAGCGATATACTTATAAGCGTACTTATAAGCATGCTCATGAGCATTATTATAGGTATACTTATAATCTTACTGAAAACAAAACTATAATAATATGGTTAGAAAAAAAAGATCACCAAAGAAGAAAAGATAATTAAAAAATCCTATAATACTAAGAAAGAAGAGAACCAAAATGCAAATAAAATTATAACTAAACTAGAAAGAGAATAGTATGAATGATAAAAGAGAAGGGGAAGACAGGAAAAGGAGGGGAGTGAGGGGGGGATGGGGTGTGGAAGGGTGTGGGAAGCAGGGAGGGTAGATGGGGGCCAAAGGACACGTGGAGAGAAAAATTCAAGGAAAATCATGGTGGCGATTTCTAAGGTTGGAAAATAAAGGATGCCAAGAGAAACTTAGGCTTCGTCCATCATCATGATTGAGGTTCAAGGGATGATTTATAATTTCTATAGCTTTTTTCAGCTTCCTCTTGATGAAGTTTTCTTATCTAAACAAAATTTGAGTCTTTTAGAGACAAATGTGGTGTTTGTTGGAGGAGGAATGGTTAGTTAAGGCTGATTTAGAAACACATTTATGTTTGATGTCAATGCTATGCTCTTTGATCCTAGTGCTAAAATATTGTCTTGTTTCACCTATGTAAGGTGTGCTGCATTAGAAAGGTATCGTATAGACTTCTAAATTAGAAAGACTGTCTTTAAAATCTTTGAGAGATGGGATACAACTTCTCAAAGTTGAAATGGGCTTGAAAGCATAATGAGGGTTTTTTTTGGACTAAGGATCTTATTAATTTTGGGTAAGTACAACAAGTTGTGGTACCAAAATGGTGCCACTTTTTTATCTTTTCATAAAAACACATCATTGACATGAAATGGTTGTCCAAACCTTCGGGTTGGATTCCCAAGGCAAATCCAACCCAAAGGGCTGGTATTCTCCAATACAGACCATTTGGCGAGCACCAAATATGGCACTCACAAAATTCAAAATTTTGAATTTTCACATTGCATGCCAAATGTGAAAATTAAAATTTTTGCATTTGGCGCACACCAAATGTTCAGACATTGTTAAATGTTGTGCATTATTAATTTTTGCATTTTTTCAATTTGGACACAAGTTATACCCACCCCTGAAGGAGAATTTATACATGAAACATAACATTTCAATATAAGTCACATTTCAATGTCTTTTTTCTTTCTTATACTTAAGTTTTATTTCATGTATATATTGGAAGGATGTTTGAGAGTGGTTTTTATGTTATATTTCATGTATATATTGGCAATATATTTGAGAGTGGTTTCAGCTCTATAGAAATTATAATGTAGATTCTAGTTTTTAGAGGATCATATAAAATTTTAGAGTTAGTCAAATTTCAGTAATCAACATGTCAAATTTCAATAATCAGCATGCTCCTATTAGCATTTTTTATCTTTGTATCTCACTCTCTTTATCTTCCCCAAACACTAGACCTATCTCTCTCCCTCTCTTGTCTCTCTCACTTATCTCTCCCCTCTCTAGGTATATCCCACCCTCTCTATCTTTCAATCCTTCCTTACCCCCATTTCTATCCTTGACTCCCTCTCTCTCTCTTCTTCTCTCTCACTCTCTTATTGTTTCTCTCCCCTCCCTCTCCATTCTCTTGATCACTACCTATCCTTTTTATCCTCTCTCTCCCCATATCTAGGGCTCTCCATCCCTCCCTATTCACCTCACTACCTCTCCCTCCCTATATTATTGCTCACCTCTCTCTCCCCCTCTAGGTTTCTCACCTATCTAATTGTCTACATGAAGGTGTAGAGGAGGGGATTTGTCACCTCCAAGATGATGAATCTCAAAGGACAAATCGATCTGCCACTACCTCACTTAAATTGGTGCTTAAGATGAACCAAGGGATATGAGATATAGAACTAAGATAATACAAGACAAACAGATCTTCAAGACAGTTTTGGTAACTCTCTGTGACTAGGACAAATGCGTGGAACTAGGACTCTAGCGTGATGTGATACTATCTTGTACGGATATAAACAAAGAACCATCAGAGAAGGGACTAACGGTCGTATACATAAATGAAATAAGTATGATAATATAAAAATATAGACAACTAGGAAATAAAGTGAAATAAGAGAAAAGGGAAGAAAGTAGACAAATGATGGGTCCATGCTATGAAGCCTCTAGCTAGATAAATATTCTCTGATGCAACCTCCACACAAGCCAGAAAGGAAAAAAATTTAGGGCTGCTTGGGGACTAGCCTCAATCAAATCCCTATTTTTGTGTTTCCACCTCCACAGATAGCTAGATAGATTGATAGAATAAAAGATAAATGCAAGATAAGATAAATGATAGATGATAAATGATAGAAGAGGGATGTAATAAATCCCAAGATGCCCAAAGACAAGATAAATAGATAGTTATTACTAAAGAGGCTTGAGAAAGCCAAGAGAGTTGCAAGACATATTGTGAGAGCTTGAGAGTGTTGTAGAAAACTGGAGACTATTGTAGCAAGACCAAGAACAAGAGAAAGTTGTGAGAGCCAAGAGAGAGACCAAGAGAGTGTAAGAGAGATTGAATAAACAAGAGAGCTTGAATGGAGAGAAAAGACAAATTTAAAATGAGAGAAGAGGAGGGAAAAGAGGGCTAGCGAGCCATTTGAAAGATTCGGGGTCATTTCCATCGACATGCGAAAGTGACAAGTGGAAAGGCACGCTCAAAACTGACATTCAAACATTAAGTTGTCATGGGATGAATGCACGAACGTCTATGCAGTGCGCTAGTGTCCAAATGAATCATGCTCGAAAACTACAAGAGACAAGGGAGTCACGTGGCTAACAAGACTGACACCACAAGGGAGCTATTGAAAAGGGGGTCTTGAGCATCATGAGAGGGAAAAGGCTTATGCAAGGGCTGAAGTGAGCCTACTCAAGTGCTAGGGGAATATACACCAAAGTGGTTACAAAAGATGTAGATAAAATTACAAAGGGGTATGCAATTTTTGACACTACATTTTGCCCCCACTTTAGCGGGCTTATGAATGAACATGAGTATGCACGGTAAAGGAAATATACTAAACAAGAAATAACATCATGATACCAAAAGGATTCTGTAGAGGAAGCAAATAAATCTCCAAGCCAAGGAAGCATGCCCCCAAGTTGAAGACCTACAAAACAAATGCATTAGATAGAAGAACCTACACAAGAGAACAAGGTTAGAGAATAAGGGAATCCCAAGACAATAGGGTTAGAACATGAAAGGACATAACAAAGAAACTACAATCTTGAGTCAACAAAATAAAAGAGACCTCGATGTAAAAGGTTGTCTCAGTACCATGCGTCATCCCCAAAATAACAAGAAACAATAAATAGAGGAAGTCTAAAATGAAGAGAAGAAAATAGGGATTGATCATTTCAAATAAGAATGAACCCAGAAGTCAGAGAAGCAATCAATATCGAAGAGATGGTACATGACCCATACACTAGCTTGATGCATCATTAGTAGTCATGATGATAATAAAAAAGATAGATCTAGAAAGTCATGTTATGCCAGATGATCAAAGATGAGTAGCACCAACCTTGCTATGAAGGAAGGCCACTACCAAAAGATAAGATAAATAAGATAGTTGCGATAGGGAGGAAGATTTTTATTGATCAAATGAGGTTGCCCCTAGAAAGATGAAGCTAAGATTTGAAATAAATTTACTCAATATATTGCAAACATCCTAGCTGCAGACTAACATGTCGGATGATAAGATAAGGGATAGAGATAAATGATAGATAAGACAGTGTAACAGAAACAAGCCTTGCTTTGGAGGAAAGCTCCTTGTTACAAAAAGATACAAGATAAGTGGCCACCATTGGTATGAGATACGCCAATACAAATAGGAAAGTACATTATGCTAGATATTCATACGATAGCGTGATGAGATAGATAGATTTTGTGGGCATGGGTAGTGACATGCTAGATAGCCATGAGATTGGGTGATCAAAGATAGATCCGGTAAGTAGTAGATTGGCCCCTACAAAGGCAAGAAAAAGCAATAGATCAAATGGTTTGGCCCACATCTAGGAAAAGAAAATGATAAATAAAAAGATCAAGTGGCTTGGCCCCCACCTAGGCAAACATGAAAAAGTGATAAAAGGATAGCCATCATGACAGGGGAGAGATATATAGTCACCATGACGGGTGAGAGATAGAGACATAATAAGAAAGCAAAGCAGATTGAAATATGATAAAGATGTTCAAGATAGAGATACACCTCAATGTCACTTTCTATGTAAAGAAGAACAAGGAGGCATATCAATACATGAAATATCGAAGACACCTGATTGATGAAGTTGTTGAATCTTGTCATTCAAGGCCTTACATTCACTAGTGGAATGGCCAAGCACTTGATGATACGCACAAAAATAATCATTCTTAGGAAAATTATTATGTGTAGGAGGAGGAAGAGAAATTAAGTAGGCTCTAAGAAGCCACAACAATACATGTTCTTGCTTAGATAAAGGATGTGGGGCATGAAATAACCCTTTCTCTTGATGAGGAGATTTTAATTGCTCACAAGAAGAAGAAGATGTAGGAACATTAGAGAATGAAGGGGATGAAGACAAAGGAGAAGCTTTGTAACCTAAACCCACTATAAAAGAGTGTGATTTTGATTTCAAAGGGACCTTAAATCCTTGTCCCATGTGCCCAAGGCCATCTCCTTTATATCCATACTTGGAAGCAATATTGAACCTTGGACCATAACGTGATTGCAATTCCTCCAAAGGGGGAGGATCACTTTTAACGGTGTAGCCAATGGTGTTCACATGATCTTCCAATACAAAAGAATAATCATCTTTGATAGCAGTTGTGAATGGTACTTTTGGAAAGTTAAAGTGGATAGGGTTGACTTTATGTTCTCCAATGAAGGAGCTTGTAAAGTCTAAGGAACCCCAATCATTACCAAGAGATGCATTTGATTGAGAAGGAGTAGACTTGGACTTTCTATTTTAGGAGGATATTTTTTAGGGACAACCTTCTCATGGGTTTCCTCTTTAAGAGGGTCCATGGGAATAGTTGTAGGCATATTAGAAGATAAAGATGGAATATAATTTTGAAAGGTAGGTGTAACTAAGGCATGACCAGCTGCTGCGATTTGACATAAGTGCATAGCTTCAGGATCAGCCTTGATTGTAACTACCTGATTGTTAGCAACAAACTTAATAGAACCATGAAGGGTAGAACTGACCACTCCTAAAGCATGAATCCAAGGTCTACCCAAGAGAATATTATATGATAAAGGTCTTGGCATAACATTCACCAGGGTTGGGATACTAACTAGTCCAATATTTATAGGCAAAATAACAGTGTCCAAAGCGGTTTTACTAGTATTATCAAAACCACAAATAAACATGGAAGATATAGAAAGAGACTAAGGATCCACGCTACGAAGTCTCCATCCAGATAAATATTCTTTGATGAAACCTACACATAAGCCAAAAAGGAAAAATGTTTGTGGCCGCTTGGGGACTTGTCTCGATCAAATCCTTGTTTTGGTCTTTCCACCTCCATATACAACTAGATAGATTGATAGAATAAAAGATAAATGCAAGATAAGATAAATGATAGATGATAAATGATAGAAGACAGATGTAATAAATCCCAAGATGTCTAAAGACAAGATGAATAAATAAATATTACCAAAGAGGCTTAAGAAAGCCAAGAGAGTTGCAAGAGATATTGTGAGAGCTTGAGAGTGTTGTAGCAAACTAGAAACTATTGTAGCAAGAGAAAGTTGTGAGAGCCAAGAGAGAGACCAAGAGAGTGTAAGAGAGATTGAATAACCAAGAGAGCTTGAATGGAGAGAAAAGAGATTTAAAATGAGAGAAGAGGAGGGAAAAGATGGTTGGTGAGCCATTTGAAAGATTCGAGGTTGTTTCCACTGACATGTGCAAGTGACAAGTGGAAAGGCACACTCAAAAATGACATTCAAAAGTTAAGATGTCATGGGATGAATGCACGGTGTGCAGATGTCTATGTAGCACGCTAGTGTCCAAATGAACTGCGCTCAAAAATAGCAGGAGACAAGGGAGACATGTGGCTAACAAGATTGATGCCACAAGGGAGGTGGTAAAAAAAGGGGTCTTGAGCATCATAAGAGGGAAAAGGATGATGCAAGGGCTGAAGTGAGCCTACTCGGGTGCTAGGGGAATGGACACCAAAGTGGTTACAAAAGATGTAGGTCAAATTACAAAGGCGTATGCAATTTTTGACACTACAGAAGGGAACAAGCGACTTGGTGATAAAGGACATAAAAGGGAAAGGAGGTGAGAGGTCTAGAGGAGAGAGAGAGAGAGAGAGAGAGAGAGAGAGAGAGAGAGAGAGAGGTGAGATGGGGGTTTAAGGAGGCTGGGTGATAGAGGTAAACATAGAGGGGAAGGGAGGTGAAAGGCCTAGAGGGGAGAGAGAGGTGAGATGGGTGTTTAAGGAGGGTGGGGGGATAGAGAGGTGAACATGAATGAAATGAGATACTTAGGGATGAAGGACATAAAGAGGAAGGGAGGTGAGAGGACTAGAGGGGAGACAGAGGTGAGATGGGGGTTTAAGGAGGGTAGGGGGGTGGGGATAGAGAGGTAAACATGAAGGGAATGAGAGACTTGGTGAAAAAGGGCATAGAAGGGAAGGGAGGTGAGAGGTCTAGAGGGGAGAGAGAGGTGAGATGGGGATTTAAGGAGGGTGGGGGGATAGAGAGGTAAATATAGAGGAGAAGGGAGGTGATAGGCCTAGAGGGGAGAGAGAGAGGTGAGAGACTTGGGGATAAAGGACATAAAGGGGAAGGGAAGTGAGAGGCCTAGAGGGGATAGAGAGGTGAGATGGGGGTTTAAGGAAGGTGGGGGAGATAGAGAGGTAAACATGAATGGAATGAGATACTTAGGGATAAAGGACATAGAGAGGAAGGGAGGTGAGAGGCCTAGAGGGGAGAGAGAGGTGAGATGAGGGTTTAAGGAGGGTGGGGGGCATAGAGCAGTAAACATGAAGGGAATGAGAGACTTGGTGATAAAGGGAATAGAAGGGAAGGGAGGTGAGAGGTCTAGAGGGGATATGGGGTTTTAAGGAGGGTGGGGAGGATAGAGAGGTAAACATAGAGGGGAACGAAGGTGAGAGGCCTAGAGGGGAGAGAAAGGTGGGAGACTTGGGGATAAAGTAAATAGAGGGGAAGGGATGTGACAGGCCTAGAGGGGAGAGAGAGGTGAGTTGGGGTTTTAAGGAGGGTGGGAGGATAAAGAGGTAAACATGAATGGAATAAGATACTTAGGGATAAAGGACATAGAGATGAAGGAAGGTGAGAGGCCTAGAGGGGAGAGAGAGGTGAGATGGGGGTTTGAGGAGGTTTGGGGGGATAGAGATGTAAACATGAAGGAAATGAGAGACTTGGTGATAAAGGGCATCAATGGGAAGGGATTTAAGAGTTCTAGAGGTGAGAGAGAGGTGAGATGGGGTTTTAAGGAGGGTGGGGGGGATATAGAGGTAAACATGAAGGGAACGAGAAGGGTGGGGGGGATATGATGTCCCAATGGGTCATATGGTGTCTTAAAAGGTCACATGGTGTTCTAACACATGTGTGGCCCCTTACAACCCCAAATGATCCCTAACAACACCATATGACCCCTTAGAACACCATATAACCTCTAACGATACCACATGACCCCTTAGGATACTATATGACCCCATATGACCCCTTAAGACCCCATATGACCCTTCAAGATACCATATGACCCCTTAGGACACCATATGATCCATTTTAACATACTAGTACACGATGATGTAATAAGGGGTCATATGGTGTCCTAACACATGTGTGGCCCCTTAGGACCCCATATGAACCCTAATGACACCATATGACCCCTTAGGACCATATGATGTCCTAATGGGTCATATGGTGTCATGAGGGGTCATATGGTGTTTTAACACATGTGTGGCCCCTTAGGACCCCATATCACCCCTAGTGACACCATATTGTTAGATGACTCAGATAAATGGTGAACAACTAAGAGGGAGGGTGAATCAGTTGTTAACAGATTATAAAACTTTAAGCATTAAAACCTTATAATTGAAATACATAAACCAAATACCGAAATAGCAGATATAACAGTTAAGCACAAATATAATACATAGAACAATTACCAACCATCCACAAAAGATAACACCAAGGTTTGTACGTGGAAAACATAGTAAAGGGAAAAACCACGATGGGAAGCCTACCCATAGTCAGATAATACTTCTACAATAATAATGTGATTACATAAAGAGGGTCTTGCATATGTAGGAAGGCCAATAGCCTAGAGTTCACTACTCATCACAAAAGGAGCCTCACTAACTACAAAATAAATCTAGACTACAATCCGGAAAGAAGAGTGAACTACAAGAATAACATCTCCTATGCTTGAATATAGTTCCGGTTAAGCTCAGTACCAGAGGTATTAAACCTCTTTCACCAACCCAATTCAATCACCTATGATTGACCAGAACCTCTACATATGATTACAACCTTATTCACTCACAGATAAACCTATATCCTAAAAACCCATAGGCCCATTTTCCTATGATCTACAAAGAGATCTTACATCATATTTATACCAACCCAAGACCTAAACAATTAGGTCGGCCACCTAAAAGATAATACAATAAATTCATAACATAAACCCACAATCTAATGATCAACCAAGTTGGCCTAAGACCGAAACAACATAATCTAATCAATAGATCCAACTGGTAACACATCAGGATCATCCACCAACATGTTACATAAATTGGTCCATAGCCTAGCCGAATAAGATAGCATTAGGTTCAGACCCAAATCCAACACCACCAATCAATAGGAAAAAGAACAAGATAGCCACTAGAATCTCAAAAGCCATCTAGAAGCTGCACCAACACCACTTATCACATGTATCAAAAGATTTTCAACAAAGCTCTATCGATAGAACCCTTACCGGTGACCAAAAGGCTTACTAGAACATATGATAGCTCCTGAGTCATCAAATCCTGAACCAACTAATCATGATACGCATATAAATAGCATGAATGATATATCCAAACCAATTCCACAAATTGAAGCATACCAAAGCATACCGGATCAATATCATAATCCAACCGCTCTATTGGAACCTACCATAAATCATTAAACAACCAAAACAATTAGTGTTACCATCAATGACAAAACATCAATGCAACACATAATCAATCTCTCCAATTGCCAACAATCTCCCCCTTTGGAATTGATGGCAACACTAGATTTGAAAAACATCCAAGTGTCAAGAAAGTCTCCCCCAAAGGAAGACAACCAACAATCTCCCGTAAGATGATATTACAATGAAGTTAACAAACTCCCCCTATGAATGATATCCCCGTTAAGCTTTGTTTTCTCCCCTTTGACTAATGTTCAATTAAGCTCTGTTTTTCACATATATCTATCCCCTTTGACATCAAATGCCAAAAATATGACATAAACATCAAAGAAAAATCATAAATCCACTAAACCACACAGCTGATTACTCCCCCTGAGTATTAGCACCAACATATAAATCCACAATGAATAGCATCTTTGTAAATGCATACTAGACTGATGCCAATCGACATCATTTAGGTCTCTACTGGAGGGGCAAAAACCCCCAATTTGTCTCTGAAGAACTCAAATGATTCCTTAGGCAAAGGTTTAGTGAAGATATCTACAATATGCTCTTTAGTGTTTACATAAACTAGTCTGAATTTATTTGCTTCCACCTTCTCCTTCAAAAAGTTTTACTTGATAGATATGTGCTTTGTCTTAGAATGAAATACTGGATTCTTTGATATGTCAATAGCAGTAGAGTTATCACAGTGAATAACTACCGGTTCATTACAATCCACCCTTATATCCTTCAACATTTGCTTCTTTGTGTACAATTAGTAGCAGCAACAACATACTCAACTTCAACAATAGATAAAGAGGTACATGACTACTTCTTGTTGATCCATGAAACAATTTTCTTTCCAAGAATGAAAGCTCCACCGGATGTGCTCTTTCGGTCATCAACATCTCTAGCCCAATCTGCATCTATAAATGTACATAGTGTAAAATCATCATTTTTAGGATACCACAAACCATATTCAGTTATTCCTTGCAAATACCTAAAAATCCTTTTCACCGCACTCTCATGATTCTCTCTAGGATCACTCTAATATCTTGATACAATACAAACTGCATTCATTATATCTGGTCTAGTCTGAGTCACATATAACAGACCTCCAATCATAAACTTGTACCTTGTAGGATTTACTAGTGTTGATGCATCTATCTTAGTCAATTTCTCACTTGTAACCATAGGTGTACCAACCAGTTTAGAATTTTCAATACCAAATTTCTTCAACTCCCTAGCATAGTTAGCTTGACAAATGAAAATACCTTTATCAGTTTGAGTAATCTACAAACCTAAGAAAAATTTAATCTCCCCAATCATAGACTTCTCAAATTCATTCTTCATATTATCAAATAATTCCATACACAACTTATCCTCACTTCCAAAAATGATATCATCAACAAAGACTTCAACAATCAATATGTCATCATCAATGATCTTATAATATAAATTACTATCAATATTACCTTTAGTGAAACCAATCTTCAAAAGATATTTATCCAATCTTGCATACCAAGCTCTAGGGGCTTGTTTCAATCCATATAAAGCTTTCCTTAACCTTCAAACCATTTTTTTGTCATCTAAAAGTGAAAATCTATCAGGATGCTCAATGTAAACTTCCTCTTCAAGATCTCCATTCAGAAATGCACACTTAACATCCATCTGATAAACCTTGTAGTTATTATGGGTAGCATAAGCAAGAAATAATCTCACAGCTTCAATTATAGCTATCGAGCAAAAGTGTCATCATAATCAATTCCTTCCTTCTGAGGATATCCTTTACAAACTAATCTAGCCTTATTCCTCACAACTTGACCATCTTCATTCAATTTATTCCTAAAAACCCATTTAGTCCCAATAACATTCTTTTTTTTTAGGCCGAGGAACCAAAGTCCATGTATTATTCTTTTCTATCTGATCTAATTCCTCTTCCATAGATTTCATCCAACAATCATTTTTACATGCTTCAATTACTGATGCCAATTCATTTTGAGAAATTAAACATACCTCATCAGCTGCCAACCTTCTTCTTGTAATCACTCCTTTATTCTTGTCTCTAATGATCTGATATTTTGAATGATTTAACCTAACATACTTAGGATTCTTTTGATTTTTTGTTCCTCTTCTCTGATCTTCAGTTACTGTTGAATTTTATGGTACTGCCAGAGTAACTGGTTCAACATTTTGTTCTAGTGTAGGTGCTACCAGTTCAGTTATGATCATTTCCACTACTGGTTCTCTCTCATAAGTTTTGATTTGACTTCTGTTCAACTCATCCACCTTGACATTAGTGCTCTCTGCAATTCTCTGCAATCTTTTGTTATAATATCTATATGCTTTTCTTTCATTAGAATATCCAAAAAATATCCCTTCATTACATCTAGGATCAAACTTTCCAATGGATTCATGTCTTTTGATATAGCATTTACTGCCAAAGATTATGAAATACTTAACTATAGGTGTATGACCAAACCATAACTCATAAGGTGTCTTATCGGTGTCTCCTTTGATATGAACTTTGTTGAATGTGTATACCACCATGCTCATAGCTTCTCTCTAGTAGATATGAGGCATATTAGCTTCCATCATCATAATTCTAGCTGCATCCAAGATAGTTTTGTTCTTCCTTTCCACAACTCCTTTTTGTTGAGGTGTCCAGGGTGCAGATAATTGTCTCCTTATCTCATTCTTCTCACAATAACTGTTAAATTCACCCGATGTTAATTCTCCACCCCGATCAAACCTTAAGAATTTAATCTTCAATCATGTCTTTGTCTCAACATTAGCTTTAAATATTTTAAACTTTTCAAATGCTTCAGATTTCTCCCTTAGAAAAGAAACCCACATCATTCTAGAATAGTTATCAATGATTAGCATAAAATATCTATCACCTTGAAAACTCTTGCTTCTAGTAGGACCACACAAATTAGTATGAATAAGATCAAGAACATCATCATATTTGTCTTGTATATTCTTTAAAAAAGTTTCGATTCGCTTTCCCATTTGACATTCCTTACATACCGGATTATAGGGCTTCACAATCTTAGGTATATCTCTAACTGCCTTAGTAGAATTGATCTTTACAATGCAATAAAAATTCACATGACACAACCTCTTATGCCATAACCAACTCTCATCAATTTGTGCAATCAAACATTTCTTCTCACTGGAGTTCAAATGAAAGATGTTACCTTTACTCTGAGTACCAGTTGCAATCTCATCTAGATCTGTTGATAATATTGCATTTTCCATCCTTGAACTATAACTAAAATCCCTTACCCACTAGCTATCCTACACTCAAAATATTATGCCTTAAACCTTTAACATAATAAACATTATCAGTATCATTCTTACCATCCAATAATATAGTTCCTTTTCTCTTGATCATGCATGCTTTATCATCTCCAAATCTAAGTAGTCCACCATCAAATTCTTGCAAACATAGAAACTTCCTTTTATCTCCAGTCATATGATGTGAACATACACTATCTATTACCCACTCATCCTTGTCTTCAACTTTAGCAACAAGGGCCTTTTCTTTAGGTACTAGATCATCTTCCTTGATAGCTAAGAATACCCATTCCTTTCCATTGCCAGACCCACTAGCTGAATCTTGTGTCAGTTCATCATTAGAATCAGTCACACCTTCCTCATCCGCATAGTATCATGATTTGTCTTTGTTCCTCTTGTACTTATGCTTGTTTTGATAATCATGGTTAGGCCTAAAAGATATTCTAGCTCTTTCCTCAAATCTTGAATTCCTTTTAGGACATCTAGATGCAAAATGACCTATCTTATTACATGTAAAACATTTAAAAGGTGATTTTCTTTCATACTTACTTCCTATCAGACCTTTAGGTACTCTTCTATCAAATAGAGCTTCAAGTTGCTCGCACTCTTCATCTTCTTTCTTCATTTCCTCTAGTTCCTTAGCATATAAGGCTTTCCAATCACTCTTGCCGGTAGATGATGTACATACATGAAAAGGAGGTTCAGATTTTGCAACTCCAGAAGAACCAAATTCTTCAAGCTCAAAAGCAAAAAACTTCCCAACCAGGGTATCCCTATTAACAGAGGTGTTTTCCATTGTTCTCAACTCATTAATTGTAGTAGTCTTCATCTTATGAGCCGATGGCAAAGCTCTCAATACTTTATAAACTATTTCATCTTCGCTCAAAGATCCACCACAACATTGAATTCCCAAAACAATTTCATTAACTCTCTCTAGAAAAGTAGCAATCCTTTCATCTTCTTCCACCTTTAGGTTCTCATATCTCACCTAGTAACCATCAAGTTTAGCAATTTTAATAGTAGGTTCAGCTTCATTCAGAGTCTCCAATTTATCCCATATAGCCTTTACAGTTGATTTGTCAGTTAGTCCCATAATTTGTTGATCAGAAAGTGCACACAAAAGGGCTTCTCTAGCTCTACAATCATTTTCAATGTCCTTATCCAAGCTTGTCAGAGGAGGATTGCTATATGTCGGATTATAAGGTATATATCCTTTCTCAGTGATCTCCCAAATCTCCTTGCCAAGGCATCTCAGATGAGTCTCCATTTGAATCTTCCATGCCCTGTAATTTGTTACATCAAGCATAGGAATTTCTCTCCAGGAAACAATTGCAAATGAACTTGATGAACTTGAACTATTAGATGCCATAGGATCATCCTCAAGTGGTTAAGCTTTTGTACAAAGGACCAAACTCTGATACCAATTGTTAGACAGCTCAAATAACCGATGAACAACTGAGAGGGGGGGTGAATCAGTTGTCAACATATTATATAACTTTAAGCATTAAAACCTTATAACCGGAATACATAAACCAAATACCGGAATAGCAAATATAATAGTTAAGCACAAATATAATCCACAGAACAATTACCAACCATCCACAAAAGATAACACCAAGATTTGTATGTGGAAAACCTAGTAAAGGGAAAAAACACGATGGGAAGCCTACCCACAATCAAATAATACTTCTTCAGTAAGTATGTGATTACATAAAGAGGGGTTTTCACATGCAGGAAGGCCAATAGCCTAGAGCACACTACTCATCACAAAAGGAGCCTCACTAACTACAAAATAAATCCAGACTACAATCCGGAAAGAAGAGTGAGTTGCAAGAATAACATCTCCTATGCCTGAATACAGTTCTGGTTAAGCTTAGTACCAGAGGTCTTAAACCTCTTTCACCAACCCAATTCGATCACTTATGATCTACCAAAACCTTTGCATATGATAACAACCTTATTCTCACACAAATAAACCTATATCCCAAAAACCCATATGCCCATTTTCTCGTGATCTACAAAGAGATGTTACATCATATTTATACCAACCTGAGACCTAAACAATTAGGTCAGCCACCTAAAAGATAATACAATAAATTCATAGCATAAACCTACAATCCAATGATCAACCAAGTTGGCCTAAGATCGAAACAACATAATCCAATCAATAGATCCAACCGGTAATGCATCGGGATCATCCACCAACACATTACATAAACTTGTCCATAACCTAGCCGAATAAGATAGCATTAGGTCCGGACCCAAATCCAACACCACCAATCAAGAGGAACATGAACAAGATAACCACCAACATCACAAAAGCCATCTACAATCCACACCAACACCACTTATCATGTGCATCAAAAATGTAAAGCGGAAAATTGAACCCTAGTTGCTCTCCCCTCTTCCAACTCCAAGGAGAGAGAAGGGAGGTCACTAGGATTGATGGTTTTCACTTGGGGGAGACTTTACATTCAAAAGAGGGGTTGAAACCCACAAGATCCAATCCCACACATGGCAAGATTGGATTCTAAATGAGTTTCAAGGGTTAAGACAGCAAGGCTACCCTCTTTTGTAAAGAATGTAGATAGAAAGATTGAACTAGGAACACATGAAAAGTGAGAAAGATTCACTTATAAACTGAGATAGGGATATGGGATGAAGCTGCAGACCTAGGATTAGCAGTAAAATGTCAAGATGACACTGTCCTACAAATTTGAGCAAAAGTTAACGAGACAATGGCCCCCGGAGTGCACACGGTCCTCTGAAAAATCCGTGAAATGAAGGGGGATCTGTTCGTCTCTGCACAAGGATTCCAGATCTTCAATTTCAGCCGCGTACCTACAACCTACACACAGAAAAGTGAAGATGATTGGGGGGTTAGGGATTAGGGGTTTGCCCTTAGGTCAAACCCCAGTTTTGGAATTAACCAAGAAATGAGAAATGTTGTAAATGTAAATGATTGTAATGTAAAACAAGTACTAGTACCTTGTTGTAAGAATGTTTGTATTCTTACATGCGAAGGTGTAGATGTTGTTGTATGTTGTATGTTGTAAGTTGTAAGTGATCTCCTCTTCAATGGTTGAATCCTTGCCTTGAATGCAACACTTAGCCTTGAATGGAGACTTAGAATGATCAATTGCTTGAAGGAATGCTTGAATGCTTGAATGCTTGAATGTTTGAGTATCGTTTCCACACCTTTTCCATCTTACCAAAATGGGAGAGGAAATGTAGTTTATATACTTGTCAATTAGGGCTGATAGACTGATTTTCCTGACCTTAGGCCGACCAGGAAACATTATTTTCCAATTTGCAAACAAAAGGACTCGAAGCCCCAAAAGAGACTGGGCCCAAAATAGGGCCAGGGACCAGGGCGCTGGGTGCCATGGTCCTGGGGGACCAGGGCACTGGGCGCCATGGTCCCACCTCCAAGGACAGCAGGGTGCAAGGAGGATCAGGCCAGGGTACTGGAAAAATGCAGTTTTTGATGTCGTGGACAAGTTTCGGGGTCTCCATTCAGGTTCAGTGTTGCATCGCCATCGTGAAGACCCAAATGCGGTCGAAATTGCAAGTGTTGCAATTTTAGCATGCTACATTTAGCCCCCACTTTAGTGGGAGTATAAGCGTACACTCATACTTCCGGTAAAGTACAAGGAAACAACATTGAAAGACTTTCACCACGTCAAGGAGGAAAGATACACCAAGTCCCCAGTGGACTAAGGATCTTATGGCTTTGATTGACAAAGTAAAAGGGAAGATCACGAGGGAGAACCATGACTGTCAGTAGTAAGGTTCCCTCACTATGAGTCATGTAAGAAAAATACCAAAAATTTTCAAGGCAAAGCTAAGTTCGCCAAGAAATTTTCAAGTATCTTGAAGAGATAGACGGGGTGTATGCCCCCCTACGTTAAAGCGATCGCACACGCCTCAACAGGGGTGATTGCTTTAAGGTAGTGATACACATAAGAAATGAGAAAGGAAAGGGGCACGTTATCGCAAAGATTTAGCCCCCAAGTGTGAGATAAACCCAAGGATAATAGACACAAAACATGAATCACAAGGTGACTTCACTTTCCTCGAGGTCAATATGCTGTATGATAAGTCATGTATATGATATGTATGTATGCATAATTGTTCTTCATTCCCCAATCAAGGAAGGTCACCTAGAAGAAGGGAACACATGTGTCTTTTGAGTCAACATGAGAGAGACCAAAAGAGATCTCAATGCTTTGTGTCGTCCTCAAGTAGACAACACTAAGGACAACAAATAGAAGAATGAGAATAACACATAGAAGAAGTAACAAAAGAGAGGAGGAGAGAATCTGCTATGTTAATGAAACTAGTCTAGCACGTCATCTACCCCCCGATCTTGCTGATCAATGTTTCGGGAAGGTAGGGAACATGCTAGAGGAGGAACATCCAACACAGCAGATGGAGCTATCACAAGATCCAAACAAGGGCTATGTTCATGTTCCAAGCCACGTTGTTCTTGTCTAGGAGCTAGGATAAGTGCTTTAGAAAATTCATTAGATAGATGGTTATCAATATCAACAAGTTCATATTCACTATCAGAAGCAAGAGAAGTAACATTTTCATCATGAATAACATTTTCATCTATATCATCATCAAGATTTATAAAAATAGGATCTTTAACTCGCACAGGATCAAGACCATCATGCATCTTATGTTTAGGAGATTTTGGCTCAATTTCTGGCTGAGGAGAAAATGGAATAATGCTTGTTGAAGGTGTTTTTGGAGATTGCAAAGTTTGATAAGCAGCTTCCTGAGCTCTAAGATGATGCTTTCGTCGGCGTTCATGTGCAGAATGATTTCGTCTAGTCTTAGTAGGAAGTGGAGAAGATTGAGGAGGAGGGATGTTCTCATCCTTATCACTTGGGTGTTTAGGTTGTGGTCTCTTAGGCTGGATAATAGGAGAAGAGGAAGGTCTCTTCTCTCTATAAAAGGAAGGAGGAGGAACTGCTCCATATAAAAGAGGAATATTTGGTTTAGGAAGGAGACCAAGTCCATCATGATGAGGAGGTATAGGTCTGCTTTTAGAAAGTTTATTCGGCATAGACATAGTCACATCCATAGGAACAGGTTGGGAATCTTCTTGAGGAAAGACATTAGTTTTATCTTTCAAAGGAAGAACTTCCTTCTCAAGAACGATAGGAATATCAAGTTTGGGTGTTCTAGGTTCACTTAGAGATAGGATCATATCTGTTTTCCACTTTTGATAAGATTTGAAAAGATGATCACTTCGTGGGGGAAGAGATTGAAATTTTTTAGGCCAAAAATAATCAATAGGAACGCTAGAAGTTCTTTCAGCTGGTTTAAAGAGACTATGATTGATAGTAACAACTTCACCATTATGGGGAAATTTCAAACACTTGTGAATAGGAGAAGCAATAGCTTTCATGGATGATAGCCAAGGATAGCCAAGCTTCACACAAAATTGTTTAGATGAAGGAATAATAGAAAAGTTTACATCAAGGGATTTGTTACGGACCTCAATAGGTAATGTAATAGAACCAATTGCAGGAGAAGAAAATGCATCAAATAATTTCACAACCACATTTGTTTTGTCATAGATCACTTGATTCAATTGCAAAGTAAAGAGAAATTCTTCAGTAATAACATTAACCATGCAAGCAGGATCAATAAGCACTCCACGACAAGGTGTATTCTTGACTTTTGCAACTAGGTATAAAGGACCATCAGGTGCCCTGATAGTTTCACTAGAATCAAATGTGATGGAAGGTTCTTTAGGGTTTTCTTGCTGCTCTACAAAGTTAATCACATTTGGAGTCATAGACACAAGACCATTAGATGAGAAAGAGGAATCATTAGCCTCAATTGCATTAGAGGTATGAGAAGGTAATGGATCAGTAAAAATCTGAAGATTTTGGTTAGGAGGAGCTACAGATGTGTTGCCTTTATCATTCACTCCTGAAACAGAGATAGTATTATTATCAATCAAATCTTGACTTTTACCCTTTAAAGCAAAACATTTTTCAGTATCATGCCCAGGTTGACGATGAAATTGACAAAAAGATTTGTTATCAAAATAGGGTGAATTAATCTTTGTAGGATCGATTTGCTTTATAGGAGGGAGAGTAAGCACATTTTGTTCCAATAACTTATTCATAATACTATGCAATGATTCATTCAAAGGAGTAAACTTTCTTTCTTTCTTGAAAAACTTAGAAATAGGAGGCACACCTGATGCTGCATTCACATTGTTGTTGATGATGTTTTCATTGAATTTTATGTACTCTCTATTTGGTTTAAACTTCCCAAATGGTTGTTGACTACTATCACCCTTATCACTCGGAGCCATAGGATTTTCTTGTTCCATTTGACTCACAGTCAGTTGATAATTGTGAAGAGTTGCACACAACTGTTGGAAAGAAGTAAACTCAGAAAACAGAAGTTTGTCTCGAATATCTTTTTGTAAATTAGAAATAGAGATTCTTTGAATATCATTGTTAGGCACTGGAAAAGAAATTTGAGCATACAAATGCTTATATCTACCAATGAAATCAATCACTTTTTCTTTAACACCTTGTTTACAATGTATTAATTCAATCAAAGTAACTTTAGGACTTATATTGTTTTGAAATTGTTGAATGAAAGCATTTGCAAGTTGTTCGAAAGAAGTAATAGAATAAGAAGGCAATGAGCAATACCATTGTAGGGCTTTATCTCTTAATGTTCTAGTAAACAGTTTTGCAAGCAACCTTTGGTCATAAGCAAAATCAGTACATATTGTTTGAAAAGTCTTAACATGTGTTAGAGGATCACCTTTACCATTATAAAGCTCCAAATGTGGGATTTCAACATGCTTAGGAGGGATAGCTCGAACAATGTCAAGAGAAAGTGGGCTCGCAACATCAAATGTGGGCATACTAAACTTAGATTGATTCATAGAGGCAATTTGTTGCTGTAAAGAAGAGACAGTTTGTGCAAGATTGTTAATGGTCGCTTCAGTTGAAGAGTTCATATTAGATGTGTTAGATTGAGATGGAGGTATTATGTTATTGAAAGAAGGTATTGATTGAGAGTAAGGTGGCAGGACACTATGATAGTTAGTCATAAGGGATGATTGGAAAAGAGGAGCACTACAAGGAGGAATGGAATAGTTAAACGAATTGCCCCCTTGCGTCATGTTCATTTGTGGGGATGTAATAGGGACACTCATTGAAGGAATGAATGAAGAAGTTTGATTGAATGAAGGAAGAGAGTTTATTGAAGAGGAAGGATTGCCCCCATGACTGGTGATCATAGGTGGAATGTCTTGTATTGAAGTAGTCATTATGTTTGATGTAAAGGTAGGTATGCTAGCAATAGAAGTTGTTAGAGGAATAGAATGATTGACTTGAGTGGGAGGTTGTGTATAACCTAAAGTTTCGGCACAACTCTTCATAGGCATCACTTTTGAATCCACAATGTGTGCAATACCATGCAAAATATCAATTCCATTCTTACCACTTTGAACCATACATTTTAGACCCTCAATTAATGAAAGAGCTTGACTATCAGGATACTCTTGAGACATCCATTGCTGAAAATCATCAAATTGGTTATCCAATTTTGAAAGTTGTTCTACAGAAACCTCATGGAGAGCTTCTTCATCATTAGGAGGATTAGAGGAATTACCCATGTCCTCGTTAAAAAGGCTATTCAAATTAGGTTCCATCTCCTCGGTAATTAAACCTCGGAAAGACTTAATTCTAAGGCTTCGTCTAATGGGAATAGTGTAAGTAGGGCTTATTGTTGTAAAACTCATGCACTAGAGAGGGAGAGAAGATTTTGAATTTAGAGGTAGCAAATTTCAATAAAATCATCCAATCTCCTAGATTCAAGCTGTTAAATGCAATCACGACAATCTCCCGAAATTTCAGAAAAAATGTCAGGGACCGTGGCGCTCGGAGTGCACACGGTCCTCGCAACTTTTTTCGAAATTTGCAGGGATGAAAGTTATGATGATTTTAAAGCTAATCTGAAAAAATTGAGTGATTTTAAGATCTGTAGATAGGCCAAATTAAAGTTGCAATCTCAAAATTGAACCCTACCAAGATTGTTGAAAAATGCAAAATTTTGAATTTTGAAAAAAAGAGGGAAACTGAAATTTTGAATTTTATGATTTTAGAGGGAATACCAAAAGCAATGCAAGTTTTGAATTTGAAAAGTTGACTCAGTTTCACGCAAAATTCAATTTTGAAAGTGGAAATCAAAGTTGGTGTAATTAAACACTTAATTTCAAAATTCACAAATTGCAAAAATTTGAATAAAGCACTGAAATTTCGAATGAATGCCAAGACACTTTTCAGATTTAGGACAGTAAGAACACAATTTTGACACAAAATTTCAATTTCAACAATTTTTGAATGATTAGAAGCCTTAATCCAAGCAATCACTAGACCAACTTTGACTTTAATTTTGAAAGTGTTAGAATTGATAAAATCAGCCAAAATTCTGGATTTTAGCAGAAAAATACAGTAAGATCTAGCTCCCGAAATTTCGGAAAAAATGTCGGGGACGATGGCACTTGGGGTGCACACGGTCCTCGCAACTTTTTTCCAAATTTTCAGGGATGAAAGATATTGTGATTTTATTGCGGAATCCAAAATTACAGCCGATTTGGAGATGTTTTGATTGGTGAAATTTTCAATCAAAGGTTGAATCAAGAGGGTTTTAAAAATTAGGGTTTTGACAATTAACCACTTAATTTTCAGAATTAAAGCACAGATATGAATTGACAATTTGTAATAGAAGGGTAGATCTGAAACAAGCATTAACATTTAGACATTTCACAAGCTTAATTACTAAAAAGAAAATTTAGGGTTTTTATGCAATTAACCTCTAAAATTTGCAAAATATCAAACATGGAAATGTAATCAAGGAATCCAATTTTCAGATCTAACCATGAATAATCAGAAGGATGTTCACGTCGGGTTCACCAAAATGTAAAATGGAAAATCGAACCCTAGTTGCTCTCCCCTCTTCCAACTCCAAGGAGAAAGAAGGGAGGTCACTAGGATTGACGGTTTTCACTTGGGGGAGACTTTACATTCAAAAGAGGGGTTGAAACCCACAAGATCCAATCCCACACATGGCAAGATTGGATTCTAAATGAGTTTCAAGGGTTAAGACAGCAAGGCTACCCTCTTTTGTAAAGAATGTAGATAGAAAGATTGAACTAGGAACACATGAAAAGTGAGAAAGATTCACTTATAAACTGAGATAGGGATATGGGATGAAGCTGTGGACCTGGGATTAGCAGTAAAATGTCGAGACGGTGCTGTCCTGCAAATTTGAGTGAAAGTTGACGGGACGATGGCGCCCGGAGTGCACACAGTCCTCCGAAAAATCCGCGAAACGAAGGGGGATCTGTTCGTCTCTGCACAAGGATTCCAGATCTTCAATTTCAGCCACGTACCTGAAACCTACACATAGAAAAGTGAAGACGATTGGGGGGTTAGGGATTAGGGGTTTGCCCTTAGGTCAAACCCCAGTTTTGGAATTAACCAAGAAATGAGAAATGCTGTAAATGTAAATGATTGTAATGTAAAACAAGTACTAGTACCTTGTTGTAAGAATGTTTGTATTCTTACATGCGAAGGTGTAGATGTTGTTGTATGTTGTATGTTGTAAGTTGTAAGTGATCTCCTCTTCAATGGTCGAATCCTTGCCTTGAATGCAACACTTAGCCTTGAATGGAGACTTAGAATGATCAATTGCTTGAAGGAATGCTTGAATGCTTGAATGCTTGAATGTTTGAGTATCGTTTCCACGCCTTTTCCATCTTACCAAAATGGGAGAGGAAATGTAGTTTATATACTTGTCAATTAGGGCTGATAGACTGATTTTCCCGACCTTAGGCCGACCAGGAAACATTGTTTTCCAATTTGCAAACAAAAGGACCCGAAGCCCCAAAAGAGACTGGGCCCAAAATAGGGCCAGGGACCAAGGCGCTAGGTGCCATGGTCCTGGGGGACTAGGGCACTGGGTGCCCTAGTCTTGAAGGACTAGGGTGCTGGGCACCATGGTCCCACCTCCAGGGATAGCAGGGTGCAAGGAGGATCAGGCCAGGGTGCTGGAAAAATGCAGTTTTTGATGTTGTGGACAAGTTTCGGGGTCTCCATTCAAGTTCGGTGTTGCGTCACCATCGTGAAGACCCAAATGCGGTCAAAATTGCAAGTGTCACAATTTTAGGATGCTACAAAAAGATCTTCAACAAAGCTCTATTGGTAGAACCCTTCCCGGTGACCAAAAGGCTTACTAGAACAAATGATAGCTCCTGAGTCCTCAAATCCTGAAACAACTAATCATGATACACATCTGAATAGCATGAATGATAAATCCAAACTAGTTCCATAAACTAAAGCATACCAAAGCATACCGGATCAATATCATAATCCAACCGCTCTATCGAAACCTATCGGTAAACAACCAAAACAGTCAGTGTTGCCATCAATGACAAAATATCAATGCGACAAATAATCTATTCCTTTAATTGACAACACATATGACCCCTTAGGATACCATATTATCCCTTAAGACCATATGATGTCATGATGGGTCATATGGTATTCTAACACACATGTGGCCCCTTAGGACCATATGATGTTCTAATGGGTCATATGGTGTTCTAACACATGTGTGGCCCCTTAGGATCCCAAATGACCCCTAACAACACCATATGACCCTTTAGGACATCATATGACCTCTAATGACACCATATGACCCCTTAGGACACTATATGACCCTCAAGACACCATATGATCCATTTTAACATCCTAGTACATGACATGACCCCTTAGGACACCATATGACCCCTTAGGACCACATGATGTCGTAAGGGATCATATGGTGTTCTAACACATGTGTGGCCCATTAGGACCCCAAATGACCCCTTAGGACCCCATATGGCCCCTCAGGACACCATATGACCCCATTTAACATTATAGTACATGACATGACCCCTTAGAACACCATATGATCCCTTTTAACATCCTAGTACATGACATGACCCCTTAGAATACCATATGACTCTTTAGGACAATAATATGTCCTAAGGGGTCATATGGTGTCCCAACACGTGAGGCCCCTTAGGATCCCATATGACCCCTCCAGACACCATACAACCCTTTTTAACATCCTTGTATGTACGACATGACCCCTTAGCACACCATATGACCCCTTAGGACAATATTATGTCCTAAGGGGTCATATGGTGTCTTAAGGGGTCATATAGTGTTCTAAGGGGCCATTCTAAGACATGTGTGGCCCCTTAGGACCCCATATGACCCCTAATGACACCATATGACCCCTTAGGACCCCATATGTCCCCTAATGACACCATATGACCCCTCAGGACATGATATGACTCCTTTTAACATCCTGATACATGACATGACCCCTTAGGACACCATATGACCCCTTAGGACCAAATGATATCCCAATGGGTCATATGGTGTCTAAAGGGGTCATATGGTGTTCTAATAAATCTTTGGCCCCTTAGGACCCCATATGACCCCTTAGGCCACCATATGACCACTTAGGACCATATGATGCTGTAATGTTGGGAAAAGATGAGCAAATGAGAGATCTCGAGGAAAACTTTTCTTCCCTCTGAGGAGAGATGAAAGTTTCACTTTGGATTTCCCTTCAAATACTTTTCATGCATTACATTAGAAAAGGGGGGGAAATGCACTAGATTCAATCTCGAGAGAAGGAAATGGAATCTTGAGTGATATAAGAATGGTAACTTAATCCCCTCTTCTGGAATGAGATTTAAATTGATTGAATTGTGTACTTATGACCAAGTGACAAAGAGACAAAGATCTTATTATAACTCGAGATAGAAGCATAGGATGAAGTTGTGCACTTGGATCTGTCAATAATATGTTGAGATGAAGCCGCCCTTCAAATTTGAGAAAAATTTGCCCAAATCGTGGTGAAGGTGTACACGGTTCTCTGAAAAATCTGCGAAATGAAAAGGGTTTTTTGCCTCTACAAATAGAGTCTAAATCTAAAAGTATAGCTGCACACCTGCAACCTACACACATAAAAGAGAGGAAAAGGGGTTGGGATTGGGAGTTTGCCTTCAATCAAACCCTAGTTTTGGAATTAACCAAATGATGAAAGAAAGTACTTGCAATTAAATGTAAATGAAAGACTGAAATGTAAATCACCTCAAGGGAGGTTGTGATAGAAATGTTGATAGAATTTCTTGTATAAAGCTAAATCTTGGAATGAATTTCCTCTTCAATGGTTGAATCCTTGATTTGAATGTAACACCTAGCCTTAAGGGGGACTTGAGATGCTTAATTCTTGAAAGGGATTCTTGTATGCT